>NC_060130.1:341366019-341670004 GCF_021461395.2 Schistocerca americana
TCAGCAGTGAAGCTTCCGCACGGAGCTCACAGAGGACACTGGGATACAATGTAGTGCGCGCTACGGTCGCTAGGTGGCATTTCAAACGCAGTGCTGGCAAACTTGAAACTTGTCGATGGACTTGTTTAGTTTTCTTTGAGACGTTGGCGCAAACGGTTGTCAAACTGCTGCAGCGCCAGTGTACGCGTAGCGTTGTGTATGCGAGCACATGCGAGTGATGAGTGAGGGACAATTGTTTTGGCTGTGTAGATCAAAAATTGTAGTCTTATCGGAAGAGTGTTGGAAGCACTAGGAGCGCCTCTGGTGAGTACCGTAAATTTGATTCAAAGTTCGCTGTTCAAAATAAATTGCTGTCAAAGTGGTCCATGTGCGTGCATGATAAATGAGAAAGTAATTTTGTTTGGACAACGGAAAAATTGATTTAAATTTGATTGAAAGCGGACCTATCAGTTTTAATTTTAAAGTGTGTAGCTGAAGCCTAAATACTACGGACGAATGGTTAAGATTCTACAATGAAGCTAAGCATGTGACCGGTATGTTTCGGAAGTATATTCAGCTACAGATTCATATTAATTCTGTTAATACACGACCCTTAAATCAGACCTTCGTGTCAGATGAAAGCAGTTGTAGGTAACTACCGGTGCTTCTAAGCTTTGATAGTTTTTGAACGGTAGATGTACGTAAATTGTGATGTTCAGGAACACAGTTTGTACGGCATGCAATGCTATTCAATAGGTAGTACAGTATTTATAGCGAGGCACACTTCAATTTTAATTATAAGCCAGTGGTGCACGCACAAATTTTTCTGCATGCATGTGTATTAGTTTGTTTTCTGTATGTATTGTAGTTACACGTATCATACAGAAATGGTAAACACCTCATTGACATTGTTGCACGAAGCGCTTACAGATATATTTCATAAGATCGAAGTGAAGTGAAATTCGAACATTATTTCGGTTATGAACTGCTAATAAGTTACACTTTTTCTTTTTTTTTTAAATCTCCGTCGTCCAGGCTGTCGTAGTTACATCGCAGATGCTGCACCGTATAAAAAGAAAGTGATAAAAGTTTTCTTTTCCAGGTTGCTGGGTCCACTTCTGCGACAAAGCTCAGGATGCCCGATGGCTCGTTTGTTTATAGAAATCATCCGTGCCACAAAACAAATATGTAAATGTATAATGTAAGACCTATTTAAGTGTGAAATGTAGAATCACGGCTAATATTCAGAGGGTTCTTAATTTTTGGAATATCGGAAGATTTTCTTGGGGAAGTTTTAACCTCAATGTCTTTTGTCAGTGCCTTGGCTACAGCATTAGTCGAAGGGAGCGGTGACAATGCAGGCTCTTCGTGGCCCCCAGCAGAATCTGCTCTTATGGACAATCTAACAATTTTCGCTTCTGTGACCTCTCCGACGATATCCCAGGTAGGATCGGGTAGCGACGGAGATTCGCACAAAATGCACAGCTCATCACAAGACTGGCCTAATGCAACCCATAGCGTGTCCTTATTTTCGTCAGTTTTCAGTGTATCTTATTGCACTCAATGGGCCTCAATCAATCATGTATACTTCCAGTTGGCCAATACATTTTTCTTCCTTTCTTATCTTGCCCCGAATGGCATGTACGGCATACTGTATCTTAGATGCACGCTTCTCGTGGGGTGCGCGTTTTTTGCGTTGTGGGGCTGGACGGTTATGTGCTCCTTCGATGCCTTCCTCTGGAATGCTGCCTTTGTCTGCATAAACTTCATCCACGTGTGTGTGCTGCTCTACTACCTACGACCTGTCAAGTTCTCCAGGGAAGTTGAAGAGGTAAGTACCCGAACACCTATTCTCTTATTTCTGTATACACATAAAGCATTAGCGCGTTTGCTAATCGAAGTGTAGCAGAGAATTACGTCGACAGTGGTGCAAAAAATAGCTCAGGCTTTTGTCACCAACAAACATAAAAAGTACATGTATTTGATCTGTGGCAGATTTTTAGAGAATTGATTATACAAATCATGTCAAAGAAAAAATGTTATTTTTGTTTGCTTTCTCATGCCATTAATTGAAGAGTCTAGAGGCACATGGTTTGTATACTAACCCGGTTGTCCTTATTTACATTTACTGTGATTCCCTAAATCATTCAGACAAATGTCGAAATGGTACCATCAAAGATTTTATGGCCGATTTCCTTCCTCATTCTTCATCTGACAGTTCTCCGTATAAAAGACCAGTTTCAAAGAGAAGTGTGGCCTCTTTTCTTCACCGAAATAAACGCTTTAGTACCATTATGATCACTTGTTAGATTGCTTATAGGTATCTAATGAAGTCTCCAAACTGTTCTCCCTGGTAACGAAGTTAGTTCTCACCACGTCATTTTCGTCACATTTATCCAGCACAAAACGGAACAACGCTAACACGCAGCTACTTTTCGGGAGTTTAGCTGTCATCATCCTATCTGTTTTTTAAATCAGCAACCAGCATACCTACATGAACACGCAAAATAGTCATTTGGACAAAAGTTTTCGCCATAATGTAAAATGGCCATTAAAAGAAAGCTTTATTTTGCACGTTCAAGTACGTCCCGCTGAGATAGTCAGCTAGATGCTGGATGAAAATGTGAATCTCGAAATCTGCAGCTGTGCGTCTTGTGTGTAGTATGCTGTATAAATACAGCGAGTGACTTAAGTCACTCCCTCGGATCCATCAAATCGTTAATACGAATGTAAAGAAATCTAACATTTTACCTGCCTCCGTACAAAAAAGAACGGAAGATTAGACTTTCTCGTCGCCGTCGGAATCACCATAGTCGTTACAGAATCTCGGAGTGGATAACGATATGATCAGGAAGCTGTCATGGCTTTTTTTATGGGAAATGTGCTGCTCTCGAAATATTTTGAGTTAGGCCTGTCGAAGTGTAGGCGGCCGGACGGAATGTCAGTCACGTTTCTCCTGTATGAGGAAACATTGGTATCTTCTCTTTTTTGGATGCATAAAGTTCTTTCTGGCAGTATTGTTTTAAAAAATCGCCTTTGGCTACAAGAAATGAACATGACTTTCACTTGTTTGCTCAACAGTAGCCGTCCCACTGAGCTTAGGTTGCAACAAGAAGTTTGCATAAAGGAATTTTTGTGTGCGTTATATATTCTTTTCTTTTCTTCGGGCAGATACTGCAGTTGCACAAAGTTTCTAAAATTGCAATGTATTTACGCTTCTAATGTAACTATTATCTATGTTCCACCTTTGGTCAATTTCGGCTGTTGTTATTTTCAGGCTATACTTACTGTTTACGAGCACAAGCCACTACAAAACCTTAAGCGAACGTAAAACTTACCAGTAATCATACGTTAAAATTCGTATGAGAAAATTTTGAAAGCAGTAGTTGACACAAGGATGCTCAGTGCGAGTCAAAGTAAATTCATAACTGAAGCAAATGTCCAACAAGTAATAACAGTAACTGAGAAACTGAGTGCACGTTGAGGCGTTGTTCTCGTTCGTGTCAATATGAAGACTGCCGTCATGTAGGCAAAAAGTCATTTCGGGATTTGTCTTGAATAGTAGTTCAGATACCAGAAACGATCAGTGAACAGGTAACGGGAGGGTTAAGATGACGCAGAACTAGAAGTCCATAGCTGAAAGAATCCTGAGAACTGCGGTATTTACTACTATCAAGACTAACATCACTGGCTGAATAGTGACAGCCATGAGACACACAATGGATTTGAGGATGTGAAAGTTAAGATAAATGCTGTACGTCCTGCGATATAAGGAGGGAGAGGGGAATCCTTGCGAGCGGTGTGGTCTTCTGCTCGGGCGCAATAAAGCCTACATCTTAGGCACCTGCCAGTGTTTTTCGTCAGCCCCGTTCTGTCCGCCAGCGTCGCCTGTGGCGTCTCTTTGATGCAGCTCATAGCGGCGGCGACGATTTTCCGTCCCGAGTGACATACACCTTGTTCTCGCTAATCGATGACGTCGTGCCCTAACGTTTCTTCGGCGCGTGTGTTTCATTCAGCGCTCCGCACGCACAACGTGCTAAGAAGCGGCCTACTGTAGGCGCGCGACGCACCGCCACTTGGAAGTCCCTGTTGCGACAGTTTCTAGCATTTGAAAATGTCGAACAGAGTGCATGTGAGGATGTGGAAGTGCAATGCAGTACTTCTAGCAATAGCTAGTTTCGTCTGAAGAGAAAAAGAAGAAATCTTCTGTATTATTCACGACATAATGCCTCAGTGGCAGCCGGCACGGTAGCCCACCGCGTATGGCCAGGGTACTAACCACCACCCGTAATACAAATTCCTCATTGTTCTCACCGATGGAATATGTAAGATGTCAAGCGACACCCGCACAGAACCACTGACAAACGATGAAGAAACAGATCGAAATAAAGACGCGACGTCAAAGTGGTTAAGTGCCACACTACGGTGCAAATGTCTCGGCTTGCTGCCCCGGTCAGTCATAGGATTGGTAAGCCATCTTCGGCAAAATTTGTTTCTGCAAATGCGGAGTTGCACCGTGATTCGGAATCCATGTTAAAATGTAACTGACTACGTAAGTCAGTTCAAAGGTCAGAGGAAGGTAACCACATACCATACCGATTACGAACGTGCCCAATAAAGATCTAAGATGGTCAAACACATCGGGTTGACTGTAGCTTTGGTTTAAGATTAAACCACTCTTTCAAGGTTCATCCATTTTTTGAAATTGGACTGTAAACGATAGAAAGACAGCGCAAATATAATAATTTATGAAAGGAATCCCTTCTATCGCCTCGTAACAGAAAAATACCATTTTAAGAGAGAATTTTGTACAAGTTGCGGTCTTACTACCGTAAGGTGTGTGGCTGGAAATCAAATGTTGAAGCACAGACTGAAAACTGATTCCCAGTAAATGCAAGAACTTTTGCGTAAGGACCACGAATATAAGATACGAGAAATGAGGGCCCGCACGGAGGCATCAAGACAGTCGTTCTTCCCACGCTCTATTTGCGACTGGAACAGGAAAGGAAATGAGTTGTGGTACAACGTACCCTCCACCATACACAATACGGTGGCTAACGGAGTTTATATGTAGACAGACGAAACAGCAATTGCAAAATACGAATTTTACTATTAAATGGCATGTCCTTTGATTAAATAAAATTCAGTTCTTCGACAAATCAGTTATAATAGACACCACAATTATGCTTTTTGCGTACTTGCAAATGCATCTTACCAGTAAATGTTAAAGTTTGGAGTCGATCCACAGATACGTATCACGTACTGGCAGTATGAACATTTTTCTGTGAACATTATCATCATCTTCCTGCCTGATACAGCATAACATTCTCGTTTCAAAATACAATATCAGACTACGAAAAACACACATGTTTGAATAATTAAAACCAACCAGATGTATAAATTTTGATCAGTTCGCCGCTATTTGTCTGATAAACGGACAAATTACTCGTAACGCATATGCTTGCTAGCTACATTTTCCTAAAATGTAAAAAAAATCAGTTTATTTGAATAATTTAAGAGATTTTTGATTACACACTTCCTTTCACAATTGCACTTCGGATAATTGCAAAACTTCTACATTCCGATATTTACTTTCGGTTTTAATGTTGCCATAATTCAGAAGTGTAGGAGGAAACGTAGCACGAAGCCTGTCAACTAAATACGGTGGGACTGCATCTTGTCTGTGTGGTAGTTGTCATGGTCACGCCGAATAACTCTGCTCGAGCCCGTTGCTCATGGTTTACTGGTTATCGTCTGTCCATAGATGGCGGGGTTCTGGGTTAGATTCCGGCCCGGTCATCGATTTTCTTCGCTCGGGGACTGCGTATTTATGTTGTATTAATCGTTTCATTTTATCGACACGCAATTCAGCGAAATGGCGTCAAATAGAAAGACATGAACCAGGCGGCCGAACAATTGAGCCAATAATGTTCTACGATCTTCACATTCGTACGGTTAGTAAACGCGAGATGCTGTCCATCACGGTGCGGTTTACTGCCAAAATTCCGAGGGCGTACGTTTCTTGAAGAATCAGCCAATATATTGCTTCTACGCATATTTCGCGAAAACACGAGGAAGGTAAAATAAGAGATACGCCAGTTCTCACGGAAGCTAACAATCTTTGCGTGCCCTATTCGCTACAGCAACAAGAAAGGGAACGAGAGGTGCATTTAAACTATCTAAGCCGTAGCCTAAGGCCCACAAAAATTTAAAATCTGTATATCTGTACTCTATGGGAGGTCCTTTTGTAAAATAGGTTCAGGTAGTTATTTTGTACGGACTGAAGTCTTTGTGTGGATCCGTAACGTCGCTCAAATTTTGCACTGCGTCACGTAAAGTTCCCGATTATACCCGATCAGACGCGAGCCATTTCAGATGGCAACGTAACTAGGACTTCAAAAGAATGCTCAGTGCAGTTTTAAGTCAGTTCCAGATCGCGCATGTCAATTCTATCACGCGTAATTTCACCCAAAAAACAGGACCCATCTTCCTGTCGCCTGGTGCGTATTCTTGATCTCAAGTTTTGGAAACCTATTTTCAGATTTTCGTTAAGATACGTTACTGGAAACTCATAAGATCCATAGCATCTGACAGCTTACCGTCTATTGATGTTACAACAAGACCACGCGACCACTGTGAGCTGTTGAACATGTACTGAGATGCCAGGTAAAGAAATGCATTAAGAATGAATTTATTTTCATAAAAATATATTTTTTGTAATCATCCTACCAGTTCGAGAAAGCTAAAAAAAAATTTGTCAACATCGTTATCACAGGATTGACATTTGTGTCCGCCATAACAGGTAAATAACATCGCAACAACATAGTTTTACTGTACTGTAATCATAAATTGTACAATTAAGTTTTACTTGAACTAATAAGCCTTTAATGCCGTGTTTTCGGATTTCAGTTAAATTGCCTTAAACACCAGTTTCTGCGTGTTAGCATAAAATTGCCCCTGGAAACTCCCGCACGAAACTTTCAGCCTGTGTCTATAGATACCGAAAACGGCCATGAATGGATACGACTTTTACGTAAGATATCCACTTCGCATCGCAGAATGTGCCTTGCTGAGAGTACAAATGGAGAATTGGATTTGGAAGGAAGGCAGGAATATCGGGGCTTAAACGTCTCGTCGAGACGAGGTCATTCAAAAGTGCACCAAAGTATGGGACAGAACGAAGACAGGGACTGTGTTACGGGAATCAAGTAAAATGAAATTCTGGGTCGCTGACCAGGAGTTAGAACTCCAGTTCTCTCCGATGGGAGTAGTACGTTGACCATTGCACTACCACGTGCAGCCCCAGGCAGAATAGTGTAATGGACAGCCAGGCTTTGTGATCAGGTTTGTTCTTTCCACACACGCAGAAATCTCAGGACGGGGGAAGCAATACATGCCACCTGATACATTTAGGCAAGCAGTGTAACCATCGCACATCCAGTAGTGGGTCCACAAGTCATTCAGTTACCTGACTTTCTGGCGTGGGCAGAACTGTTCCGGTCAGGCATGTCTCGCCATGGAGTAACTGAATGATAGCGTCGATTTTAAACCTCGTGGTTGACTGCCCCACCTCGATTATACTAATCATGTTATTTCTGGCCTTGTGTTACGGCAATACTGCTAGCTGGGATGGTTCCTTTGGTCAATGGACTGGAGTTCTATTCAAGAGTATCAGGAAAAAGAAATGCTACGGCAAAATCACTGTGTTCCCGCGCAGGCGCAAACTGATTTATTCTCATTACCAGCATGCCCACATTCTCGGAGTACTTCAGAATCGAATGTCGAATTACTGGGAGCCCATAATTAGGGAGAATTTGTAGTTACATTTGGTAGCGAATAAATGGTTACGGGGGCTTTTTGCTGTCAAATTTCGCGTTGTGCGGACGCAACCACGTCAGACAAGGGATATCAGATCGATTCCGTATTTCTGGATTTCCGGAAGGCTTTTGGCACCGTACCACACAAGCGACTCGTAGTCAAATTGCGTGCTTATTGGATATCGTCTCAGTTATGTGACAGGATTTGCGATTTCCTGTCAGAGGTCACAGTTCGTAGTAATAGGTGGAAAGTCATCAAGTAAAACAGAACTGATTTCTGGCGTTCCCCAAGGCAGTGTTATAGGCCCTTTGCTGTTCCTTAACTATGTAAACGATTTGGGAAACAATCTGAGCAGCCGTCTTCGGTTGTTTCCAGATGACGCTGTCGTATATCGACTAATAGTCATCAGAAGATGAAAACAAACTGCAAAACAGATTTAGAAAAAATATCTGTATGGTGCTAAAAGTGGCAGTTGACCTTAAGTAACGAAAAGCGTGAAGTCATTCACACGAGTACTAAAAGGAATTCATTAACCTTCGGTTACATGATAAATCAGTCTAATCTAGAAGCCGTAAATTCAACTAAATACCTCGGTATTACAATTACGAACAACTTAAATTGGAAGGAACACACAGAAAATGTTGTGGGGGAAGGCTAACTGAAGACCGCGTTTTTTTGGCAGGATACTTAGAAAATATAACAGACCTACTAAGGAGACTGCCTACACTACACTTGTCCCTCCTCTTTTAGGATACTGCTGCTCGGTGTGGGATCCTTACCAGATAGGGCTGACAGAGTACATAGAAAAAGTTCAAAGAAAGGCAGCACGTTTTGTATTATCGCGAAATATGGGGAAGTGTGTCACAGAAATGATACAGGATTTGAGCTGGACATCACTAAAACAAGACTTTTTTTCGTTGCGACGGAATCTTCTCACGAAATTCCTATCAACAACTTTCTCCTCCGAATGCGAAAATATTTTGACACCGACCTACATAGGGAGGAACAAACACCACGATAAAATAAGGGAAATCATAGCCTGTACGGAAAGATAAAAGTGTTAATTCTTTCCGCGCGCTGTAAGAGATTGGAATAACAGAAAACTGTGAAGGTGGTTCGATGAACCCTCTGGCAGGCACTTAAATGTTATTTGCAGAGTATCCATGTAGATGTAGATGTGCTCTCACGAAGATTTTTTGTATCACCACCATTAATACCTCTGGATAATTTCAGACCCTGTAGCGTATGACATTTCATTTAAGAAATTTATCTGTTCAAATGGGAGTTCGTTTCTTGAACACCCACAACCGGTCCACTGCTGTGTATGTATCAGTTAAATTTATACATCTGGTAGGCTTTAATTTTCAAACTTGTGTACGTATTTTTTAGTCCACATCTTAAATTCTACACGAGAATTTTATGCTAAATCAGAGAATATTGTCAGAACGTAATACGTATCTGCAGATTGGCTTCAAAGTTCAGTAAAGTAAAAGGTTGGTTTATTCCTTTATCAGAGGTAAAAATGACTTCGAGTGAGCCTGAAGGGAGTGATAGTAAGTCCATTGTTTTTACAATATATGTGACATAATAGAAAACATCGGAAGCCCTCCAGGGGGTCCACAACTCTTTTGTGGATACGTGCATAGCGAGCACGGGACCCCGAGCTAATGTGGCCCTCCTTCCTTTCCGGGCTGCATACCTTCCTTTTCCGCATCCTTACCTATCCCCCGTCTTCGCCCCCCGTCCCCTCACCTCAGGCTCTTTCCTTCCCTTTCTCCCCCTCTGGGAGTATGGTTTGTGCCTACATCCGGAGACGGACGCTCGTAAATGTAACGCATTCTTCGCTTTCTCTGCTTGTATGTCTTCATCCTTCCTTTGTCCTTGTTTTTCCTTACCTTTTCCCTTTCCCCTTTTCTCCGCTGCGCCGTTTGAGACCTCTCTTCTTTCCTTTCCCTTTCTTTGTTTTTCTCTTTCTTCCTCCCTGTGCGTGTCTGAAGGCTGACCCACGCATTTTTGTGCGTAGCCGGTGACGGGGTAACGCTTAATTCCCCGCCCCGGGTACCCCAGGTAGACAGGTAGGACACGTACGTACCCCCTGGTAATGGCCAGGCCCAGGGAGGGGTGATTACCCGAGCTGATAACTCCCGAAAGTGCCGATTATTCCCTCCGTCCGTTTGTCGGGAGGTGTGACCTGAGGTGTGAACAATCAGCTAAGGCGGGAGTGCCCTCAGAGAGGGCCCCCACAAGGGAGGAGCGCGCCATCGGAGACGCCGGTAATCGTGGGGGATTCTTCAGCAATGGTTTCCTCACCTTCCACTATGTCTGCTCACAAGCTTAAGTTCACTGAGTCTCAGCCACAGACAGTTCTTCCATCGTTGCCACAGTTCCTTGTTGTTTCTCGGTCTGACGAAGGTCACGACTTCTCCACGGTCAACCCTTTCATTATTCAGAAAGGTGTCGACGCAATTGCAGGTCCTGTAAAGTCTTGTTCCAGATTACGGAATGGCACCCTGTTGTTAGAAACAGTCAGCGCCCTCCAGGCACAAAAATTGCTGCGTACTTCACTGCTCCACACCTTCCCTGTCCGGGTTGAAGCGCACCGCACTTCAAATTCCTCACGTGGAGTCGTTTATACACGCTCCCTCGATGGATTGTCTGACGAAGAAATTCAGCACTACCTGTCTGACCAGGGTGTAACGGCTGTTCATAGGGTTATGAAAAGGGTTGACACGAACATCATTCCAACCCGCACTGTCTTCTTTACATTTGACAAAGTTCAACTCCCATCGAAAATCAAAGCAGGCTATGAGATAATTTCCGTTCACCCTTACGTCTCAAACCCTACGCCTTGCTATCGGTGTCAGTGGTTCAGTCACACCAGCCAGTCCTGTTCCAATCCGGCCAAATGTGTTACATGTGGCAAGGATGCCCATGAGGGAGCTTGTCCACCTCCATCCCCTCACTGCATCAACTGTATGGGTGACCACCCTGCTTCCTCTCGAGATTGCCCCGTTTTTAAAAACGAAAAGCTCATCCAGAAAATCAGAGTGAAGGAAAAGGTGTCGACCTTTGCTGCTCGAAAATTATTCGCCAGTCGACAACCCACCGTGCCTCAGACTCACTGACTCACAAACTCTTCACGAGTATGCTCTTTTTTCGATGTCTTGGTGTCTGACTTTTGGGCTCGAGATTTAGCAGAACCCGACGAAGGGTGAGCCATAGAGTGGGCAGGCGAAAGTGGTGAGGTTGAACAGGCGATCTTTGCAGTGGCCGATCTGACGACCGTGGCACTAAAGGTGAGGTCGCAAGTCTGCGTGGCTGCCTCCTTTGTTGGCTGAGGAGAAGCAAGGACAGTGCTGTATTTTCCTATACAGCACTGTCCTTGCTTCTCCTCAGCCAACAAAGGAGGCAGCCACGCAGACTTGCGACCTCACCTTTAGTGCCACGGTCGTCAGATCGGCCACTGCAAAGATCGCCTGTTCAACCTCACCACTTTCGCCTGCCCACTCTATGGCTCACCCTTCGTCGGGTTCTGCTAAATCTCGAGCCCAAAAGTCAGACACCAAGACATCGAAAAAAGAGCATACTCGTGAAGAGTTTTTACGTACCCCAACTTCACAACCATCGGTTCCTCCTTCATCTAAACATCATACTTCCAAGAAGGCTACAAAGAAACCCAGTTCCTCTCCTTCTCCGCCAAGGCGTGTCCCATCTACAGCACCACCTGGCGGAAATCGCCCTCGGCCGTCTTCTGTGTCGCCGAGGCGCACTGCTGGTGGCCGGTCAACCGGCCGATCGCTGGTGGCAGGAGCTGCTCCTGAACAACCTACGGATCAGGATCTTCTGCCTTTGGCTGAATGCCATTCCATGCTGTCGGTCGCAAGCTCTGAGCAGTCGTTGAGTTGACAGCAACCTTGGTCACAATCCTCCATTTTCTGTTCACCCTATGTCCATTATCCACTGTAATATCAGCGGCATTCGAGCCAATCGGGATGAATTGTCGATCCTCTTACGATCCTACTCGCCGGTCATCTTCTGTCTTCAGGAAACAAAGCTGCGTCCCCATGACCGCTTTGTTCTCCCCCATTTTCAGTCCGTCCGATTTGATCTCCCCTCTGTTGAAGGCACTCCAGCCCATGGAGGACTCATGATTCTTCTCCATGATAGTCTCCATTATCACCCAATCCACTTAAACACTTCCTTCCAAGCTGTCGCTGTCCGTCTTTCCCTTTCTGGATATACCTTTTCTCTTTGTACTGTATACATTCCATCGTCCACACCAATGGCATGAGCTGATCTCCTTCATCTTCTTGGTCAGCTTCCACCCCCCTATTTGCTGGTTGGGGACTTCAATGCCCGCCACCCGCTTTGGGGACCTCCACCTTTTTGCCCACGTGGCTCACTATTGCTAGACGTCTTCCACCAAGCGGATCTAGTTTGCCTCAACACTGGTGTCCCTACATTTTTGTCTGCCTCCACGACAAATTTCTCTCATTTGGACCTTTCGGTCGGTACTGTTCCTCTAGCTCGGCGCTTCGAATAGTTCGCCCTTGATGATACACACTCGAGTGACCACTTTCCATGTATCCTTAGACTGCAGCCTCAACTGCCATATATGCGCCCGCGACGCTGGAAGTTTGCCCAAGCCGATTGGACACTTTTTTCATCTCTAGCGACATTCGATGACCGTCACTTTCCCAGCGTCGACGATGAGGTCACCCATATTACCGACGTTATTCTTACAGCTGCGGAACATTCAATACCACGCACCTCTGAATTGCCCCGGCGCCTCCCAGTTCCTTGGTGGAACGAGGCATGCCGTGATGCACTACGTGAGCGGCGACGTGCTCTTCGCGTTTTCCGCCACCATCCAACTTTGGCCAACTGTATCCGCTATAAGCAGTTCCGTGCGCGATGCCGTCGCGTCATCCGCGATAGCAAGAAGGCAAGCTGGAAATTCTTTATTAGCTCATTTAACACCTTCACTCCCTCCTCGGAAGTTAGGAGTCGGCTTCGACGGTTATCAGGCGCGCCTAGTTTCTCCCCGGTCTCTGGGCTCACTGTCGCGCATGATACATTAGTGGACCCCGTCGCAATTTCTAACTCATTGGGTCAGCACTTTGCTGAGATTTCGAGCTCTTCAAATTACCCGCCAGCGTTTCTCCCGAAGAAACGTGCAGCGGAAGTGCGACCTCTTGCTTTCTCCTCTCAAAATCGCGAAAGCTACAATACTGTTTTCTCCATGCGGGAACTCCAACATGCACTCTCTTCTTCTTGCTCCTCCGCCCCAGGACCGGATGGTATCCACGTCCAAATGTTGTTGCATTTATCAACCTATAGTCTGCGTTACCTCATTCGCCTTCATAATCGAATTTGGACAGACAGTACTTTTCCCAGACGGTGGCGGGAAGCTATCGTCGTTACCGTTCCGAAGCCTGGAAAGGACAAACATCTCCCCTCTAGCTATCGCCCCATTTCTCTCACGAGTAGTGTATGTAAGGTTTTGGAGCGTATGGTGAATTGCCGTTTAGCTTGGTGGCTGGAGTCCCGCAGTCTTTCAACACCTGCCCAATGCGGTTTCCGAAAGCATCGTTCTGCAGTTGACCATCTTGTTGCTCTCTCCACTTGTATCATGAACAATTTTCTCCGGAAACGCCAAACAGTAGCAATATTTTTTGATCTGGAGAGAGCATACGATACCTGTTGGAGGACAGGCATCCTCCGCACACTGTTCTCTTGGGGCTTTCGAGGTCGGCTGCCCCTTTTTCTTCCCAAATTTATGGCAGAGCGCACATTTAGGGTGCGGGTGAACACTACTCTCTCCCGTACTTTCTCCCAAGAAAACGGGGTACCCCAGGGCTCCGTGCTGAGTGTTGTACTGTTTGCCATTGCCATAAATCCAATTATGGATTGTCTCCTTCCTTATGTCTCGGGCTCCCTCTTTGTGGACGATTTTGCGATCTACTACAGCTCTCAACGGACCAGCCTTCTTGAACGACGTCTTCAAGGATGTCTCGATCGCCTCCACTCTTGTAGCATCGAAACTGGCTTCCGTTTTTCTTCAATTATGACCGTTTGGGTTGATTTTTGGCGACGTCAGGAGTTTCTTCCACCCACCTTACATCTAGGACCTGTCAACCTTCCGTTTTCGGACGTCGCTAAATTCTTGGGTCTTATGTTTGACAGAAAACTGTGCTGGTCCTCCCACGTTTCCTATCTTTCGGCTCGCTGTCTGCGATCCCTCAACACCCTCCGTGTCCTGAATGGTACCTCCTGGGGAGCGGACCGTGTGGTCCTTCTCCGCCTCTATCGCGCCTTAGTGCGCTCGAAATTGGACTATGGAAGCATAGTCTACTCCTCTGCTCGGCCGTCTATTCTTCGTCGTATCGACTCTATCCACCACCGTGGATTACGTTTAGTGTCTGGAGCTTTTTACACCAGCCCTGTGGAAAGCCTTTATGCTGAGACTGCTGAACCTCCGCTGTCCAATAGGCGAGCAGTCCTTCTGAGTCGTTACGCTAGCCATCTGTCTTCCATGCCTGCTAATCCAGCCCATGACATTTTTTTCGACGCCTCCTTCGATGTAGGGTATGCAGGCCGCCCCTTCTCCCTACTACCACCGGGAGTCCGCTTCCGTCAACTGCTCCATTCTCTTTCCATCCGCTTCCCTAAGACCTTCTTGACAACTTGGGGTACAGCACCGCCTTGGCTCCGTCCCCAGATCTGCCTGCTCCGTGACCTTTGTCAATTTCCCAAGGATCGTACCCCTTCACTTGTTTATCGTCGGGCATTTGCTGCTCTACGTGCACAAATGAAGGAAGCCACATTTATTGACACTGATGGCTGAAAAACATCGTTTGGTGTAGGGAGTGCCTGTATTGTTGGCAACACCCCAAATCAAATTCGGCTTCCCGACCAGTGTTCGGTTTGTACTGCGGAGCTTTACGCTGTTCTCCAGGCTGTCTACTACATCCACCGTCATCAGCGGATACAATATGTTATCTGTTCAGATTCTCTCAGCTCTCTCCTCAGTCTCAAAGCTCTTTACCCTGTCCACCTTCTGGTCCACGGGATTCAGGACTGTCTGCGCTTGCTCCACCTGGGGGGCGTCTCGGTGGCGTTCTTCTGGCTCCCGGGACACGTTGGTATCTGTGGAAATGAGGCGGCCGATATAGCGGCCAAGGCTGCAGTCTCTCTTCTTCGGCCAGCTATTCAATCGATTACCTTCGCCGATCTACGGAGCGTTTTATGTCGTCGTGTTGTTCTTTTATGGCACGCACATTGGTCGACACTTCCCCATAATAAATTGCGGGACATGAAAGCTCTTCCTTGTGCTTGGACCTCTTCCTCCCGAACGCGTCGTCGGGAGGAGGTAATTTTAACTAGACTCCGGATAGGGCACTGTCTTTTTAGCCATCGACATCTTTTCAGCGGTGATCCTCCCCCACTCTGTCCCCACTGCTCTCAGCTGTGGACGGTAAGACACCTGTTAATTGAGTGCCCCTATTTTACTCCGTTACGCGCCCGTCTACAGCTGTCGCCTGATATATCGTCAATTTTAGCAGATGACACGCGCTCGGCCGATCACGTTCTCGAGTTCATTAGTGCCAGTGAAATGACGTCAGTAATTTGAAGCTTTTTTGGGGACAACCAACCCCTTTCTGTAGTGGATTTTTAAGCCTTCCTTCTGCTTTTAGTTTCTCCAGTTTTTTGAGTTTCGTTCTCATTGCTGCTGGTTTCCATTTTCGGTTTTTTACTGTTTCCTAAGTCACGGACCGGGCGCTAATGACCATAGCAGTTTCTCGCCCTAAAACCAAAACAAAAACAAAAAATTTGAAGTTCCGGGAGCCTCTTTGCAGATGATGCTACTTTTTATTTACATAGGGGTCGTAACGCTACAACATAGCAGGGAAGTCCAGGAAGATCTGTTGTACGCTAGTGCAGTGTGTGGCAACTGACTCTCAGCGTAAAAACACGTAACGTATTGCGTATACATAGACAGAAAGACCCATCACTGTATGATTACACGATTACAGAACCAACACTGGAAGCAGTTACTTCCATGAAATATCTAGGCGTATAAAAGCAATCTAATTTGGTTATGGATCGGTTTCGCAGCAGCTCTGACTAGATAACTGGTGTAGAACAGGCACAGTTAACGGGGCCCACAGTTTCTAAATTTTCCTCCTCCGATATAGCACATGCGTAAGTATAGCAGAAATCTTCTGGGAGCTTAAATCCCTGGAAGAGACGGCGTAGTTCTCGCGAGACTCTGTTGCGTGAGAACATTTATTAGAAACAGAGTGGGAGAAAATTGTAGGCACCGGCGTATACAGATGCGTACAGATAGTTTTTTTCCTTGCCTCAGTTCGCGAATGGAATGGGACAGAATTTCGGCAGTATTTGTAAAAAGTACAGTCAGCCATGCATTTTGCACTGCTTACGGAGTAGGCTATGTATGGAAATGTAGAAGTGGACCAATAATTTTCTTAGCTTTTTTTATGTTACTGAAAGACACGTTTGCTGCTGCGGGATTTCGTAAACTTCGAAAGATGATCGGAAGAGTGAAACACGTCTTAAAGTGGCTAAACGCTGCATTTTTTAAGTGAGTGGAGATACTTTTGTTCCTTAATTAGGGTTTGCGTTAACTTTGGTTCTTCATACACTCAATAGCCAACGAAACTGGTACGACTGCCCAGTATCGTGTAGGGCACGCAGAAGTGCCGTAACACGACGTGGCATGGACTCAACTGATGTCTGAAGTAATACTGGGGGGAACTGATACCATGAATCCTGCAGGGCTGTCCATAAATTCGTAAGAGTACGAGGGGGTGGAGATCTCTTGTGAAATGCATGTTGCAAGGCATCCCAGATACTCAGAAGTGTGTTTCTGGAGCCACTTTGTAGAAATTCTGGACGTGTGGGGTGTTGTATTGTCCTGCTGGAATTGCCCATATCCTTCGGAAAGCACAATAGACATGAGTGGATGCAGGTGATCAGACAGAATGCTTACGTACGTGTCACCTGTCAGAGTCGTATCTAGACATATGAGGGGTCCCATACCATTCCAACTGCACACGCCTTACACCATTACAGAGCCTCCACCAGCTTGAACAATCCCCTGCTGACGTGCAGGATTCGTGGATTCATGAGGTTGTCTCCATACCCGTACACGTCCATCCGCTCGATTCAATTTTAAACGAGACTCGTCCGACCAGGCAACATGCTACCAGTCATAAACAGTCCAGTATCGGTGTTGACTGGCCCAGGGGAGGCGTAAAGCTTTGTGTCGTGCAGTCATCAAAGGTACACGAATGGGCCTTCGGCTCCGAAAGCCCATATCGATGATGTTTCGTTGAATGATTAGCACGCTGACTCTTGCTGATGGCCCCGCATTGAAATTTGCAGCAATTTGCGGAAGGGTTGCACTTCTGTCACGTTGAACGATTATCTTCAATGTCTTTGGTCCCGTTCTTGCAGGATCATTTTCCGGCTGCAGCGATGTTCATTTGATGTTTTACCGGATTCCTGATATTCACGGTACACTCGTTAAATGGTCGTACGGGAAAATCCCCACATCATCGCTAGCTCGGAAATGCTGTGTCCCATCGTTCACCACGTTCAGATTCATTTAACTCTTGATAATCTGCCATTGTAGCAGCAGTAATAGATTTAACTACGTCCGACGCTTGTCCTATATAGGCGTTGCGAACAGCAGCGCTGTACTGTCTGTTTAATTACCTCTGTATCTGAACACGCATGCTTATACCAGTTTCTTTGGCTCTGGAGTGTATAAGTAGGTGATGAATACTGTTATCAGGTTGGTTATAGACGGAAGTACACTGTCTCTGAAAGGAAATGGGAAGATGGATTAAACAACCTTTAATCTTTCCGTGAAGAGAGAGAATCAGCTCGGGTTTGCGAAGGTGTGGAAGCAAATTTTCGTTTGTTCCAAAGAAACCATCCCAGCTTGCAGTATTATCATAGCACAGGACCAGGAATAACGGATCAGTATAATCGAGGTGGGCCAATTAGCCACGAGCTTTAAAATCGACGTTATCAGTCAGTTGCTTCGTGGCGAAACATGCCTGTCTGGTACAGTCCTGCCCACGCCAAAAAGTCAGGTAGCTAAATGAGTTGTGTACTTCCTGCTGGATGTGTGATGCCTAGATGTATCAGGTGACACTAACTGCTTCCCCAGACACCCGTCCTGAGGTTTCTTCCTGTGTGGAAAGAATAAACCTGACCACAAAGCCTACCCATCCATTACACTATTACGGACCAACCGTCCATATCCTGGATAACGTTTTGAAAACCAGCGATATCTAGAAACGTTTTCAACCAAAGTGCGAATGGAAATGTGGAATGCTCAAATAATAAACCCCTTTCGTATCAGACTGCGATTGATGCTCAGCCTGGTAACAGATATGGGCGAAAGGTCAAAGATGGTCGGGCTTGATAGCACGGCCGCAGCTTGCTCCCGTGGACGGCGCCACCGCGGTCGTGACACGTGGGTTCGTCCGCTGACGCGACAACCTACGTAAATGCCGCGCTCCCCCACTTGTCCGGCAGTTGGCGCTACGCTCTGAATTACTCGATACGCGCCATTAATCATAGAGTGAATGACTTTGCCTGTGTTGAGGTTTTCCGACTCAGATCGCTACCTCACCTGTCTGCGCAGTCTGTCGAACTTCGCGCCGTTTACTTTGCGAACGCTTACTGTTTATTCCATCGGTCTCTGCGTCACCGGAAGTGCGAGTGACCGTTAACTTTGTGCCACTTTCGCTTAGGACAGAAAAATCCCCATTGCCCTCAATCATCTGAATATCTCTCTCCTGATAAGAAAAGTGGGATACACGGCGTGCTCTCAATCACCTACACTCTCGCGTCGGGAGATTTCGTAGAATCTCCAAAAAATGTGGATTTCCAGTCGTTGCAACTAACCGCCACTGAGTAATAATGCAAACCATGGACCATTTGCTCTGAGGCCGGCTCTGTCCCACGTTCTGTGCTGAAGATTTTCAAGCAGCTCTAAATGCTCTTGAGGTTGCACGATTTTTCGGAAACGTCTAATTTTTATATTGCCTATAATTATATTTTTGCATTCCTTCAAATTGATGCTTTCGACGTGTCTCTGACCATGGTATATGTAGGGAAACAACGAAAAATTAAATCAAATTGCTGGTTGAATATTTAATGCTCGCCCCGTCAGAATTCGAAACCCGTTCTAGAAGCACTGCTCCACCACGCTGTGCTCCTCTAGTAACGCACTGTGCTGTGCGATAAGTCCTCACGTCAACCTGAGGACACATGATGGCAAATCGTTAAATGTCCCATACGCCATCTAACACGTGATCCACTAAGAATCGCCGACGTAAACCTGAAACATCTGAGAAATGGGTATAGTGTTGGTAAGTTGAGAGGAGTGAGTTAATAAAGGCAAGTGGGGCAGTTTATTCTCCAGGAGAACGAGGTCGTTGAAGATATGATTCGAAGCCTACTCCTCTTCGATGAAAATTCAATGTCGAAACAGCTACAACACCTAACTAGATAACTACAGGAAACCACAATTGAGACTGGAATAAAAATGGCCGTCCTCCTGTTTGATTGGGATGGCAGAGATTTTCTGTAGATTTCACATATATATATATATATATATATATATATATATGGCGCTTTATTAGAAAGGCTGACATTGCCACGTCATTCGCAAAAGTTCTCTTCTGATCCTGTGTGGAGACAATTACAGATTGTTATTCAAAGCGACGCTAGGAGGGGGTCCACCCTCGAGCTGTGTGGTTGTCTGCCTCGAGCCGTTCTCTAGATAAGTCGCACAGCAAAGCTCTAAATTGCTGTTACTTGCGAGGCAAACTTGCTTTTTTCGTTGGTTGTACTTTGTAGCTGTATACTGTAGTTGTTGATCTTTGTCTTCTGGTGTTGTGATGTTGATGGTAGATAACTGATCAAGGAATAATTTTGAAGACAGAAAGTGTTTCTGGTAGACACACTATGAAGCTTACGTTAAGTCGTGCTTTAGTTCGTTTCTGAAGCAGGAGGAATCCTCTTAGAACATAACATGGGATTTAATGTGTGCGAGTATGCTTCTGTCGTTTCCATCAAAGGATAATTAAATGTGTAATCGAATTGTAGAGAAGTGTGAAAGTTTCTTGAAGTTCACAAACTCGGATGGAAATGTTAACGATGAGAAGTATCTCATTCTGGTGTGGGTTTTTGTACTGTTTTCGAACTGCTTTTCGAATTCCTTCTGACCATGTAAGCCGGGTGTTTAGTTCATACGGACGTGTATTTTGAGCAGCAGTTCGGTACTAGTCACGCTGGCTTTGCTTAACGGATACGCCAGATTTGATTTGTTGAAGCACTCCTTATCGTTCGTAAATGTCAGACTATATAGCACTTAAGATCTGTAAGACGGCCAGCCGAGAACATCGGCTGTTCGCGATTCGCCAGTAGAGTGGCCGCGCAGCCGCTTGGCCCAGTTGCCGCTAGGCGACGATGCCATCTCACATAGGCGAGCGGTTGTAAACATGCCGCTGACGTACCCAGCCGCGGTCGCGACCGGGACTCCCACCGAATGTGGCACAAGGAACCACTAAAGTCCGCCTCTGTAACGCCGCGTTCAGCGCGGCGGATTGCTAGTAGGTGTCCAGCCTCGCTCCCCTGCCGGCTCAGCGATTTTCTCCGTTGAGGGACTAAGTTTTCCATTGTCTTTTCGTTCGTATCCGTCGTAACTGACATGCCACTGTTTAGATGGCTGTGTGGTCACATCCCGAAAACCAGTCAATGTAAAAAAGAAACCCCTTAAGTGGAACAGCCGTCGTAAATGGATACAGCGACACCTGACTGTCCCCAGCTGTTGACTGCAGACGGATCTGTCTGCTCCGCTAGCTGACTCGTCAGGGTAAGTAGAGACCTATGCCAAACGAGATAACCCTTGAGCCCCAAGCGCAAGCAGAAAAGCAGCTCCCACTGGCGGGAAGTCGCTCAGAATATCCCCTTTGCAGACACACACAAATCGAAAGGTACTGACGTCGCTTGTTACATAACTGTTCACTCCAGTAACCAAAATTAGAGAAATCTCCGTGGGAGAAAGACACAAGTGTAGGTAAATATTCTGAATTGGTTGATTATTAACTGAAGCTACAAAATGAGCAGCAGCTTACGGACCATAGTGGGCAGATCCGAAGGAAAGATACCAGTGTACGAGCAAACACATTAGCAACAAGTGCATAGTTAAAAAAGCTAGAAAGTCAGCGACAGCGCCTCTGGTGCTAATACTGTTGCAGGAGGTTGTAAATAAGATAACGGAAAAGTGTTGGAGACAGTTTTTTGTTACGTGAAGCATACCTATAAAAACTTGAAATATTTAATCAGGCAACGAGATTAGTCGTAAGATTTCAAAGTTTCGTTTCATTAATATTTACGCACCGTATGGGAAGAATCCTAAAAATGAAAGAGCTATGTTTTTCAGACATTATACCTCTCTCGTGGTAACCTCGAAGAGCTGATAACATATAATGGTTGGAACTGTGTAATTTGTACCCAGGACCAGTTACTCAATTTAAAGTTTTCGTGAGAACTCTGATTTAGTAAAGAATCCGCACTTGAGGGATTTTTTCGGAAATGATAAAACTTCCTGACCAACAATCGAGTTTACCTTTTTCAGCAACGCATCAGCAAGTAGTCTGGAAAGAATATATGCATTACACAATTTAGAAAGACGTGTAATTTCTACAGAAATAATCCCGGCGTATCTCACAAATGACTGTGCAGAGAAAAGTTGTATTAAGCAGTCCAAACAGAAAATGTACTGGTGGCGTGGTCATTAGAAGTTGAATAAAAACACACGACGACAAGTAGTTAGTGGCAAGCATTCGTCTTAACTGTAGAGAGCATGTCCCAAATGTAAATCTGATATTGACCGGTGGACATTGTATGCCAAAAATAAGTTAAGATGTGCATTGCTGGAGTATGGCAAGGTCTAAATTAGCAATTCATACTACAGAATTTTAATATACTTGCCTTGGTAAGCCTTAAATCAACCTAAGATTTCTACTGAGCATTAAATGGAAATGAAAAAGATCAAAGCGAAACTAAAATGCCAGTAATGAAAGCGAGTAGAAGATCAAAAAATACGACGTGAATCGAGAAAGACACTTGAAGAGTGTGCCTCGTTATACCACTTGCTGAGACTCGCAAGGAACAAGAGAAAAAAATTTATCGTCTTCCTGAGATGAGGAAATAATGTGTTCCTGGGAGAGTGTAAGGACGTACTCAATGAATTGCATCAATTTTTTTCTGAACTGCAAAGTGAAAATACGATGAGCGATCTGAGTAAGTGCTTGGTGGGATAATTGAGAGCGTATAAGCAGAAAACAGCTCTCGTGACAAGCTTCTAAAGTGAATAAATGATGAAAATAATAATTGTCGGCATTGAAAAAAACACCTGGCCCTTAAGGTTTACCTGTAGAATTTTATTGAACGTTCTTGTACATTATCAGTTAAAACTTAATATTGCTAGTGAAGTAGTAACTGGAGAGACAATTCATAAAGAATTCAAAGAAAACTCAGCAATTCCTGTTGTTGAAAGGGAACTCAAGATATTAATGAAATGGGCCCATTATGTCAGACTGAAAGCTGGTAACCCGTGAGATCAAATGGCGCGTCACAACAGTACTACAGCACATACGAAGTGGAGATCAAATCTGCCGAGTAGGACAGGTATCATTACAACCGTTAGCGAGTATAGATACGTTATCGTAATATTTCCTACAATCAACTTGCAAGGAGGTCCCGTATTTATTAATTTCACCAAAGCATTTGGTTCGGTAACAAATATTTGTTAAAGATAACGCATAGTACGGGCTTTCTTCAGATTCCTGCAAGCTATTGTACACAAGGTGAGAGGAATGGTAACGAAAACAGTTATTAATGACTAGTGTACCGAACAAATTAAAATCAATAGGTGTTCTACAAGAAGGTGCATTATCGATGTTGCTTTCCGTGAATGTTAGCTACTTCGCTAAAGTTCCGTGACTTGGAAGAAATAACGAAATGGGTACTAAAAATGAACGAAAAGCCTCTCCAGTTGCTGATAAGAACTTCATTAAGTCCACGACCGATTTCGGGTTTTACGTCAGACCATTTTCTAGTGAATCTGAAAATAGTGCTGTAGGAAAGCACCATCAGAATCGGACCGGTTTACGTTGCTTCGCCTCAGCAGTCTTCAGATCCACTTTAAAAACCCCTGCGGGTCTGTGGGTTACAATAGGCCCGAAGTATTCCTGCATGTCGTAAAAGGCGACCAAAAGGACTGTCATACGTTTCGTACTTTATGTGATGGTCCCCTGTAGGGGAGCGAAGAGCGAGCCAATTGGGGAAGGGCGCCTTACATGGTGCATCGTGTCAATCATGCGCTGAGATCTTTCGCATCCTTCGTCGACGTTGATCTCCACTTCCGCTCGTTCTCCAACTGTTGGGCGAGGTCACGCTCCTCGGTGCGTATTTTTCCATCAACTGTGCAATCAATATCGATTTCGACGCTGACGATGATAATGGACTTGGTTGCTTAGCTGCACCTGATACCCAGCATGGTAGCCAGTCCGTTGTGGTGGGGCCGCCATGTACCCTGTTGGTTGTAGCTCAGGGGTCGCTCTGCTGATGCTCGCGCCGTTAACTCCGCACGTACGCCGCCGAGAAGTAGATGGCCGTCACCCTGGGGCATTGGGACTCCCGGCAATGGCCATCCTGCCAGGTGGCCTTTGTTGCGGCTGGGTGGCACGCATGGGGAGGGCTTTTGGCAAAAGAAACATGTCGTATATTTCAAACTTATTTCGGTTTCTCTTCGCCTGACTCAATATATTACCTCGTCCTGCTTATAACTCACGAAAAGACCGTGAAGGTAACAGAGATACGATCTCACACGGTGGGAATCCTTCTTCTAGCGAATAATTCACGAAAGTGAAAAGGGAAACGGCAATGGTACGCGAGGTATCCTCCGCTACAGACCAGACGAGAAAGGGAGTTAATATTGCATTGTCGTCTGGTTCTGAGCGATGTTTAAAATGGCAAGGCTCTGGTTCATCAGGAAGTTTCAAATCAGTGGCAAAATTTGCAGGAGTCAGACATCAAAGAAAGCGACGTGGTAAAAATGTGTAAGATAGTCATGAACAAGAAGCACAAGCGTAACTTTATTATGTAGAAGCACAAGCGTAACTTTATTATGTAGAAGCACAAGCGTAACTTTATTATGTAGAAGCACAAGCGTAACTTTATTATGTAATAATGCAGGGTGCTTCAGAAAGATTCGTGAACTGAAATGGGAATCGCAGGAGGCAAGATGACGTACTTTTCGAGAGGTACTGCTGAGAAAATTTTGGAGCACCAGAGTTTGAGGCTCACAGAAGAACGATTCTACTGTCGCCAACCTACATTTCGCATAGGGATCACGAAGATGAGACATTAAGCCTCGTACGGAAGCTCTATTTGCGAGTGGAACAGGAAATGAAATAACTAGTAGTGGTATAGCGTACCCAATGCCAGGCACCGTACAGTGGTTTGCATAGTGCGTATACGAATGTAGATGAAAGGTTCCTCCGACAATGCAAGGCCAAGTCTTCTACATAAATAAAGATAGAAACTTGGGGTAGCTTTTAACTTACGCATAGAAACTACTTTACCTTGGCGCCGGTCGTAAGTCGCCGGTTCATGTGTTGCCGCTAGTGGTCTCCCAGGCGCAGCTAGTCATCTCAATGGCTCGTTCATTACCCATTGTGCGTCGAGCCGAAATGACGTTAGCACAGCTACAACAGGCGTTCTACTTCCTCCGTTTCAACAGGCGCAATTTCGTGATAACTGTGTGGCGTAGTTTTCCTCGGAATTAACACACTGCGCCTGCTACAGCGTAAGGAGCGGATCTCATTTCGCACCATTGGTGTCAGATTGCTTGGTAACATGGAATGTGATAATTTTGCAAGGATTTGTGAAATACTTAATCTGTATGCCCATTTTCCCAGTTCCCAACAAACTGTGATGAAACGCTTGGGCGCATAGAAATAGCAGTAAGTGCATTTGATCGCAAGTTTGCCATCATTTTTACAATGTGGGTGTTCATTTCTGGCTGGTAGAGAGCACATTAAGTATTTGTGAAAACGTAGATCCCAAATGTAATTGTATAAAGGACCGCAAGTTGTATGTGCATGCCATTATTGGCTTGTAACCCCATCTGGAATGTCCGGCCGCATGGTATAGCTCGCAAAAGATAAGGTGGCTGATGCACAGTGACCAGTTTTCGTCAAAAGCGCTGAGCGAGTTAATTTGTTTGTTCGGAAGGGGAGGCGGATAAGTGTTCTCCATGTTTCGATCAGTCAGCTATGACAGAATCGGGGCGCGTACCCTGCAGCCGATCTCAAACAATTTTACAGAAACTATTCGGTAAAAAAGTTTCATTTTTGCTTTACTTACAGGTTCATATCTTAGGTTCATGATGTACCCGTCATTTCGGTAATGGTCATAGCTATTGTGATATTCACGTGAAAGTAGGAAACTGCGCGAGATAAGGAAAAGTGTGCAAAGAAAAATAGAGGTCGCTATGATTTTGCGTTCGGTGCATATTACATGACATGCTGTTGCATGTGAAATTCAGCTAACAATATTTCTTTAGACTTTGGAAGAGGTATCTGTCATCAATCTCGAGAAAACTGAACTGATGTGGCACACAAATTTTGCGATCGCAAAGTGCCAGCGATAAAGCCAGAATGAAATACCTCCAACATGCCTCATGTATCATAAGGAATTCCAGATATAGAAATGAGATTTCGGCAAATGGTAGCACACAGAGAACATTCTACCGTATCGTTATTATCTGCTGTGTTATTCCAATAACTACAGATTTTTTCGGTAAATGTAATTTTTAAGGGCCATCGATAGCTGGTGAAACGAGAAATATTACGGGTTTTGGAACAACATATGTGAAGACATTACACGTTTTTTTGTACTGAGGACGTGCTTTTTCATAAGCTGCTGATTTTACTTTTCCTCAGTACCTCACTTCATGAACCACTGTTTCAGAATTCTCTTGCAGTTGTCTTCACAACATGTCAGTGAGGTGAGACGATGTAAACTCCGCTGTGTTTTGCCAAAAGAAGGAAATTTTGACATGGCAACCAGAGAAATGTGTAGGTTTTACTCAAAATTTGCCACTGATGATGCTTCTCTGAAATTTGCAAATTGTTAACAAGCCAGGCGGGAATAAATGGCTACATGTTCGGCGGGATTTTTTTGGATACTAATGAAAGCACATGTGACAGATCTTTTTGAATGGTCACTATGCAAGCATGGACGTGCAGGGGCCCCACTTAATATTCACAAAAAATGTGAGCGTAAGCTTCACTTTAGAATGGAATTTTCCCGACAGCGCTTTGAGCGACCCCCCAACACTTTTCCCCACGCTTCCCCAGGCGGCTGCGCATCTAGCGACCAAGGCATTCTGCGCGCACTGACCAAGTCTTCTTGCTTGCCGCGACTTGGGCGGCACACGCTCACGCGCACGGTCACGAGCGGAGAAAATCCCCAGTCCGGCCGAAAATCGACCCCAGAAATCCTTGATAGTAATCAACGCTAACCACAAGACCACGAGCTGCTATCTATGTATGTAAAAGATAAACTTTCGTAAACCCGAATAATTCTTTCAGAAATCCCCCATGCGGCTTCCGGGGGTTAGAATAGGCCCGAGGTATTCCTACCTATCGCAAGAAGCGACTAAGAGGAGTCTCACACGTGATGGGTCCCCTGTAGGGTCTGACCTCCATTTTTCAAATTTTTCCCAAAGGAGGAGCCAATTGGGGAAGGGCGCCTTACATGGTGCATAGTGTCCATCATGGCGCTGAGACCTCTCGCATCCTTCGTCGAGCTTATAAAACGACGGAAACAGGAGTGTTCAGAGAGGTACGGTCAGATGATTAAACATCTCTCATCTGACTACAAGCGACATATCCTCGTCATCTTCAACCGGATCTGGTGTGATGGCGTCTTTCCATCGCAGTGGCAGGAGAGCACCATCATTCCAGTGCTCAAACCTGGTCAAAACCTGCTTGATGTGGATAGCTACCGGCCCATCTGTTCCACCAACTTTCTTTGTAAACTGCTGGAACGTACGGTGTGTTGGCGGTTGGGTTGGGTCCTGGAATCATGTGGCCTACTGGCTCCACTTCAGGGCAACTTCCGCCAGGGTCGCTCTAACACCGATAATCTCGTGTCCCTTGAGTCTTTTCCAGACGCCAACTTCTGGTTGCCGTCTTTTTTGACATACGTAAAGCACACGGCACAACCTGGTGACATCACATCCTTGCCACATTATATGAGTGGGGTCTTCGGGCCAACTCCCGATTTTTATTCAAAACTTCCCGTCGCTCCATACTTTACGTGTCCAAGTCGGTGCTTCTCATAGTTCCACCCGTATTCAGGAGAATGGCGTTCTGCATGACTCCGTATTGTCACTATCGTTTTAGTGGCTATTAATGGTCTGGCAGCAGCCGTAGGGTCGTCAGTTTCACCAACTCTGTATGCGGATGACTTCCGCATTTCGTACTGCTCCTCTAGTACTGGTGTTGCTGAGCGCCGCCTACAGGGAGCCATTCACAATGCGCAGTCATGGGCTCTAGTCCACGGCTTTCAGTTTTCAGCAGTGAAGTCGAGTGTCATGCATTTTTGTCGGCATCGCACCGTTCATCCAGAACCAGAACTTTACCTTAATGACGTTCCACTCACTGTAGTGGAGACAAATAGATTATTAGGACTGGTTTTCAACGCCCTATTCACTTGGCTGCCTCACCTTCGTCAGCTTGAGCAGAAGTGCTTGCAGCCCCTCAATGCCTTCCGCTGCCTGAGTAACACCAACTGGGGTGCAAATTGCTCCACGCTGCTGCAGCTCTACAGAGCCCTTGTCCAATCCCGCCTTGATTATGGGAATCTTGTTTATGGTTCGGCGGCGCCCTCAGTGTTGTTTCCTCGACCCAGTGCACCACTTCGGCTTTCGCCTAGTGACGGGAGGCTTTAGAAAGAGTCCGGTGACCAGTGTCCTGGTGGAGGCTGGAGTCCCTCCATTGAAAGTTAGTTGTGCACAATTGCTCGCCTGTTGCACATGTTCGCAGTTCTCCTGCGCATCCGAATTACCGTCTCCTTTTCCCACCCACGGCATTTCATCTCCCGCATTGGCGGCCCAGGTCTGGGCTTAAGATTGCGGTTCGCGTCCGGTCCCTTTTGTCGGAACTGGAGTCCTTGCTGTTACCACCTCTCCTGGAGGTCCATTCAGGTACACCTCCATGGTGTACACCTAGGCTGCAGATTCTTCTGAACCTTTGGCATGGCCCTAAGGACTCTGTTAACCCTGCAGCTCTCTGCTATCACTTCCTCTCGATTATCTATATGTACTGGGGCAATGAAGTGGTTGACACAGACTGCTCGTAGGCTTTGCGTATGTTCATGGCGGACATATAGAACAGCACTCCCTGCCAGATGGCTGTAGTGTTTTCGCTGTAGAGCTGGCGGCCATATCTCGTACTCTTGAGTACATCCGCTCATGCCCTGGGGGAGTCATTCTTCCTGTGTACTCCTTGAGAAGCCTACAAGCTATCGACCAGTGCTACCCTCGCCATCCTTTGGTAGCGTCCATTCAGGAGTCCATCTATGCCCAGGAACGGTCCCGTCGTTCAGTGGTGTTTGTCTGGACCCCAGGATGTCGGAATCTTAGGCAACGAACTTGCCGACAGGCTGGCCAACCAGGCTACAAGGAAACCACTTTTGGAGATCGGCGTCTCCGAAACTGACTTGCGTTCTGTCTTACGCCGCAGGGTTTTCAGGCTTTGGGAGACGGAATGGCATAACAGTAAGCACAACAAACTGCATGTCATTAAGGAGACTACGAATGTGTGGAAGTCTTCCTCAGTTGTCCTCTGCCTGCTCCGCATTAGCCATACGTGGCAATCGCATGGTTACCTCCTCCGTCGCAGGACCCACCTCCGTGTCGCTGTGGCTCGTAAGTGACGGTCGTCCACCTCTTGTTGGACTGCCCACTTTAGCCGTTCTGCGGCGGGCTTTTAACTTTCCCAGCACCCTACCTTTGAGTTTGGCGACAATGCCTCAACAGCAGCTTTAGTTCTACGATTTATTTTATTTGATCTAAGTTTTAGCGCATGTCCTTTATCCCTCTGTGTCCTTCACCTTAGTGCTTTCAGGGTGGGGGTTTTAATATGTTGCAGAGTGGTTGGTTTCTCCTTTTTATTCTCATGGTCAGTCGACCATGGCCATGTGCTCTCCTGTTTTGATCTCTTCTACGTATTTCTTGCGTCTCTCTGTGGTTTTCTTGTCAGAGTTTTTTCCATTTTTAGTGTTTGTTGCCCTTCTGTCATTCTTCTGGTTTTCTCCTTTCTTCCAGCTGTGTTTTGTATGTCTCAAGTATTTAACTCCCACCCTTGTGGAATTATTTTCATGGGAACGGTGGACCAATGACCTAATAGTTTAGTCCCCCCCTTTTTTTTAAAAAAAACCAACCTACCTACCTACCTACCTACCTTTCAGAAACCAAAGGATGTTGATAATATGCAAAGGGTAAAATTTACCCCAAGTTCCTGTCAACATTCACGTAGAAGATAGTCCTCTGAAACCAGATGAGTTCTCTTGAAACACACGGTACTATGTTCACGTACTTAATTTGATTCATTAAGTGTACCACGTTAACTGGCCACGAGGAAGTGACAGCATTATGGAATAAGTCACATTGCAAGTTTTTGGTGGTCATGTCTTTATTTTCCCCATTTTTTTTTCACTCAAGTACTTCCAAGCTTTTGAGCATCACGTGCCAAAAATATACAAGAGAACGTCTTCGACCGAGCAGAGACATTTTGTTTCCTCCTAGTTGAAAAGTCCTCTGGGGTGTGGGACGGCAGATGCACCGGCTACGTCCTTGAGACGTAGAGTACTAATGTGTTCTGCGTAAAAGCAATTATAATGACTGGGACTCGGTAAAGAACGAGCGGTCGCTTTTAGAGTAGGTCATTAGCCGCACAAACCCGCAGTCCAATGGGAGTGTCGGCACGCATTCATAAAACGTTCCCTCCCGAGCGCGGTGCGCTTTGTCTGACCAGCGGCTGCTGAGTGCTGAAGCTGCCAGTCGTTATTAATACGAGCGCTCCTCGCCATTGTTTCACCAGATACAAAGTAAAACAAACTGCATCCACGTACAGCGGAAGGCTTCTAATGTTCCGTTCAGATACATTCTTCGAGTTACATCGAGTTGGCAACTAAACTTTTAAGGTGTTCATTCGTTACAGTAAAAAGCAACATCGCGACAAGTAACTGTACGGGAGACTCCACCTAAAAATTAAACTATCTTCTTTTCCGATTTAAACCGAATTTTAAAATGTCTTACGTAAAGATGCAATAATACTTAAGCTCTGAAGTCCACACATTCATTGGTTCTTGAGTTTTAAATTTCTAATATGATTTTAATGGTATATTTGAAAACAACTTTTGGTACTGACAACTCATTTTCACAACCTAGATTTTTTAGGTACATTAACAAGACACTGTTACAGTTTTACGCATTCATCTTACGAGAAACGTTATTAATTTACTCGCAATGTTTCTTAAAGTTTCAAACACAAAATTTAACTGTCGATACAGAAGTATAATAATAAAACACAAACTACATTTTCGATAATGCAAATGCATACAATTATGCAAATACGTCTCCACTACTTCCTGCAAAAAATTCAATGCAGTTGGTTAATATTCAGGATAAAAAGGATTCAGGACAACTAACTTACGGCAATTTAAAAATTTATTAAAAATTAGTCAGCACCATACGTTTTCTTTTCCTGCTCCTGTAAGGTTTCTTGTTGTAATTTAAAGACCAGGGTAGTTTTTTTCTAGAATTTTTCCATCTCCAGGCGGCATGTTCTGGACTGCTTGATCCGTCATTTACCTCTAGATAAGCGGCTCTTCTTCTGGGAGTGCCATAAAGCATTGCTGTGTCTTCCGCTTTATTCAGTCATCAGACGTCCTATATTTAACCAAGAAACAGCTTCCAAAAGAATCTTTCTTCTTTTCTTTGGGACGCTTGGACCAAATGACACTACACAAGTTTTCATTTGCATTTTGTGTTTTTCCATCAGTGCATCTTACAGTAGTGCATCAGTCAAATATTTTTTAGGTATACTTGTAATTCGAAGTCGGGTCGTTTTGGGATCGAAGAGTAAACATTCCAAACAGATCAATATAACATTTGTTACTTCGAAAAAAATTGAAGTTTCAAGGAGAGTCTCCACTTCAGTAAACTCAGAGTTGCGGTTCTGAAACAGTGGTGGTGCAGTTTGGTGATAAGGTACTGAGCAGTTGTAGTAGAGGAACGAAGGCACTAGACGCTAACGGGTCGGGATCAGAAAAAACTTCTCCTGAATTACCTGCATTTTCCACAGTGTGCTGTCATTGATTGACCCTAGATTTTATTCCTCCCCTGCGGATATTCATCTCCGAAAATGCCATGGCGTTTTCGAATCAGCACTTGAAACCTACGGGTTTTTCTTTCTCTTACGTGTCTTCAGACTGGGTTTTTGCTATGCACAGTCTTTCATATCTTATACGAATCTCTTCGTTTCTACGTGAAAGCAGCATCTAACACGCTGTAAAATTTTTTGAAAGTAAAATTGAATTGTAAGCTGCATAATTGGAATATTGTATCCTAAAAAATAGTACAGTTGCCGAATAAACAAGAGCTATGAATAAACTCGTGCTCTGCAATACGTTGAAAGTAAAATATCTGGATACTGTAGTAGAGTCCCTTCTTCTGGTACGGCTCCTCCATATACTTCTTCACTCACCTATTCCTTGTAATAAATTTCGTACACTTAATTTTCGGCATGGGATCACAATTAAAATTGTTCCAACTTTTTTCTGCAAATTTTCGATTCACTTCCATACAGTGTTGTGCTTCAGAGAAACTTCGTCTACATCTCAGTACGTGATACAAGCAGAGGTCTTTTATTGAATTTAATTTTATCCGTATTTTACAGCTTCAAACGTGGCAGTATTTAATACGCTGGAAGTATGAATTACAAAAAGCCTTCAGTCACAACTTTTCGTATTTTATTATGTACAAGATGCAATTCGGACCCTGTGGGTCCATCAGGGGTAATTGTCTAAATACACGATTTATTTTTTTCTCTTCAACGAGGTGAAATGCAGGAATGACAGGAATATTCATTTCACTTCATTCAAGAGAAAAAATAAATCACTTATTAAGATAAATTACACCCCATGATGGACCCACAGCGTCCGAAATGCATCGTGTATTTAATAAAACAAAAGAAGTTGAGGCTGAGGGAGTCTTTTTTGAAGGAAGTTTCTTGCATCGGCCATCCAGTATAACGTTACATTCTCTACATAAGATTATTTAACTTGTTCCACTAGACTCTTCTGCTCTATCCATAATACGTGCTAAGTATGATGACCTTTTCATGGCTCGATGGCTGAAAGAAGCAGCTCAGTGATGTGTCTTCATTCGTTACGAGGAGTAGCACGAAGTAGGCGCCTGATGTCGTAGACCACTTTTAAGAAGTTTATTTATTATACTGCATGAACGTAAAGTTTTGGCTACACAATAGATCCCAACCGAAGAATAAAACAGTATAATAAAGGAAAACAAGCAGGCTGTGCTTGGAGAAGGAATAATCTCGGACCACGGGAAATAGCGTTCATCATTCATTAATTCCCCAATCACATTTCAACTTCGAGGTTTGAATGGGCGCTCAACGTTGAGATATGAAAAGATTGTATCCTTCAACTTTACAGAGACCGCTTTCAAACAGTTTAAACATGATATCGAACTAGCCAGTATTATGTAGTTCAAATACGAAAGATTCGTAAACAAAAATTACGTTTTCACAGTATGTCTATGGAATACAAAATTAAGTACACAATATAACATATAAGAAAATTGAGTGAACTAAAAATAACTCAGATGTGTAGAGGGGAAGCAACATACAGAGGTGATGGAACAAAATGTGTTTGTGCCAGACTATAGATCTAAAGGTCTCGTGTTCGATCCACAATGAATCCTAGGATTTATAAGAGACTAATAACTTCTTTCAGTTAATGAGATATACGGAGTTGCTTCGTGGATCAGAGCCAACGCTTAACTTCATTTCGCGCTAAACTGGCTGGGTAAATCAGTTAGGTCAGTGAAAGGGAACGGCATTCCATTTCAGATAGGACCATGTCTCCTTAAGTACTTCTGTACTCCAACCAATATTTGGCTTGATTGTTTTTTTTTTTTTTTTAGATCTTATAAGCCTTCTTCACATGCGGCCAGAATGGACACATAGTCTGTGGATCTTAGGAATGGTTGTTCCACAGGCACTTCTACTCCCCATCCCAAATTTTCCTTCACTTAGTTTTTCTTCGGTGGAGACGTTGTACACCGGTGGTGATAAGCGTCAACCTTGCATTACATAAACTTTCCTTCGTTCGCACACTTTTGTTACTATCGCTTGCGTTTTGTAGAACGTTAGTTTCCACCCTTCAGTCTCAATCCTCCAACGATTTAGAACATTTTAGTTTATCTTCGTATATAATACGCCAGCTACTGTAAATATGTGGTGGAAGGTACTTCATACCAATATTTGCTCCTATATTCTTTATTCAGTTTGCATATGAAGCATGAGAAAAACATACTTTCATGCATTAGTAAGCGTTTTAATTTCTCTCTCTCGTCTCTGCGTGATATTTATGGTGGAGGCAACAGAATTGTAACACAATATCACCGATTGTAATTTTGATTCAATTAATTTTACATACGTTAGCTCCTTTTCCTGCTGCACCGTACTTCACTTCTTTAGGAGTGGTCCCCCGATGGAGACAATACGTTAAGGATTCCTTGTCCTGGATACTGTGGGATACCAATAGAACAGTGTAACTGGCTTTTGTGTGTCCTACAAGAGTGGATTCTATTCCCACCTTAACATCTTACATCGAATCGTCGGTTGAGCGGTTGTGAGTGGGAAACCCTTAACGTTTCATGCTGAGCCTCGGGGTCACTCAGCAGTTCTCACTCACCCACATAACGATCTGATAATTTCTCACCTTATTTTACTATTTTTAGTCCTACCGATGTTGTTTATGCCCTTAGCTTTTCCACTTTCACAAATGGCGACAAGAGCAGTGTGATCGGCGGGAGGGGAGGGGATCTCGCCGCAGACGAGCCCTGAGGGTCCCTCCTTTGCGTTCTAGCCTGCAGACCGAACCCACCCTTCTATGTTCGTCTCGTGCACAGTTGCTTCTTATTTGTTGCATCAGTTTTGCTTTTGTTGCCTCGATTTTACGACTTCGACATATTGTCACAATTAGATCAGATTTATGCTTGGTATCACTGCCTCCACATGGATTATCCCATGGACTATTCAGGCCATTAATCCCGTCCCCAAACTAAACCAATCTTCACCGAATATCTAAATTTATCAAATAGTGTTTCCCAGAATGTCGCCTATGTTACTAAGCTTGCCATTTGTGTTCCGTGAGCATTGGCTGCAATGACCTCTGAGATTCAAGCAGCACATATTTTCATAAGTTAAACATCTGCTACGATGTATAATAGATAAGTGTACAAACTCTAGCAGTACTCAGGATCTAACGTCATACACGCCGTTTCCATTACAGATGCACCGCACATTCCTACAACCATTTCAATAACTCTGTCTCCGATTTGACTTCCCTAATACTGATTGTACGTGTTCATTTTCTTTTATGATAAAGTATTACTAAACGAGCTCCTCGTCGAGACTGAAAGCTCAAAGAATGTACACAGGCTACCGTGCCTCCGCCTCGCTGCGTCATGCAGATGCGGTATGGAGTGGCATGTGGTCAGCACACCGCCCTCCCGGCCATTTTGTCGACATTCCAAACGACGGAGCCGCTACTGCTCACTCAACAATTCCTCAGTTGGTACTCATTACTAGTCCTCACATAAAGGAAAAATCGTTGGCAGGACTGGGAATCGAACCCGGGTCCTCCGCATGGCAGCCGTCTCTGCTGACCACTTTTTTTTTTTTTTTTTGGTTGATCGATGTGTTTGATCGTTGCGGACGTCACATGACATCCGGTCAAGTTCGTTTTGTTGATCCTTCCACTCAGTTTTTTATTACAGAGGCCAACTAGCTCTCTGACCGAACACGCTGAGCTACCGTGCCGGCTATTTATTATCTGAAACTTCCTGGCAGATTAAAACTGTGTGCCCGACCGAGACTCGGACTCGGGACACCACTCAGCTAAGGATACAGACTGGAAGTATTACTCTAAGATAATTAAACGATGTAACGAATCCAAGAAATATATCACAACGCTTGCTGTTCTTTCTTTTTGGTGCAGGTATTGTTTGGTGTTTATCCACTTTCAAAGAGCGCTTCTGTTCGGTACGCTAAATGAAATTGTCATAGCTCTGCATTTTGTCACGATCACTCTGTGACTATACCTTACTGTAGAGAACGGTATAGTCAGCAAACCAACTGGCAGTACTGCTGAATCTACCTGATAACTATTTTTGTGTATTGACAACATAAGTCGTGTGTGACACAGTCGGCGGCATTGTCGCTTATGTTGAATATTCAGTATTTCGTATAGTGTGTGGGGTTCAAATTCTTTTGGCGCAATCTAGATGTGAGAAGGTGTTCCACAAAAGTCAGAAAGTAACAAATTACCTACAACGAAAAAATCCATCAATGGATGGCCGTAGGTAGTAGGGCTAACGTAAAGTTCCCTTAATTTTTCAAAGCACCAATGTCTAAGACACAAATCTCTTACCATTATGTAGTAAATATCACGAAACAATACTCCCAAGTTTCAGCTTGTCAGTCCACTTCATGCATTTTGAAAGAACTGAGCTGTGTAACACATACAAACAAGAAAAACAACGTACAGAGGTTGGAGGTGTTAAGAGCACTGGACACTTCGTCAACGCTGTACTCCATTGGATGGACTTCTAGTCGGAACAATAACATAAAATCACATCCACCCGTGTTGTAATGTTGTTCTCTGTGAGTAATGGAAGCTGAGCAATGGTCAACAAATTTTACTGTCCAGGCCGAGCGGTTCTGGGCGCTACATTCTGGAACCGCGCGACCGCTACGGTCGCAGGTTCGAATCCTGCCTCGGGTATGGATGTGTGTGACGTCCTTAGGTTAGTCAGGTTTAAGTAGTTCTGAGTCTAGGGGACTGATGACCTCGGATGTTAAGTCCCATAGTGCTCAGAGCCATTTGAACCATTTTTCTTACTGTCTACAAGCCTTGCTTAATAGAGCCCTTAAAGTTAACACAATAAGGATGAAGGGAAATCAGAGATTCTTGTTTAATGAAACCATGAAACCTCCCGTATTTTCTCGAAACTATAGAAAACCACATCAAACTTAAATCAGAATGGTTATGGAGCACTGTAAACTACACCAACAGCGAATATGAGTTTATCTGGCCAGTTTATATACTGATCAGGTATTTGTATTGAATTTCACCTGTACACTTCTCACGAACCATTTGGCTACTGAAGCAAATGAGCTGTTAGGCAAAGCATTGCTCCAGTTCTAAATGAAGACTGGTGGAAGTTAATAATACTGTATGTTCCCCCTCCCCTCCCCCCGTTCGAAAGTCGTGATGGCTGAGCATTTACGGGATGTCCAGCTTGACATTTCAAGATAAAGAAAAAATATTTCCTGTGACGTTGAGTTCAACTACAGACTTCGACGTTTCTAGTTCCAACCTATGATGTGTCCAGGATTTTCCTGGTACGTGATTTTTAAAATTTGGTGTTTTTTTTACAGATGGTGAGTTATGCATTTGTTGGAATGATACATAACTGAACGTGGCATTTAATAATATTGTATGAAAATACAATATAGATAACAACTAGTCGTATTTATTACAGTAAAATGTTTTTTCTACCGTAAGTTGGCGTTCCGGGCATTGCAGGTTACCAGACGGCAGATATTTACAGACACGATATTTTGAGAAGCCTGCGTACGCTGACCCAGGGAGTGGTGGCGTAGGTGTATCTTCAAGGAACGCTGTTAAATTCTTCCTTTTTATAAATAATGTTAAGTTAGTGAGAAATCTTACTTTGCCAAACGTGAAGAACACAAAAAGAAATGTCAACTTGTTGCTGTGTCTGACCGAATAATCCTACACCTAAAACACCAAGAAATACAAATCTTCCTGAAACGGACTTCAGTATAAAAATTGAATAGTCCTATACACACGTTATTTTGATGACAAAAATGTACATTATCTGACTTCTGTGTATGCACCCGTCACTTGCTGCATCAGCCTGTAAACGTCGTAACATTGAATCGAAAAAGAAGCTCGGTATGTAACCGCAGAAACCACGTGAGATGGTCTGTGTATGAGCCAAAACCATTAGCAATTGTGATTGATACTGACGAATAGCATTTTTGACAGGGAACGTAGACATCTTCGAATTCAGCGCTGGACCGGGACTCGAACCCCCGGAACCTTGGATTTAATGGGCAATCCACTTACCGTCTGAGTGCTCTTCCCATCATCTTTAATTCTGCCAGTACTTCGCTCCTAAGCTAAAGTTCAAGAAGCTAATTTGAGTGCAGAACTCCCTTCTATCTAAGATACTTTAAATAGGTCTACAAGAACGGGGCCCATATCCTCCTGCTGAAACGTGCTAGCCAAATGGTTTTCATCAGTAATAATGAAGTCGAATATGCATAGCCAAACTAGGTTTTGTTCAGTGGTGACTTACTGTGGGCAAAACCAACAGGACCAAAAAATGACACCTGTGTTAAATGAAATTTCTTCTACCTCTAAAGAAATTAGCCGAAGCGTTCACATGGGGTGTATCCGAGAGTACTACGAAAATCCATTAATACTATATGGCAGACGCAGAATAAAAGAACATGGGCTTGTCTGAATGACACTAATTGTGTTAATCAGGTTAAATGTGCGATGCCATTATCGCTCGTAAGTTTGTTCCCAGAATTTTAGAAACGTTAGCAGTGAAATATAAACTCTCGTCAAATAACAATCTGATTGTGATGGGTGCCCCATGGTTGACCGAGCTATTCACGGTCATGAAGACAAAGGACTATTGGAGGCCGTAATATGGCAATTGAAGGGCTGTGGAGCCCGCAGACGCACTAAAGCAAACATAAATTAGCGGTCTGCTTGATCATTGACAGTTAACCCGTTGATTACACCTTTTCAGCATTCGCGAACCACTGAACGGAGGCAACAGGCATACAATAGCCGCGCTAACACAAAAAAGCGTGCACTCACTCTTGTGTGTGTGTGTGTGTGTGTGTGTGTGTGTGTGTTCTATATGCAGGATTACTACGTGTGCGTTTATCAGACTTCATGTAATCTACATACAGCTTTGAATTCCGCCAGAGATTATGGTATTGTTTTACTACGCCGTGGTTTCAAGGACGGATACACAGCCCTTCTAATTTTGAATAATTTTGGAAGTTTCCTACTGACAACACTACCACTATGTTTGTGGCTGCGTCTACTTTCCTACTGCACGTTTTTCTGAATAGCTACCAGATAGCACAGGAACTTCAGTTTGATGCCTGTTAGTACTTACATTACCAGTTGTCTCCGCGGTCGCTAAAAACGCGCTTGTGGTGCTGCGCTCGACTCTGTTAGCTGTTTCGTATCCTGGCCGCGGAAGAAATTTTAGTTGCTAGTATTTGGCCCGCAAGAAGAGGACTGGTGATGTCAGGCAAGTACCGGCAACCCGACTTCGCGTTTGTCCTGTGTTGAATTCAGACTCCTTCCCAATGTGTCCTGGAATGCGTCGAATAGATTTGTTAAGTCGGCGGTCCCCTTGTGGTTAGTCTTGAGGAATGGACTTTGTGCCAGCATCGAGTTTGACCTTATTCCTTCTTTCACGATCTTACAACACAGCTGTAGGATATATGTAATTAGTCATCTATGCTCAGATACACCTCAGGCACAAATTTTAACTTCGTGAAAGAAGAAACTTCACAATTAAGCGACTAAACTTAGTCTTAGACGTCTGCCAGGCAACAAATCCATACCGGTTCACACTGTTTTTTGTGATTATCTAGCAGTTGCTTAGAATATAAGGTTTGGTGTTATACAGCTGTATGTGGGTGTCTTTATTTCGTGTGATTTTTTACTAGCTGTTTTAGCGAACTACCGGGCAGTTGTGTTACGAAGCTGTCACATCTGCAACCAGATAAATTAAATTTGTCCCGTTAGTGCTGTATATTAAACCACATTTTAAGTCCCGAATGTAGTTCAGTAAGGAGCTGTAAGAAATCAATGACTGCTGCAGTTAATGAAGCTACTTACTATAATGGCCAGACAGTGTAGCTCGTATCATTTTCTGGTAAGCTGCTTCTTCCAATTTTTGCCGTGCTTTCAAAAGTTTGTTGTCCATCCCCTTGTGCACAAAAAAATTATAGGGTTGTGCGCTTGTTGAAATGCTACATATGTCTGAAATTATATAGTAACTAGCATGTACTTACTACCTGGAAGTTTGAAAGATATCCAAATTTTGCCATATCCATCATTTTGGACACCGTTTAAATATTGAAAATGTTATGTGGTTAAAAGTTCAAAGGGGCATTTGTAAGATTATTGCTACATACTTTAGTGATAAGCAAAGCGATAACGTTTTTTATTACTGGGTGAGACCTTTGAGGATAGTTCCATTTCATCTGACGCTAACAATACGGTAGACAAAATGCATTGACAGACTCTTGGTGCTGTAACAGAGGTGTACCGCAGATCGTCTCCTACATTACCGGCCAAGTACCCGGAATCAAAGTCCCGAAATAAGTGTTCCTACGCAGTAATATGAGAGTCCTACAACGGGCGTAGAATGTTTGTGTGTAGATTGAAGTCTCTCTCTCTCTCTCTCTCTCTCTCTCTCTCTCTCTCTCTCTCTCTCTCTCTCTCTCTCTCTCTCTCTCTCCCCCTCCCTCTCCCTCCCTCTCCCCCCCCCCTCCCTCTCTCTCGTGTGTGTGTGTGTGTGTGTGTGTGTGTGTGTGTGTGTGTGTGTGTGTGTAGTACCTTGATTCTCTATATTACGGTCATTTCTAATAGTGACTGCAAAAATCAATAGTTCTAACGTAGAATAGTGTAAGGAGCTGAAAATTCGGCCTATGACTGGAATTTCCTACTGAGTGCGTTGAGCCGCCTGTCGGAAAGGGTGCTCTTCATCGCGCGCATCGACACCTTTCCTTGCGAATATGACAGACAACATGGGTATTACTAGTGTGTAGGTGAGTGTGACGGATGTGTGTACAGTGTAATGTGGCGGTGGTGGACAAGGTGAAACCTAGTGACGGCACATAAGCTGCTGTCCTCGAATGGCACCAAGGAGGCCCGCCTAGCTTAACGTCACCATACGGCAGACGGATCAACAACAATGTTACATGGTCCCACTTCATGACCCAGCGCCGAGTGTTCGGAATTTAATCAAGGATACTGACTCCAACATGGGTGATGACGAACGATACGCAACCACCTTTCCTCCCCTACCAGTCAAACAATAGAAGTGAACATTTTACACCAGCAGGATTCGAACCGACTTACATCAGAGTCGAGCGCTACGGTGCAGGCGCGCGTTAACCACCTCCCCTACGGAAGTGGGTGGGCTATGGTAGTGGTTCTGTCGTGGTATAGGCACTGTACTACAGACATTGTATTAGATGTTCCGAAGGACCGGAATTCAAAGACGTGGCCGGTCATACAGATGACTTTCATTGTTAATCCTTTTGTGGTACGAAGTAAGGTGTACCCGTTGCCCGTATTGTTGGGATTGCTTAGGAAAGACACACTTGCTATCGTGTCTCTCTCTCTCTCTCTCTCTCTCTCTCTCTCTCTCTCTCTCTCTCTCTCTCTCTCTCTCTCTCTCGCGCGCGCGCGCGCGGTTGCTCAGGGCAATCTCACTGTTCCACGGTACAGGAAGAGATTGTTTCATTCTACGTATTTCTGTCATTCCTTTCTACTTATACATTTCTTGCAATAGGACAAATATTATCCTCACCATTTCCGCACGCAAATGGCACTCCGTGTCTGTTAAAAGTATCGCCAATGGAACTGTTGTTGCTTAGCGCGTTCTACTGTCGGTTTTACTGTAGATTATTGCCTAATAAACTATTTCACTTCGAGTAAATTCTTGGTGTGTTAGTAATCCTTTGTTTTATTCCACCTTTAAATTGCATTGTTGAGCTAGAGGAGTGTTCACAATTCACTGTACCATCCAGTCTCAAATTCTCAAGCTGCAGTGATGCTCTCTGTGCCTTCTCACCATGGATTTGGCGGCAGACTTCGCATACCTTTTGAATTACCTCCCCCTTACTTTGTGCATCGTCTGAGCCACGTCATCTGCATATTCTGGCCCCATAATCAACAAATAAAATTTTTAAGACATCATTTATCATTCACTGTAGAAATTGTCACAATTGTAATCCCGGCCTGAAGGCCATTATCAAATTGTGTACTGCAAAGGACAGTGGTTGAGCACATGTCAGGCTTCCGAAGTCCTCCGACATGTACACATTTACCGTCGTATCTGAGCCTTTTCACAATGTTAAGATCGGTAACAGAAATACCAACAAACCACTGCTCCTGTACACAGTTTACATGTGAACTGAGACACTGGCCGCGAACATATGACATATCCTGAAGTCCAGTCTTTCGCTGTAGACCACTTGATAACGCTCATAAGACGGAAACTGAAATAGTGAAACTAAATGATTCCTATATGCAGTCCTTAATGTTATGTCTTTTAAGTTGGACAGGACTGTGAATTCTTTGTGAGAAATTGAATAAAATTGTTTTCCTATGAACGTTAGCACTCTTCTGGTCTTCAATTGCTTCCAGGATGACGTTCTAAGGCACTGCATGAACAGCATCGTCAAAATAGCGCCGCTTTCCCGCAAACTAGTGCGTGTGTAGAAATCATTAGGCGTTTCTACGTGGAATATCAAGCAGAATGTGAAATAAGACATACTGGCTCCTACGGAAAGAAATTGTGAATGTGCTTAAATACATCTTCGTATGTTCGTCACATTTTACTGTTATTTTCTTCTGAAGCGACACGTTACTACGTATTAAAAGCGGTCCCTTAATCCTCAGATACTACGTTGTATTATGGAGGGTTGTACCCTCAGAAAACAATGGCCGACGTTTCCACCAGCAACTAATCAGGCACTCAACTCATTTGGCGTAGCTTTCAACACGCAAAGGCTAACCAGAGGGCGTTCGCCGCATGCATTGAAGATTACGAAAGTTGCGAAAGTAGGTTCAACAATTTCATTGAGTGTAAATAAAAAACGACGATGCGGAAAGTAGGGTACCTTCCGTTATTTAACAGGTAAGTCAAATATAACCTACTTCTGTTTCCAGTTAAATTAGAATGATGTTAGCTATGCACGAAGCTTGGTTTTATAAGATACGGTGTACCGTAGGGGCTCCCAACTAATTCAGACGTACAGCAGAGGCGACCAGCAGAATATTACTGGAAATAACGTGCGAAGTTTTGAATCAAGTTTGAAATAAGGGAAGAAAACTGCTGAAACGTGACACATGGAGGCTGTGTAATGAAATATCACCCAGCATCCTTTCAGACTGCAAATGTACTGCTGTGCCAGTATTTAGGCATGTCCCGATGGCTTTTCTTCTTGGCGCTCCAGAATTTCATGGGTACTGTTGCGTAAACCACGCAGTTAGTATTGATCTCAGTAGCTAAAAGTTTTTCTAATTAACCAAAAGTGCAAAGATAAGTGTAAATGACACAGATCTAAACAATCTTATATTAAAAATGATACTAGGGGAAGTGATAAACAGATTTCGCCATGTGAAGATAGTTTTTCTTTCGGTCGTACGTCTTTCTGAACATTACGTACTATCTGCAGATACTGTAAACGGATAAGTTTCTTTCTCTGGTCTAGGGAACCGATCCGAAACTGATTACAGAGAACTACCTCCAAAGTTCATGAGGGTCGGTTAACTCAGAATTGACGGGATCGATAGATAATGGAAAACAGAGCATTTTTCATAAACACATGAGGTCCACAAAAGCATGTTTTTGCTAGAAATCGAGGAAAAACGTTTTATACTGCCACCTTCGCACAACGTAAAGAGTAAGTGGCGTAGTGACCAAGGCATTTCGCTGAGGCCAGAGAAACTGTGTTTTATTGCCAGGTACATTAATTTTTTCATTTGTATATTTTTCCTTTTCGAAATTGATCAATCCTGGTCGCTTTACAATGGGTCTTCCACTCAGTGTTAAAATTCCCCCATTTCTTTCGAAGAACTAGACGGATTGTACTTGCCATACGAACATAAGAAGTAAATATACTCGCGGCACCAAGAACATTTAAAGAATGCAGTCTTTGCGCAAGTACAACATTTCTTCCGAAGATTCCGTGGAAAACAGACTTGGTTTACATATAAAAATATTTTTTGGAAACAAATTTTGTTGTATACCACACATACAATAATATCGCTTGAAAAAGTTGTTGCTGAAAGTTGACAATGAATTATGGTATGAATCGTTATTGCACCTGCGCGGTTGTGCAATTCCCGCTGAGTTCCCAGAGAAGATAACAATTTTGAAGCCTCTAAATAGCTTTTAACTTGGTGATCAAAAATAAACATCACATTGCTGGCGCACATATGTGCAATTCGGTGATATTACTTCTACCGTGAAAGTTGGTTGACATTCCCCATCTATAAACATGCTATCGTATATGAGAATTAGTCCCTCTTCCTGTGGGTCCGGGGGTTAGAATAGGCCCGATGTTTTCCCGCCCGACGTAAGAGGGGAGTAAAAGGAGTCTACCACTTTTTGACCTAATACACTATGATCGCCTTTAAGGGTTTGACCTCGACACTGTCCAAATTTTTACGAAAGTTGGGCCATTTCGGAAAGGACGCTTTAACGTGGTGCAACTTACCATCCTTCGTGCATTACGATCTTCTGCAACAATTGTCCACCTCCACCCATATACCAGCAATTTGGGTGAGGACACCTTACGGGCTGCAAATTTTGCCTCGATTCTGCTGTCCTCTTTTGCCCCATAACAGTAAGGGATTTCCGCACACCCAATACACAGCACAGTAACCAGTACGTCGTCTTGGGGCCGTCATATACCCTATTAATCTTAGCCCCCTGACAACACAGGGATCGCACAGCTGATGTGTGAGCTGTAAACTCCTCATGTGTGCCAAGGAATAGATGCCTGTCTCCTAGGGGCATCAAGACTCCCAACAACGGCCATCGCGCCAGGTGGCGTATGCTGTGGTTGGGTGGTTCCAATGGGGAGAGCCCCTGATGGGAGTGGGTAACATCAGGGTGGACGACCAGCGATGAAGTGGACCAAGTCCTTTTTTGGGGGACCAAATGGCTCCAGCAGGCTCTAAGAAAGGGAAGGTTGAATACAACGCTGTGATGTATGGCCCTAAGTCGTTCCGCTCACTCACTACACCATCGGAGCAACGTAGGGCTACAGAAAGAAGAGCCATATTTGCGTTGTTAGTGTGCAGCAGAACTGACAGGGACTCCTTTCTGGCTACTAAGCTAATCTTTTTCTTAGAACCACTGGAGGCTAAGTTTGGGGAAGTGGCTGCACTGTACAAAATGTGCAATGGGTCAGTTCTGATTGACACCGACCTCAGCCCAGTCACAGGCGTTACTCGCATGTGACAAGCAGGGTGATAATTTCGTTTTGGTTACTCCCTGTAAAAGTCTTAACATGGTCTGGGGGATTATTTTCCATCGCGATGTCCTGTTGCAGCCGGCCGGAGTGGCCGAGCGGTTCTAGGCGCTACAGTCTGGAACCGCAGTCAGACGACGAGCTACGCACCAGTTCAGAATATAGGAGTGTTCACTTCGTCTCGCGCGTCTATAGGAGACCTAAAGACAACAGGGTCTGCTAACAGTGCCTTCATCTTGCCATTTGAGGCTGAAATTTTTTTTTTTACCTGAGAAGGTCAAGGTGATGGTCTACCGATGTGACGTCAAACCATACATCACTCCCCCAATGTGGTGCTTTAAGTACTGGAAATTTAGGCACATCTTCCTAGTGACATTCCAGCGCCACATGTCGAGACTGTGGACGTCCACTGCACGCGAATATCCCATGTGCTCCTGCTCCCACATGTCAGCTATGGAGAACACGACTCCCCGTGCTCACTGGACAGCACATTACTCCATAAGGAGAGGAAAATTATGGAGAACAAGAGCCTTGACAAGATGGACTTACAGAGAGGGTAAACTGAAATATGAAAAATTGCACATCGTTCGATTTATATCTTCTCACACTGCTGTCTCAGCGTCGTCACCCTTCTTAGCGACGACAGTCTCTTCATTTAAACCCTCTACAGTGGGCCCTCAGGGCTGCTTGTCTCCCTGTCCCAATCCTGGCTGGGGACACACCTTCTTCTGTTGCTCTCCCCCCCCCCCCCCCTTCTCAGCTGGAGAAGCAACAGCCTCCTCCAGCTCCTATCACATGGAAGGGATCTCTCAGGATTCCCTCTTCCAAGGTCTCCACAAGTGCAAAAGTATCCACCAACCAGTCAGTGGTTGTAGGAGACAAAAGATTCTGGTCAAAGGGCTTCATGGTCTTCATCCGTACCTGAAGCTACTTCCAAGAAACCCTACTGGCCAGCTCCTATAGAGCAGCAAGAGGGCGAACAGGCCTACATCATAACTCCCTAACAGTTCCGCGCCTGGGGACGAGGTGGAGATTCTAGCGCTCCCAAGCATCTAGATCTCGGTGATGCCTCAGAGACAGTAGTACTGGTGGCAGCTGGTGACACTGAGGCGTAAACTGTCTCCTTTGTCCCTTCAGGCCTTGCCAGATGACAGAGCGTCATCCTCCAGTGCGCCGTCAGGAGGCTAGCCACTCCTTGGTAGGTTCATGCTTGGCTACCACGGGGCCCCAGCCTTCGCAGCATTTTTTCCCTTCTGTGCTGCATGTCTCCCCTCCTGATGCTCCTTCTCCCCCATCCTTGGGGAACATGTGTGGCGTGTTGTTGGGAATGTTATGCATTCTGTCGCTGACGTAAGAACAGTCTCACCGTTGTTTCCCTTCTCCTCTCGTTCGTCCGCTTCGGCGTTTGAGGTTCTTCTTTTTCTTCATTCTCCCTTTGTGCTCCTGAAGGCCGGCCCACGCGTCTAACGTGTAGCAAGTGACTGGGTAACGTGTAATTCCCAGCCCCAATTCGACAGGTAGGGTTCACACGTACCCCATGGTATAGGCCAGGCCCAGGGAGGGGTGATTGCCTGAGCTGTAACCTTCCCAAATTGCCGATTGGTCCCTCTGTCAGGTGTTAATGAGATGTGACCTGAGGTTTGAACAATCACCTAAGACGAGTGCACCCTCTTTGTAGAAGAGGCTCTCCCTTGGAAGGAGCGCGCCATCGGAGACACTGGGAATCATGGGGATTTCCTCATGATGAGTCAGTCATCTTCAGATTCAACATCTACAAAACGTAAACGTAATGAGGCTAATAATTGAAAGACCCTTCCCACTGTACCATGGTTCCTCGTGGTCTCATGTAGTGAAGACGGTCAGTCCTTTGCCATGGTAAATCCGTTTATTATTTAGAAAGGCGTTGATGCAACTTCCGGCCTTGTGAAATCCTGCTCTCGTTTACAGAATGGCACTTCGCTTTTGGAGACCACTTATGTTACTCGAGCACAACTGCTTGCTGCCTCGCTTCTCCACGGCTACCCTTTTCATGTTGAGGCCCATAGAACTTTGAATTCTTTCCGTGGTATAATTCACACTGGGCTGCACGACAGTCTACCCGAGACCAAAATCCAATCTTACCTCTCTGATCAGGATGTCATTTCCATCCATCATCTAATGAAAAAGGTAGATTCCTCCTTAGTGCCCACCTGCACTCTCTTTCTCACCTTCGTCCAAGATCAAAGCAGGCTATGAAATTATCACAGGCTGACCGTACATTCCGAACCCAGTGCGCTGCTACCAGTGCCATCGCTTCAACCACACTAGAACGTCTTCTCGACACCCAGACAAACGTGTAACCTGTGATAGGGATGTGCACAAGTGCGATTGTCCACCTCATTCTCCACATTGTATTAACTGCAATGGCAGCCATGGCGCCTCCTGTCGGGATTGTCCGGTTATCTTTGAGTGGGCTGTTCAAGTGATCTGGATAAAGGTGCAAGTGTCTTACCCAGTCGCTCGCAAGTTACTGGCTAGTTGCAAACCCCGTGTTCTCCCATCTGATACCTGTAGTTCTGTTCTTGTTACCCCTCGCTCCTTGAAGAACATAGCCATACAGACATAGGACCTCCAATTCAGTTCTGAGGTTGTGAAATCGCCCAGTGTCAAGGTAGCATCGCCATCCCCCCTTCCAACTGTGCAACACGCCGTCAAACTATCGTCTCAAGGGGGCGAAACCACCAGCTACACAACTGGGAGGCCGGAAAGGACAGTAGTAGTACTCCCGTGAAGACTTCTTCTGTCCTTCCAGCCAGACAACACCAGAGTCTTCCTCTAACCGCAAAGTCTCGAAGAATTCCACCTTCACCAACTGGAAGACCCTCTTTATGGTGTCGCACGTGATATCTTAGCACGGCCGGCCGGCCTCCAACAACTGTTTTTCAGCGTTGGACTTCAGACAGACCACACAAGCAAGTCGACGTTTCTGTGGACCCCATGGAGCAGGATCCTCCTGCTTCTCTGCTCTGGAGTCGCGACGCTTCCCCAGCTGTCACTCGGCGACCGCTGAGGTGACACCCTTACATCTCTTCATCGTGACTCTCCTCCAATGGAACTTTCGCGGCCTTCGGTTCCACATAGTGGATTTATGGCTGCTTTTAGCATCACATTGTCCCCTTGTACTGTGCCTTCAGGAAACGAAATAGTGCCCTCACAACTGCTTTGAGCTTCCAGATTTCTTACCAATTCGTTTTACATTCCCCTGAGGTCGGGATTCCATCTCATGGGGGCGTCACGCTGCTCATACGGGATGACATTCATAGTCAACCCATCTCGCTGAGTACCAATCTTCAAGCTGTGGCAGTTCACATTTTCCTTCCCTGCCTGACATTTTCCCTCTAAACTATAAATGTCCCTCCATCATTCGCTGTCACTTTGGCATAGTTCCTTCAGCTTATTGGGCATCTACCTCCCCCATTTTTGCTACTCGGTGAGTTAAATGCACATCATCCCCTTTGGGGATCTCCCAGGACCTGTCAGAGAGGTTCCCTCTTGGCTGACCTTCTAAACCAACTTAACCTCTTCTGCCTTAACACTGGAGCACCCACTTTCCTTTCTGAGTCCTTGCACACCTATACTCATTTGGGCCTATTCTCATGCACTGCCCAGCTCGCCCATCGTCTTCAGTGGCCCATTCTTTCTGACACCTACTCGAGCTACCATTGCCCGTGTGCTATCTGTTTTGTGACTCCACATCCATGTGCACACCCAGATGGCAGCTTCCTAAGGCTTACTGGCAGCTTTACTCCTCCCTGGCGATCTTCGAAGAATAAGATTTCCCCAGTTGTGATGACCAGGTGGAATATCTCACAAACATTATCCTTACTGCTGCAGAAGATTCCATTCCCCACACTCCCTCTTTACCATGTCGTGTCCCAGTCCCTTCGTGGACTGAGGCATGCCGCAACGCAATTAGCTTACAGAGACGTTCTCTCTGCGTTTTTAACAGTCATCCTACGATGGCAAACTGCATTCATTATAAACAGATGCGTGCAAAGTGTTGTCGCATTCTTCGCGATAGTAAAAGAGCTAACTGGATTTCATTCACTATTTCTTTTAACCGTTCCACTTTCTTTGTCATGTGGGCCAACCTCCGACGGCTCTCTGGGACCAAACCCCGTTCCACAATTTACGACCTGACAGTAGCTGTCATTGTCATCAAGGACCCTATTGCTATCTCCAACACCTTGGGCCACCATTTTCCAGAAGTTTCGAGCTGTTCCCACTACTACCCTGCCTTCCTCCATCGGAAATGAACAGAGGAGGCTCGGGCGATACCCTTCGCTTCTCCGAATCGTGAGTGCTACACTCCCACTTTTACTATAAGGGAGCTAGATTACGCTCTCAGTTCATCATGATTCTCCGCTCCAGGGCCAGACGCCGTGTAATCAGATGTTGCAGGACCTTTCTGTTGCGGGCAAGCACTTTCTGCTTATCACATACTACCGCATCTGGGCAGAGGGCGCATTTCCCAGATGCTGGCATGAAGCCACTGTCATACCTATATGTATGCCCGGTAAGGACAAAAACCTTCCTTCTCTCTTAACAGCTGCGTTTGCAAGGTGATGGGACGTATGATTCATGCACGGCTGGTGTGGTGGCTCGAGTCTCGCAATTTACTGACGAATACACAGTGTGGATTTCGAGCGCGACATTCTGCAGTTGACCATCATGTTACTTTGTCCACCCATGTCATGAATGATTTACTGCGGAAATCACAGTCTGTGGCTGTGTTTTTCGATTTGGAGAAGGCCTAAGACACCTGCTGGAGAACTGTTGTCCTTCATCTTGCTTACACGTGGGGTTTTGCTCTGTTTCCTTCAGGTATTTTTAAAAGACCGAGTTTTCAAGGTGCATGTGGGTTTTGCCTTGTCGGACACGTTTATCCAGGAAAACGGTGTGGCTAAGGATTTCATCCTGAGTGTCGTCGTCCGTGCTATCGCCATTGACCCTATAATGGCCTGTCTCCCGCCGGGCATCTCCGGCTCCCTTTTTGTTGACAATTTTGCCATCTATTGGAGAAGCCAACGGACTTGTCACTGAGCGGCGTCTTCAGCGATGTCTTGATAGTCTTCACTCCTGGAGGATCGACAATGGCCTTCGCATTTCCACTGACAAAGCCTTCTGTATGAATTGTTTCTCCCACCATCTGTACATCTTCGGCCTGTTGCCCTTCCGTTCGTTGAATCTACGAAATTGCTGGGGTTCATGCTCGATAGGAAACTCCCTTGGTCCTCCCATGTGTCTTACCTGGCAGCCCACTGTACTCGGTTCTTCAGTGTCCTACGTGTCCTCCATGGTACTTACTGCGAATCACCCTCCTCAGTTTGTACTGGTCCCTTGTCCGTTCGAATCTCGACTATGGGTGCTTTGTGTGTCTGCATGTCCATCCCTCTTACGCCATCTCTACACTATCCACCACTGTGGCATCCGTTTGGCCATTGGTGCCTTTTACACTAGCAGAGTTTGTATGCTGAAGCTGCTGAACTACCACTGTCCTACCGCCATGACTTTCTCCTCAGCAGGTATGCATGCTGTTTGTCATGCGTGGCCACCCATCCTATGCCTCATTCTTTGACGATTCCTTTGATCCTCAGTATGGGGCTCGTCCCTCTTCTCTGTTACATCCTGGAGTCCATTTTTCGGCACTTGGTATGGCGGCTTAACTTCACACTACCTGCAACTTCCAAAATGGTTCTAATGGCTCTGAGCACTGTGGGACTTAACAGCTGAGGTCGTCGGTCCCCTAGAACTTAGAACTTCTTAAACCTAACTAACCTAAGGACATCACACACATCCATGTCCGAGGCAGGATTCGAACCTGCGACCGTAGCGGTCGCGCGGTTCCTGGCTGAAGCGCCTAGAACCGCTCGGCCACCACGGCCGGCCCTGCAACTTTCCCGGTGGGTGTGTACCCCTCACCACCTTGGCTTTGTGAAGTCGCCTGTGTTAACTTTTGCCTTCATTCGCTTCCTAAGGACACTAATCCAGTCTCGGTGTATCGCATTCAGTTTCACGACCTTCACATTGAACTTCGCGATTGTAGCTTTGTATACAGTGATGGCTCTGACTGACAGTGGGGTCTAGTGTGCCTTCGTCATTGACACCTGTGGCTTTCGATATCGGCTTCTGGCAAACTGCTCTATTTACAGCCGAGCTCTTCGTCCTGTATGAGGCAAAGCGGTACATCCAGCGACACAGCCTTTTCAACTGTGTCCTCTACTCACTCTCAGCAGCCTTCAGTCTATGTGCGCTGTACACCGCCCATCCCTTAGTGCAGCGGGTCCAGGAAACCTGTCAGTTGCTCATTCTTGATGGAGCCACGGTGATATTTATGTGCGTTCCTGGTCATGTCGGTCTGCCGGAAACGAGGCTGCTGAGGCTGCTGCGAAGGATGCAGTTCTCGTACCTCAGACCACGAGTTCCTATATTCCCTTCAGTGATTTTTGTGTTGCCATCAGAAGGTGGTGTCCATTTGGCATCGCCAATGGGTCTTCCTTCACGGGAATAAGCTCAGACTTACTAAGCCTCTCCCAGTCCCGGCCCTCCCGCCGGGAGGAGGTCATTTTAAGTAGGCTGCGTGTTGGGCACTGCCTTTTTAGCCATCGTCATTTGATAAGTGGCGCTACCACACCACTTTGTACACATTGCGCCCATGTTTTAACTGTCCCCCATTTCCTGACGGACTGCCCATTTTTTTAACCGTTTACTTTCCCGCTTGGGTTTGCCGTCTGATTTATCTGCCGTCTTAGCAACTGACGCGCGGGCTGTTGGCCGCGTTTTTCTTTCTATTCGCCAAACCAGTATGGCGAAGGCCATTTAATTTTTATCTTTGAACCTCCGTTTCTGTATGGTGTCTCTTATCCCTTTATCCACGTCCCTATTTATTGCTATCTTCTCTAATGTCACTTGGGACTGACATATATTTGTTTTTTAAATCCTCTGTCTTCGTGTTCTATAATTTCGACTTGGGCGCGTATGACCCCAGTTGTTTTTAGCGCCCCAAAACAAAAATAACCAATCCACCAGTGCAAATGCGACAGTTTCTTCCCCCACCTGGCTGAGTTATGACAACTTCAAAGCATTACACCAGCTTTTTGCGTTGTACTTCAGCAAACTTGGGTTCCGGCAGTGCGGACCCCCGGCCTTCATGGGTATCAGAGGTATTACAAAAATCGTACTGGCTGTAACAGGATGTCGGGCGGAGTCCATATCTATGTCCTTACCTCTGTACATAGCCCACTGTGTCCCTTCAGACACCTTTAGAAGCTGTGGCTGTCAGGATGAGGAGAACACAGGAAATAACCATCTGCAATATTGACCTTCCTGCAGATGGTGACGTGACGTGCTGTACCATGTATTGGCTGCACTTACTACCTAACTCCCCCTACGTTCACTACTTCTGGGTCATACTAGCAGCCACAACTCTGTGGGGGTGGAACAAAGATTACTGGCAGTGGTAAAGTGTCAAGGACCTGCTAACTCAACTAGACCTTTGCCTCGTCAATACAGGTCCCCCCACCCATTTCATTGTGGCACATGCCACATACCCAGCCATTGCTCTCTCGGTTTGCAGTCCTGGCCCTCTCCCGCCTATCAACTCGAGATCTCACGGCGACTTGTGTGGTGGTGAGCACTTACCACGCATCCTGTTCCTCCATAGCGTCACTCACCTGGACACTTACCAGGTAGGCTCTTACCAAGGCTGACAGCGGTTCTTTCACATCTGCTACCACTGCTGAATCTCCGTTGCATGGCAACATTGATGAGATGATCCTTACCATCACTACTAAAATTGTTGCCACAGCTGAATGGGCAATCCCTTGTTCCTGAGGTTGCCTCCCAGTGGAAATGAGTGCCTTGGTTGTCGCCAGAAATCGCTGCAGCCATTAGAGCCTTAGACGAGGGCCCTATAAAGTCATAAACGCCACCTATCCCTGGAGCACCTAATTTCCTTGAACCAGCCCTGTGCCTGGGTCTGTCACCTCATCAATCGATGGAAGCAGGAGGGTTGGGAATTATAGGTCTCCACCAATGGCACACGAATCTCTCCTTCACAGGTTTGGACCAAGCTCAGATGCTTCAACGGATTTCAGACTCCTGCAGGTGTACCTGGAATTTCCGCGAATGGAGCTGTATATGCCGATACAGACAACATCAAAGAGCACATTGGCGATCATTATTGTCATACCTGTGCGTCTGAGAATTTCCGCCCCACCTTTTGTCTCCTAAAACAGCGGATGGAACGACGACACTTATCCTTTGATCCACACCACCGTGAGCCATATAGTGGGAATTTCTCAGTGCCCTTGCTGATTGTCCTGACACATCCTCTGAACCAGACCGCATCCATTCCGAGAAGACTAAACATCTGTCAGCGGATTACCACCACACCTTCTTGCCGTTTTCAATATGGTTCAAATGGCTCTGAGCACTATGGGACTTAACATCTATGGTCATCAGTCCCCTAGAACTTAGAACTACTTAAACCTAACTAACCTAAGGACAGCACACAACACCCAGTCATTACGAGGTAGAGAAAATCTCTGACCCCGCCGGGAATCGAACCCGTGAACCCAGGCGTGGGAAGCGAGAACGCTACCGCACAGCCACGAGCTGCGGACCCTTGCCGTTTTCAACCCCATCTGGGACGTTGGGGAATTCGCGTCGTAATGGGAGCAAAGTATCATCGTTCCAGTACTAAAGCCTGGTAAGAGCTCCTGTGAACATGTACGCGTTTTGCAGGTCTTGGAGTCACTCACGTCCATCTAGAAAGTATTTACTGCGGTTAACGAAGGCTATGTTGCCCTGATGTACTCCACGATGCCCTTTAGCTACACTGTCTAAAGGATCGTCCTAAGAAATACCAAATTAAGATCAGCCTGAAGATGCCTAAATAAGGTGAAACGCGTAGTTGATAAATAAAAAAAACTAAAATTGCAACCGAGATTGTTTTCAACTAATACTTAGTTTTTCTCCATTAGGCAATAAAGTGCGTTGTATACTCGTCTTCGGAGCGCTTTAACTCTGAATTATTTTCATACGAGGATTAAAATATTAATCCATTACTAGTACAAATCGTTAGAGAAATTTATTTGCTTTGTTTCTAATCCTTGCTGATTTATGTTCCTTATAACACCCCTATTCCCCCCAGTTTCGATCCGGAAATACAGATGAACTGCTAAATGCAGTTGGGAATAGAACACTTGTTCTTTGCTTCCGAGCCAGATACTTTGGTCGCTAAGTCAGCAGCGCTTCTGTTAACTGCGCATTCATTATGGGTACATCAGCGGCAATCTAAAATGTTTCTTTCCGCGATATGTAGGAAAGTATGCTTTAGCTAACGCAATACATGTTCGTGAAAAATGCTCATTTTTTAACAGATTCCGTAAATTCCAAGTCGATTGCACGTCATAAAACTTAGGTGCGATTTGCTAAAAAACGAATGGGTGTTGAGCCAAACTACCTTAGTCTTTCATTTTAGATTATACACAAGCGACCTGTCTTAAGAGTTGAATCGGTTGGACGCGTCTGCGGCCTTCTCTTTGTTAGTGTTGGGGGCAAACATTAGTTTGGTTCTCATTAAGAACAAACCATGTTAACGTGTATTTTTACGTGTCCAGTCAATTGAGTGGCTTCTAATTTCTCTTGTGCAAAATAACGGTGTTTTCCGTTGCCGCTGCGCGTGACATCAGTCATTTCAAGAACACTGTCTTGAATGACAAGACTTTCACGTTGCATAAACGAAATTAAAATAAATTTAGAAATACCAGAAAAGTCACATGAATACTGCTGGTACAAAGCCGGTTTAATACAATACGGAGAGAATCGACTTTAGTTCTAGGGAGGTGCACGTCTTGTGTGAGCTATCGACTCTATACTGCGCGTCATCGTGCGTGCCTCCCATTGGCTTTGTGGAGGGAATAGCACGCAAGGCTGAAGGCTTGCATATCAGTGATACTGCTTAACACGCCACACAGTTCAGGACTAGCGTCGCCAGTCGTTTTATTATAATAAAATCCTAAAATCGCTCGATCTTACAAAAGATTTACCCATATCGATAACGAGCTTTCAGTCTAGACGTTCAGTTCATAACAAGTTGTCCACGGAGCACGCACACTCGCACACTAAGAAAGCTCGCCGAAGAGACACTGGATAGAAAAACCAGGAGAGGGAGCGCGCAGTACAAAAGAACACCACTTGACCAGAGAACTGACCCTTAGGGAGGAAAATTGTATAGCTTCCGAACTCTGGGCGATTACCGGAACGAAAGGAAGGAAGATGGATTTTCACTTTTTACACAGTCACCCCGATTGTGATACGCCGTCGGTCTTGTAGCACTAGGGCCCCCACTTCCCTTTAAATTCACCGTCCTTAACGCATAGGTGGTGTTCTACTTAGTTTTTCTTCATTCAGACTTGTTGGTCCACAGTTTCAGGATCTATACAATTTAACAACTGTCATAAGATTGTGCAATTTTTTATGTATACTAACATCATTTGGCACGGATTGCTACGGAGTTCGACCCCTTCAAATTCAGAAACTCCACCTTATCAGTGGGCTGCGCCATTCTATTTTGGCTGCTCTAGTGGCATGTTTTACGCTACGATGGCGCGGAGATTTCAGTATGTACCATGATTGCAGACGTTCACCCACAGAAAAAATGTCGTCTGCTGTAATAGCAGCCAGTGTCAGTATGGTAGAAACAGAGATGCGGGACCAAAAGCTCCAACTGATAGGCTTGAAACAGCAGAAACGCCAACTTTTTCAGTGGCTCACAGACTCTCGAACTCTGGAACTGTCCGGGTGACTCGCCTGGCCGGAACCAACTGAAGACAGTTCTTACCTTACATCGTGAGCCTCTGTTGGTCACGTAGAGTTTTCCAGTGACATCGGTGCGTCAATCCTGTTGCATGCGTGTGGTGGCTAGCTTCCACTGGTGCGAGGCAGCAGTCTTCTAGGCTTCAGCAGGGGACCCCCTCACCGGCAGACGAGACGTAACGACTGTTAGCCCCATCCAAATCAAACCCCTTAAGGCGACAACTGTTAATATGCATTCTAAAAAGCAAGGGAATCTACTTCGCGGTTACCATGAAGGGAGAAAGCACACATGGGATAGTCCGCGATGCTCTCTGAAATCAGATACGCTGGATTGGCCGCTTCTACTCACCTCAGGAGAAAGCGGAAAAGAGAGATCCTAGCCTATACCCCTCCCCCTTTTTTTTTAATCAGATCGCTCTCTTGGCATCAGACGTGAAGGTCGATTTCCTATCAGTGAGGTAGAACTTCGCATTTTCGTCTCTCGCCTCGCCTGTCCGCAATATGAGTACCACTGGTAGCACTATACCTCTCGTAGCACTTACTTATTTTTGCAGTTCATCTGCATCACTTACATACTTCCTATATAGTTCCTTATGCTTAAAGAGAGAAAATAGATAATCACTGATCTTTAACTTTGGTTCCTTGGGATCCCGATTTTCGGAAGGTCTTCTCAATCAGCCAGTCCCAGCACAGCTACCGAGCGAAGTGGTACATTGATTAGCACGCTGAACTCGCATTCGGGAGGATGACTGTTCAAATCCCCGTTCGACCATCCAGATTTAGTTTTTCGGTTATTTCCCTAAATGAATGCAGGCAATTTCCGAGACTGTTCCTGTGAAAGGTCTCTTCAGTTTTCGTTCCCCCTCCTTGAATCAGAGCTTGTTCCATCTCTAGTGACCTCATTGTCGACGAGACATTAAACCTTAATCTTTCCTCATCCCTTCGAACACAGTTCCTACCATAGGACACACAGCAACTTCAGTTCTGTGTTAGCCTTAAAACGCCTACCCATCGTATGTCGATCCCTCCGACGAAACGTACTCTATTGCAGATAATCTACGGCTTCTATAGCTGGCTCTGTAAATCATGGTTTGAGACTGTAGCATGTCGTATATTGGAGATGATTGTATGATTATATGATGGCGGAACAAACACTGGTAGCAGTTACTTCTGTAAAATATCTGGGAGTATGCGTGCGGAACGATTTGAAGTGGAATGATCATATAAAATTAATTGTTGGTAAGGCGGGTACCAGGTTGAGATTCATTGGGAGAGTGCTTAGAAAATGTAGTCCATCAACAAAGGAGGTGGCTTACAAAACACTCGTTCGACCTATACTTGAGTATTGCTCATCAGTGTGGGATCCGTACCAGATCGGTCTGACGGAGGAGATAGAGAAGATCCAAAGAAGAGCGGCGCGTTTCGTCACAGGGTTATTTGGTAACCGTGATAGCGTTACGGAGATGTTTAATAAACTCAAGTGGCAGACTCTGCAAGAGAGGCGCTCTGCATCGCGGTGTAGCTTGCTCGCCAGGTTTCGAGAGGGTGCGTTTCTGGATGAGGTATCGAATATATTGCTTCCCCCTACTTATACCTCCCGAGGAGATCACGAATGTAAAATTAGAGAGATTAGAGCGCGCACGGAGGCTTTCAGACAGTCGTTCTTCCCGCGAACCATACGCGACTGGAACAGAAAAGAGAGGTAATGACAGTGGCACGTAAAGTGCTCTCCGCCACACACCGTTGGGTGGCTTGCGGAGTATAAATGCAGATGTAGACAAGAAATATTGAAAGAAGTGTAAAGAAAGTGTTGCACTGGAGTCAGAGGCGAGAGAGAACTGGCGACGTAGTAAGAAACTGGACTCGTATTCGAGAGGACGGCATTTCAAATCCCCATCCGGCCTTCGATTCCTGTTTTCCTTATAATTTCTTACGGCAAATTTCTGAATGGTTTCTTAGGAAAGTAAATAGTGGAGTTTCTTCTGCCCTTCGCAAATTAGTTATTGCTCCACTTTTAACGACTTCGTCGTTAATTGAATGTTAAACCGTAATCTTTCACCTTCCTTCAAACAACGAATTAAATGAGATGTGGCAGAATACAGCCACGCCAGCCAGGTAAGATTAAATACGAAGCATTGTTATTGACATGAACTCTACGTATAGCGTAGTAAAAGAAGCAATAGAGTTCGTGACAGACAATTTAATTAAGAGGGATAGAGGCTGTAGTCTAGCGAGGGATCTGGCGCTCAATTTGCTTAAATGAGGTCGGAAAAGGTACAAATTATCCCTCCCTGCATGCGTATGTGCGTTTCGCTCTGTTGGTTATAAAACATGGGAATGCTAATGAAATGACTTCAGCTACCGCAAATTGTTCATACTGGACAATTTTCAGAGCGGGCCTTTCTTGTATTCGTTTGAAACAATATGCGCAGTCCGAGCAATCTACGTCGGTTTAAAAACGTACTTGTCTAATGGTAATGCTTTGGTAATAAATTTAAGAGGAAAGTACTATTTTTTAACCGATTTTACTTGGCTGTTTGCCAGTTTCTCATAATTAGTAAATGTCGTTTCTCCCAGTGTGGTTTAAGCTTTCATTTGTCTGCATATTGTGTAATGGTGTGCTAATGGCATCACGTGTATAAAATATTTTCAGTGCACGCATCGGTTGAAGTCAGTGTAAAATTGATAGATTGGAATATCTACCATGTTCTTAGTCAGGAAAGTAGCTACATTTGAAAGAGATAACGGAATTCCTGGTATACAGGATGTCCGTCCTAATACTCCTAAGGCACATTTTCTCTGATGTTTCGGCATTCCGTATTTGCAAAGTGTACCTATAGTGAGCCCAAATAAATACTGCCAGTCTCATCTTTCGTGCGACACCCATTGTCGATGGGAAGGGTAGGTTTGTTTGCCGTTACAAACAAACGAATTTTTAACAAAGGAATTTACGCTCACATTCCATAGAGCGGTTCCAAATTAGTCGACTGCAACATTCTTTTTATCTCTATTAAGACAGTAAAACACGAAGGATAACGAGTACTCCGCCCTGGCCCACACTGTCTGCAATCGTCATCCAGCAGCGCTGCTCAATCGCTGTTCTAGTGTCACTGTCAATACATACCGTCGAAACGAATAACCCGAAAGACTAATTCGGGATCGATATATCAAATGGAAACGGAGAATTTCGCTTTAAAAACTGTTTTGTTTTTAACGGTAAATAAACAGATGTTTCCGTTATACACGGGGCGTCACAAGAAAGAGGTGATAAGAAGTGATTTTTTGGGTTGACTTCAGCTAGACTTATTAAAAGCGAAATTATAAATATCTGGGGAAACACCAGAGAAATTCACCTGACGACTCTACAGACGGACACTGCATAAATCGTGGAGATCCTACCTGCGACCAGGTAACACGATAGGTGGTCAGTCTTCATCATCACGAAATCTACTTACGCAGATTAAATTTTGTTTGCTTGCAGGTACGTATCTCTTGGTACACAATGAAATACCCACGCCGCAGTACTGTTGCACGCCACTAGAGGAGCCAAAACCAATTGGCACAGTCCGTTGCTAAATTCGATATGGGCTGCGTCAGTTTGCTTTGAATCATCGAGAGTCGTTGAGAGGCATTTTTCGGTCAAGAGTATTTTCTTCAGACATTTTCTCTTCCTATACTTCAGAGTCTGAATAGCCTTTTTGTGGGTCTTGAATTTCTGAGACACTTCCTTCTGTTAGGCCTAAGGGAAAGAGTCGGTTGGAATGATTGCACTATTCAGTCTGTTTGAAACTAAATCATTGCCAGGTTGTTACTCAGAATATTATGGAATTCGTATACTTCTGTCTCAAAGCAAAATAACTTAAAAGAAACATGGGGCCATTTCATGGTATGCTCATCAGGAGGAAAACACACTAACATGTATCGTACATGGAACGTCGGAAATACTGTACTTTGATCTTTGCTAATTTCTCAAAAGTAACTATAGTGGGTTCCTGGCTAAGATTATTTCAAGAAATAAACCTTACACGGCTAAATTTTCTTTTTTATTTAGTCACAACTGAATATGTAAAGAAATAAAAGGGGAGTTGTATAAGCGTTTGTCCGCCTCCATAACTATGTGATGATCTGCGCACGTGTCTGCCATGTAGAGGATCCGGTTTCAGTTCCTGGTACTGCCAGGGATCTTCCCTAGTGTGAGGACTGGGATGGGGTCCACTCAACGTCGTGATGCCAGATAAGGAGTTCCTCGAGTGAGGACGGCTCCAGTGTCTGGAAGCCGAGAACGAACCGGAAAGCAGTGCGCTGACCCCACGCCCCTCCATGCTGCATTCGAGTGACTCCATAGGTAGATGCTGACACGGCGACCGGTGAGCATCGCGCCGTCCTCTGTAAGACATCACCGTGTTTACTTTTTCAAGTTGTAAAAGAGTTACTTCATGGAAATATTGTAGCTATCGTACCACCCATTTCGCTTCAGGTAAATGCCGAGATGGTTCCTTTGAAAAAGGACTCGGCCGACTTCCTTCCCCATGCGTCCCTAATCCATTGGCCTCGCTGTTAGGTCCCCTTCCACAAGTCAACCAAGACAACACGTCACTAAAGTGCTTGACATAAACAACCCATCAGAAGCGTAATGTGCGTAAAATTAGCGCCGCGTCACGAATTAAAATATTATTCTCGTGGTACAACATTAACTAGTTTCGTAAACTCGGAAAAACTGTCACCTTCCAACCTAACCTAGAACTTTGGCTGCTCCACTTAGGTCTTTCATCACAAGCTTCATTCCAAAGAATGTCCGTAGCCCGTGTTCTACTGGCTAGCGTAGCTTCCTCTAGATTGCGGGGTCCTGGGTCTGATGCCCAGTCCGGTCGAAGATTTTCTTCGCTTGGCGTTCGGGTGTTGGTGTTCTAACTATTTCATCGTATTTTTATCGACGCTCAAATCGCCGAAGTGGCGTAAAATAAACACACTTATAATAGGTGTCTGAACAAACCAAGATGGGATCTACCGGCTAATTATGGCATGATCATTTCATTTTATCCCAAAAAAAGGAAAAAAGAAGCGAAATAAACTTCAGTGCTATGTTCTCAGTTTGACTAAGTGTGAACTTTGACGGTAGATCATTGCGTTATAGGTTCAAATGTTCAGATGTTGGACAGGATTTGTGATTGGTGTAAAGAATGGCAGCTAACTCTAAATATAGATAAATGTAAATTAATGCAGATGAATAGGAAAAAGTATCCTGTAATGTTTGAATACTCCATTAGTAGTGTAGCGCTTGAGAGTCACGTCGATTAAATATTTGGGCGTAACATTGCAGACCTATATGAAGTGGGACAAGCGTGTAATGGCAGCTTTGGGGAAGGCGGATGATCGTCTTCGGTTCATTGGTAGAATTTTGGGAAGATGTGGTTCATCTGTAAAGGAGACCGCTTATAGAACGCTGGTGCGACCTATTCTTGAGTACTGCTCGAGTGTTTGGGATCCCTATCAGGTCGGATTGAGGGAGGACATAGAAGCAATTCAAAGGCGGGCTGCTAGATTTGTTACTGGTAGGTTTGATCATCACGCGAATGTTAGGGAAATGCTTCGGGAACTCCGGTGGGAGTCTCTAGAGGAAAGGAGGCGTTCTTTTCGTGAATCGCTACTGAGGAAATTTAGAGAACCAGCATTTAAGGCTGACTGCAGTAAAATTTTACTGCCGCCAACTTATATTTCGCGGAAAGACCACAAAGATAAGAGAGATTAGGGCTCGTACAGAGGCATATAGGCAGTCATTTTTCCCTCGTTCTGTTTGGGAGTGGAACAGGGAGAGAAGATAAGTTGTGGTACGAGGTACCCTCCACCACGCACCGTATGGTGGATTGCGGAGTATGTATGTAGATGTAGATGTAGATGTGTGTGAAATCTTATGGGACTTAAATGCTAAGGTCATCAGTCCCTAAGCTTACACACTACGCAACCTAAATTATCCTGAGGACACACACACACACACACACACACACACACACACACGCCCGAGGCCCCCCCCCTGCGGGTCCGGGGTAAGAATAGGCCCAAGGTATTCCTGCCTGTCGTAAGAGGCGACTAAAAGGAGTTTCAACGGTTGCGGCCTTCCATGTGATGGTCCCCCTTGGGGTTTCACCTCCATTTTTCAAAATTCTACTGAAGTACGAGCCTTTTTGGGAAGGATGCCTTACGTGGTGCACCACTGGTCCTCAGTGCACTAAGACCTTGGCACTCAGCATTGTACTGGCGTTGTAACCATACCCACTATTCCTCAAATTGGGCCTAAACGCCTGATGGGTTGTACAAGTTACGCCCATAGTGCATCCCCATCTGCACCAGCGATCATGATGGACTTTCCATGGCACCAGAAATCCAGCATGGTAGCCAGCCCTTTGTGGTGGGGTCGTCATGTACCCTCTAGGTTGTAGCCCCCTGACAACACAGGGATCGTACTGCCGATACCTGAGCTGCACCCTCCCCACGTCGGCCAAGGAGTAGATGCCCGTCTCCTTGGGGCATCAGGACTCCCGGCAACGGTCATCCTGCCAGGTGGCCCTTGCTGAGGCTGGGTGGCGCCCGTGGGGAGAGCCCCTGGTTGGAGTGGGTGGCATCGGTGCTGACGTTTCGCAGATGAAACGTCAACATGTATCAGGTCGCTCTGCGGCAGAGTCTTTCAAAAGAAAAGGTACTGTTTCTAGTTCTGGTTCTCCTGCCCTTTCCCCCTTGGCCACTCCCTGGGAGGAGGGACAGGCCCGCCGGCTTGGGGCGAAGTACTTCCCTCGCTATTTGGTCTGTTCTCGAACCGATGGGGGGACGTTCGCCACCTCCAAGCCCATGTTCTTTGTTCAGCACATTGAGGACATCTTCGGGGAAATCGAGGCTCTCAGCAAGATGCGTTCAGGGTCCGTTCTTATCAAGACCACCTCCGCCACACAGTCGGCGGCGCTCCAGGCATGCGACTGCCTCGGGGGTTATTTTTCATTGTGACCTCCTGCTACAATCTTATGAGGAGCTCAGGGCCAACCTGGAGCGCCGAGGCGTGCATTTCGTCCGGCGAGTCCAGCGCGGCCCCAAAGACCGTCGCATCGACACCGGAGCCTTTATCCTCGCCTTCGAGGGGGACGTTCTCCCGGAGAAGGTAAAGGTGATGTGATACCGGTGCGACGTGCGACCTTACGTCCCGCCTCCTATGCGCGTGGCGATTGTGGACGTCCTCTTCGTGAGGAACATACATGCACCCCACCACCTCGGTGCATTAGTTGTCCTGGCATCCACTCGCCTAGATCCTCAGACTGCCCCGCATATCAGAAGGAGAAGAAGATACAAGAACTCAAAACTTTGGATCGGCTCTCTTATTCTGAGGCCAGGAAGAAGTACGACCGCCTCCATCCCGTGCCGTTGACCACTTCGTTTGCCTCAGTTGTGTCCACTCCTTCCGCGGTATCCTCACCCCTATCCTGTCCCCCCTCCGCCCATCAGGGGGCTCTGCCTCCGCCTCCCAAATCCCTCCCTTCCAAATCCTCCCCCATGGCCCCCGCCCCCTCTGCCCCAGGGGCCACCCTTCCTCCTCCTCCTCTCTCCCCCACCACCTGAGAAGCGATCCTCTTCTCAGGCGTCCATCGGGGAAATGTTCCGGACCCCAGCTTCCGAGGTCCGGCGTCCCAAAACGGACCCCGCGCGTGAGGACCTTCTTCGGTTCCAGCCCACCATCCCTGTGCCTTCTCGGCCTTCCAAGAAGTAGTCTCTATCCCCCTCTCCACCCCGGCGAGTTTCGTCTGACGCTCCATCCGTGAGTCGCTCCTCCCGGCCGTCCTCAGTTTCGCCGGGACGCTCTGCTGCCAGGCGCTCAGCTGGCCTTTTGTCGGCAAATGATGCTGCCCCTCCTACACAACCAGGGACAGTGGCCGCAGCTGGCGACGACTCGATGGAACCGGATCCGCCTCCCGCCGGTTGTAGCATTGTTCCCTCGAAACCTGGCCCTCCGCGGCCGTCGATGTGACCAGCTCTTCCCCTGTCTCGTTCCCCCTCTTTTTTGATTAGCGATGGCCTTGTTACATTGGAACATGAGAGGTATTCGATCTAATCGGGAGGAATTGCAACTGCTCCTCCGCTTGCACTGTCCGCTCGTCCTTGGTCTCCAGGAAATCAAGTTGCGCCTGACTGACCATATTGCCTTTACCCACTATACCTCGGAGCGGTATGACCTCACCCCTGTGGACGGTATCCCAGCTCATGGTGGGGTTATGTTGCTCGTTCGGGACGATGTCTATTATCATCCCATCCCATTGACCACCCCACTCCGAGCAATATCTGTCAGTATTACTCTTTCTGCTTTTACTTTTTCAGTTTGTACCATCTACACTCCACAGTCATATGCTGTTAGTCTGGCTGACATGATGCACCTGATTGTTCAGCTTCCCCCACCGTTTTTATTGTTTGGCGACTTCAATGCCCACCATCCCCTTTGGGGCTCTCCTGCATCCTGTCAAAGAGGCTCACTCTTGGCGGATGTCTTCAACCATCTCAATCTTGTCTGCCTCAACACCGGCGCCCCGACTTTCCTCTCGGACTCTACTCATACCTACTCCCACTTGGACCTCTCGATCTGTTCTACCACTCTTGCCCGTCGGTTCGAGTGGTATGTCCTTTCTGACACCTATTCGAGCGACCACTTCCCCTGTGTCGTTCGTCTCCTGCACCACACCCCATCCCCACGTCCTTCGCACTGGAACATACCGAAAGCTGACTGGGGACTTTACTCCTCCCTGGCGACCTTTCCGGGCCACGATTTTCTCAGTTGTGCCAGACAGGTCGAATACCTCACGGCTGTTATCATCAATGCTGCCGAACGTTCCATTCCTCGTACTACCTCTTCCTCACGTCGCGTTTCCGTCCCCTGGTGGAATGAGGCTTGTAGCGACGCTATCCGTGCTCTACGACGTGAATCCTACGTTGGCGAATTGTATTGAATACAAACGACTCCGAGCGCAATGCCGTAGAGTCATCAAAGACAGCAAAAAAGCTTGTTGGGCCTCTTTCACGAGCTCCTTTAACAATTTTACTCCCTCTTCCGTCGTTTGGGGTGGCCTGCGCCGGCTGTCGGGCATTAAGGCCCACTCCTCGGTACCTGGCCTGACGTCAGGTAATGAGGTCCTTGTTGATCCTGTGGCTGTCTCCAACGCCTTTGGCCGCTTTTTCGCGGAGGTTTCAAGCTCCGCCTATTACCACCCTGCCTTCCTTCCCAGGAAAGAGGCAGAAGAGGCTCGGCGACCTTCCTTCCACTCGCTGAATCTGGAAACTTATAATGCCCCCTTTACTACGCGGGAACTCGAACGTGCGCTTGCACTGTCCCGGTCCTCTGCTCCGGGGCCAGATGCCATTCACGTTTAGATGCTGGCACACCTTTCTCCGGCGGGCAAAAGCTTCCTTCTTCGTACCTACAATCGCGTCTGGACCAAAGGTCAGGTCCCCATGGGTTGGTGTGATGCCGTCGTTGTTCCTATACCCAAACCCGGGAAGGATAGACACCTTCCTTCTAGTTACCGCCCCATTTCTCTTACAAGCTGTGTCTGTAAGGTGATAGAGCGCATGGTTAATGCTCGGTTAGTCTGGATTCTTGAATCTCGACGGCTACTTACTAATGTCGAATGCGGCTTTCGTCGCCGCCGCTCCGCTGTCGACCACCTTGTGACCTTGTCGACATTCATCATGAACAACTTTTTGCGAAGGCGCCAAACGGTAGCCGTGTTCTTCGACTTGGCGAAGGCTTATGATACCTGTTCGAGAGGAGGTATCCTCCGCACTATGCACAGGTGGGGCCTACGCGGTCGCCTGCCCCTTTTTATTGATTCCTTTTTAACGGATCGAAAGTTTAGGGTACGTGTGGGTTCAGTATTGTCCGACGTCTTCCTCCAGGAGAACGGAGTACCTCAGGGCTCCGTCTTGAGCGTAGCCCTTTTTGCCATCGCGACCAATCCAATTATGGATTGTGTTCCACCTAATGTCTCAGGCTCTCTCTTTGTCGATGACTTCGCGATCTGCTGCAGTGCCCAGAGAACATGCCTCCTGGATCGCTGCCTTCAGCGTTGTCTAGACAGCCTCTACTCGTGGAGCGTGGCAAATGGCTTTCGGTTCTCTGAAGAGAAGACGGTTTGTATCAACTTTTGGCGATATAAAGCGTTCCTTCCGCCATCCTTACATCTCGGTCCCGTTGTTCTCCCATTCGTGGAAACAACTAAGTTTCTAGGGCTCACGTTGGACAGGAAACTGTGTTGGTCTCCACACGTCTCTTATTTGGCGGCCCGTTGTACACGTTCCCTTAATGTCCTCAGAGTTCTTAGCGGTTCATCTTGGGGAGCGGATCGCACTGTCCTGCTTCGCTTGTATTGGTCCATAGTCCGATAAAAGCTGGATTATGGGAGCTTCGTCTACTCGTCCGCTCGGCCATCCCTCTTACGCCGGCTCAACTCCATCCACCATCGGGGGATACGTCTTGCGACTGGAGCCTTCTACACTAGTCCTGTCGAGAGTCTTTATGCTGAAGCTGCCGAATTACCATTGACCCACCGGCGCAACGTACTGCTGTGTCGGTATGCCTGCCAGCTGTTGTCTATGCCCGACCACCCCTCTTACCAGTCCTTCTTCGCCGATTCTCTCAACCGTCAGTACGGGTTGTATGTGTCTGCCCTGCTGCCCCCCGGAGTCCGCTTCCGTCGCCTGCTTCGACAATTGGATTTTGCCCTCCCTACCACCTTCAGAGAGGGTGAGAGCCCGACACCACCTTGGCTCCAGGCTCCGGTTCATATTTATCTCGACCTCCACTCCTGAAGGAGGGTACTCCGGCTGCAGTGTATTGCTCACGGTTTGTCGAACTTCGTGCTCGACTTGCCGGTCACACCTTTATTTACACCGATGGCTCCAAAACTGACGATGGTGTCGGCTGTGCCTTTGTCGTCGTGACCGCCACCTTTAAATACCGGCTCCTTGACCAATGTTCGAGCTTTACGGCCGAGCTTTTTGCTCTCCATCAGGCCGTTCAGTATGCCCGCCGCCACCGCCATTCATCGAATGTACTCTGCTCTGACTCACTCAGTGCTCTTCAGAGCCTTGGAGCTCCCTATCCGGTCCATCCCTTGATTCAACGGATACAGCAGTCCCTCCATTCTTTCGCTGATAATGGTTCTCCTGTCAGCTTTCTGTGGGTTCCCGGACATGTAGGAGTGCCTGGGAATGAGGCTGCAGTCCTCCTGCCTCGGCCAGCCTCCCATTGTGTCCTGTCATCTGACGTTCGTGGGATGCTTGGTCATCCCTCCAATGAAACAAGCTCCGGGCAGTAAAACCGCTCCCAACTGCTTGTACAACCTCATCCCGACCATCTCGGCGAGAGGAGGTCCTTCTGACCAGGTTGCGGATTGGGCATTGCCGGTTTAGCCACCGCTACTTGCTCTCCGGTGACCCAGCCCCGCAGTGCCCTTGTGGTCAGGCATTAACAGTGCGCCATGTTTGTCGTGTCCCCGCTTTAGTCAATCTCGTGTTGTCCTGTCCCTGCCATCTACTTTACCGGATATTTTAGCTGATGACGCTCGAGCAGCTGCTCGTGTTCTGCGTTTTATAACTTTGTCTGGCTTGTCCAAAGACATCTAACCTTTTAACTTATTTTATTTGCATCTTTGTCATGTCTTTCTGGTGTCCCCCCGTCCCCTTGAGTTTTACTAGTTTCCATGTGCTGTAACAACAGTGACTGGGCGCTAATGACCTCAGTAGTTGAGCGCCCTTAAACCCCACCAAAAAAAACAAAAAAAAAAAACACGCCCGAGGGAGGACTCGAACCTCCGCCGGGACCAGCCGCACAGTCCATGATTGTAGCGCCTTAGACCGCTGCGTTATAGGTGAAAGGCGACGTACGACGTCTGTACGTTTTACTGAGACATAATTTTAGGCGAATTCCCGTTTGCGCTGGAACTTTTTAGCCAAACGGAAGCTGGCCGGTGCGGCCGTGCGGTTCTAGGCGCTGCGGTCTGGAACCGCGTGACCGCTACGGTCGCAGGTTCGAATCCTGCCTCGGGCATGGATGTGTGTGATGTCCTTAGGTTAGTTAGGTTTAAGTAGTTCTAAGTTCTAGGGGACTGATGACCGCAGATGTTAAGTCCCATAGTGCTCAGAGCTATTTGAACCATTTTTAGCCAAACGGAAGCCCTGCCCTAATAAAGGCATGATTTGATTCGACCTCAGAAATCTTTGAACAACACGGTGGATATTGAATTTGTTTAAACAATGTATCTGACGTGTGAATTAATCGCACAGTGTACGTATAATTAATGAAATTACTAATTACAGAAACTTTTACTTGATCTACGGCGTGGCTAACACCTGTAATACCACGGGATGGTATTAGTGATAGAGCACTTCACTTCTGACGTTGTGGGTTGTTTTCGTTTGATGAGTTAAGCGTAAGCCGCGCACTTCGATCCAATAGCAATTACCGCCGCTGTCGTTCACTTAATGGCAACGGTCGGCGGATGTAAGTGATGGATGGACCCAACGACATCTAAGTGCAGGATCTTTACTTAATGTTGTCAGTGCTTGCTCTCAGTAATCTGGCGGCATAATAGGACACGATTTTCTCTTCCTTAAAAGTATCTGCGTTAATTTACAGTACTGAATCACAGGGCACTGCTTTCTGTGCCCTAAAACGGTACTCCGTAACAGATTTTGCGATATGATATGAATCTGAATTAAACATGTTCGATTTAAGCCTACTTCGTCACTTTCTGCGTCAATTTTTCCACTTTGGAAGTAGTGGAATATTGAAATAAACACCTTCCTAGTACTCTTTGGTACCTTGGTGATGGCGAAATTTTGTAGCCTGGACTCAGTGATATGAGTAAACGGCAGACTTTTTGATCAGTGACGGCCCAAACGCCGTCCACATTCCGTTGGTCCTAAGTGAGAGAGCCACAGACGAGGTCCAAGATATTCCAGTAGGGATAACCAGTAACACATCCGCGTCCCCCCCTGCGGGTCCGGGGATTAGAATAGGCCCGCGGTATTCCTGCCTGTCGTAAGAGGCGACTAAAAGGAGTCCATCGCCCTCACGGGGGTAGTTCGCGCCTGCGTCCGGAGACGGACGGTTCCACGACCTATCATCGTGGTCCTTTTGGTTTTCTCACTTCTCGTTTCTTCCTTCCTTTTGTTGGTTCTTTTCTTTGCTCTTCTCCACCTCACTGTCTTCCTTACTCTTTCCCTTGCCTTTTTCTCCTTGCCTTCTCATTGCCTTTTTCTCCTTGACTTCTCATTGCCTTCTTATTGCCTTCTTCCCCTTGCTTTCTCATTGCCTTCTTCTCCTTGCCTTCTCTGGTCTCCGCCTCGGCGTTTGAGACAGTCTGTCCTCTTTCTCCCTCTCTCTCTTCTTTTTCCTCTTCTTCCATCCTCCCTGTGCGTGCCTGAAGGCCGACCCACGCGTTCGCACGCGTAGCCGGTGACGGGGTAACGCGTAAGTCCCCGCCCTGGGTAGACATGTAAGGCACGCGCGTACCCCCTGGTAAAGGCCAGGCCCGGGGAGGGGTGATTGCCTGAGCTGATACCTTCTGACCATGCCGATTGGTCCCTCCGTCTGTTTCTCGGGAGGTGTGACCTGAGGTGCAAACATTCACCTAAGGCGGGAGTGCCCTCTGAGAGGGTCCCCACAAGGAAGGAGCGCGCCATCGGAGACGCTGGCAATCATGGGGGATTCCTCCGCAATGGATTCTACTCCATCTCTTTCGACTTCGACCCACAAACGGGAACGTGACCAGCCAGCAGTGACAAAAGTACTACCGCCTGCCCCACAGTTCCTCGTAGTTTCTCGATCTGAGGACGGAAAGGATTTTTCCTCTGTCAACCCTTTCGTTATTCAGAAGGGCGTAGATGCCATAGCCGGATCTGTCAAATCTTGTACCAGGTTGCGTAACGGCACCTTATTACTAGAAACTGAGAGTGCCTTTCAGGCACAAAAACTGCTTCGGGCCACCCTCCTGTACACGTTCCCTGTCCGGGTGGAGGCCCACCGAACTTTGAATTCGTCTCGTGGTGTGGTCTATACGAGCTCCCTCGACGGATTGACTGACGAGGAGCTTCAATCATTCCTCGCTGAGCAGGGCGTGACGGCTGTCCATAGGGTCATGAAAAAGGTCAACAGTGACCTTGTACCGACCCGGACAATTTTCTTGACCTTCGATAGTGTTAAGCTGCCATCGCGCACCAAGGCGGGCTACGAGGTTATTTCTGTTCGCCCCTATATCCCGACACCTACGCGCTGCTACCAGTGTCAGCGTTTCAATCACACTCGACAGTCTTGTTCCAATGCGGCTAAATGTGCAACCCAGACATGCGATCTGACCTTCAGCACCACGGTCGTCCGTTCGGCCAGTGCTAAGATCGCGCGGTCGACGTCTCCTCTTCCTCCCATCACCCCACAGACACGAGCACCTTCTTCAGCTTCTGCTAAGACGAAGACACCGAAGTCAGATGCACGGGCCTTCAAGAAGGAACCATCCCGTGCAGACTTCCTCCGTACCTCGACCTCACAGCCTTCGACCGGTACTTCCACTACACGTCCTTCCAAAAAGGCGCATAGGAAGCACAGTTCTCCTTCCCCGCCACGGCGCATTTCTTCTCTTGCGCCACCCAGCGGCTGCCGCCCCAGGCCGTCATCCGTTTCGCCTGGCCGCACCGCTGGTCGCCGTACATCTGGCCGTTCACTGGCGGAGGAAGCTCCCCCTCCCGGCCATCCTCCCGAGATGGCCGATGACCCTATAGACCCAATGGACGATGACTGTCCGCCTACTGATAGCGGCGGCAGTGCTCGCTCGAAGCCAGGCCCTAAGCGGCCTTCGAGGTGACCACTTCTCTCATCTTTCTTTTCTTACGATGGCACTTATTCACTGGAATATTCGCAGCATTCGCTCCAACCGAGAGGACTTGAAGTTGCTGCTCCGCTTGCACCGTCCGCTTGTCGTAGCCCTCCAGGAAACGAAGCTACGCCCATGCGATCAAATTGCCTTGGCACACTACACCTCTGTGCGTTTTGACCTACCCCCTGTGGTAGGTATCCCAGCTCATGGAGGGGTTATGTTGCTGGTCCGGGATGATATTTACTACGATCCCATCACGTTGCACACCGGCCTGCAGGCAGTTGCCATCCGCATTACTCTCCCCACTTTTACGTTTTCCTTTTGTACCGTTTACACTCCATCGTCATCTGCCGTTACCAGGGCAGACATGACGCAACTTATTGCTCAGCTACCTGCACCATTTTTGTTAACTGGAGACTTCAATGCCCACCATCCCCTTTGGGGCTCTCCAGCATCCTGCCCGAGGGGCTCCTTGTTAGCAGACCTTTTTAACCAGCTCGATCTTGTCTGCCTCAATACTGGCGCCCCTCCTTTTCTTTCGGACACATCTCACACCTATTCCCATTTAGACCTCTCTATATGTACTCCCCAACTTGCACGCCGGTTTGAGTGGTATGCACTTTCTGATACATATTCGAGCGACCACTTCCCGTGTGTTATCCATCTCCTGCATTATACCCCCTCTCCGTGCTTCTCTAATTGGACCATCTCCAAGGCAGACTGGGGGCTCTTCTCTTCCAGGGCGACCTTTCAGGATCAAACCTTTACAAGCTGCGATCGTCAGGTCGCACACCTCACGGAAGTCATTCTCGCTGCTGCTGAATATTCCATCCCTCACCCTCCTTCTTCTCCACGTCGCGTACCGGTCCCCTGGTGGACCGCAGCATGTAGAGACGCTTTACGTGCTCGCCGACGTGCTTTACGCACTTTTAAACGCCACCCTACAGTGGCGAATTGTATCAATTATAAACGATTACGTGCTCAGTGTCGTCGTATTATCAAAGAAAGCAAGAAAGCCAGCTGGGCTGCTTTCACAAGCACCTTCAACAGTTTTACTCCTTCTTCTGTTGTCTGGGGTAGCCTGCGCCGGCTATCTGGCACTAAGGTCCACTCACCAGTTTCTGGCTTGAAGGTCGCGAATGACGTCCTTGTGGCCCCTGAGGCTGTCTCCAATGCCTTCGGCCGCTTTTTCGCAGAGGTTTCGAGCTCCGCTCATTACCACCCTGCCTTCCTCCCCCGCAAACAGGCAGAGGAGGCTAGGCCACTTAACTTCCGCTCCTCGAATTGTGAAAGTTATAATGCCCCATTCACCATGCGGGAACTCGAAAACGCACTTGGCCGATCACGGTCCTCTGCTCCAGGGCCAGATTCTATTCATATTCAGATGCTGAAGAACCTTTCTCCTGCGGGTAAAGGTTTTCTTCTTCGTACATACAATCGCATCTGGATTGAGGGACATGTTCCCGCATGCTGGCGCGAGTCTATTGTTGTCCCGATTCCTAAGCCGGGGAAGGACAAGCACTTGCCTTCCAGTTATCGACCTATCTCGCTTACCAGCTGTGTCTGTAAAGTGATGGAGCGAATGGTTAACTCTCGATTGGTTTGGCTGCTCGAGTCTCGACGCCTACTTACCAATGTACAATGTGGATTTCGTAGGCGCCGCTCTGCTGTTGACCATCTGGTTACCTTGTCGACCTTCATTATGAATAACTTCTTGCGGAAGCGCCCGACCGCGGCTGTGTTCTTTGATTTGGAGAAGGCTTACGACACTTGTTGGAGGGCGGGCATTCTCCGCACCATGCGTACATGGGGCCTTCGCGGTCGCCTCCCTCTTTTTATTCGTTCCTTTTTAATGGATCGACAGTTCAGGGTACGTGTGGGTTCTGTCCTGTCCGACACCTTTCGCCAGGAGAATGGGGTGCCACAGGGCTCAGTTTTGAGCGTCGCTCTCTTCGCCATCGCGATCAATCCAATAATGGATTGCCTCCCAGCTGATGTATCAGGCTCCCTTTTCGTGGACGATTTTACCATCTATTGCAGCGCGCAGTGTACACGTGTCCTGGAGCGCTGTCTTCAGCGTTCTCTTGACCGTCTTTACTCCTGGAGTGTCGCCAATGGCTTCCGTTTTTCTGCCGAGAAGACGGTCTGTATTAACTTCTGGCGATACAAAGAGTTTCTCCCACCGTCCTTAAGACTCGGTCCCGTTGCTCTCCCAATCGTGGAGACAACCAAATTTTTAGGCCTTACATTTGACAGGAAACTTAGCTGGTCTCCACATGTGTCATATTTGGCCGCCCGTTGTACCCGTTCTTTAAATGTCCTCCGTGTTCTCAGTGGTCTGTCGTGGGGAGCGGATCGAACCGTCCTACTTCGCCTAATCTGTCGATCGTCCGCTCCAAGCTGGATTATGGGAGCTTCGTATACTCCTCTGCACGGCCATCCATCTTACGCCGCCTCAACTCCATACAACATCGGGGTTTACGACTTGCGATCGGAGCATTTTATACCAGTCCCGTAGAGAGTCTTCATGCTGACGCTGGCGAATTGCCACTCACCTACCGGCGCGATATACTGCTTTGTCGGTATGCCTGTTGGCTACTGTCAATGCCCGACCATCCGTCTTATCGTTCCTTTTTTGACGACTCTCTTGACCGTCAATACGGGTTGTATGTCTCTGCCCTGCTACCCCCTGGCGTTCGCTTTCGTCGCCTTCTTCAACACCTTACTTTTTCCCTCCCTGCAACCTTTCGAGTGGGCGAGAGCCGCACGCCACCTTGGCTCCAGGCTCAGGTCCGCGTTCACCTTGATCTCAGCTCGCTCCCAAAAGAGGTCACTCCCGGTTCGGTCTACCACTCCCGTTTTTTGGAACTTCGTTCGAAGTTCATCGACATGACTTTCATTTATACAGATGGCTCTAAGACCAATGACGGGGTCGGGTGTTCCTTTATTGTCGAGGCACAAAGTTTCAAATACCGGCTCCATGGCCATTGTTAGGTCTTCACAGCTGAGCTCTTTGCCCTCTACCAGGCTGTTCTTTACATCTGCCGCCACCGACATTCTGCTTATGTCATCTGCTCAGATTCCCTGAGCGCCATCCAGAGCCTCAGTGATCCGTACCCGGTTCACCCTTTCGTACACCGGATCCAACGCTCTCTTCAGCAGCTGGTGGACGTCGGTTCTCCAGTTAGCTTTATGTGGGTTCCTGGCCATGTCGGTATCCCTGGGAACGAAGCTGCAGATGCCGCGGCCAAGGCTGCGGTCCTCCAGCCTCGGACAGCTTCTTGTTGTGTCCCTTCGTCCGATTTTAGCAGGGTGATTTGTCGGCGCATCTTATCTCTGTGGCATGCCGATTGGGCTGCACTTACCGACAAAAAGCTTCGGGCCTTAAAACCTCTTCCCGTGGCTTGGACGTCCTCCTCACGCCCTTCTCGGCGGGAGGAGGTCGTTTTAGCCCGGTTAAGAATTGGACACTGCCGGTTCAGCCATCGCCATCTGCTGACGGCTGCGCCGGCGCCGTTCTGCCCATGTGGGCACTTGCTGACGGTTAGACACATTTTAATGTCCTGTCCAGATCTTAACACACTGCGCCTCGATCTTAACCTGCCAAATACTTTAGATGCCATTTTAGCGGATGACCCACGAGCAGCTGCTCGTGTTCTTCGTTTTATCAATTTGACAAACCTCGCTAAGGACATTTGATGATGCTGTTTTTTAATCCTATGCCTGTCAGTCTGTCTTTTATCGTGTTTTCCCTTTTAGTTGTTGTGGTCAACTTGTGCCTCGCGGTGCATTCTTAGAGTAGTCAGGGCGCTAATGACCATTGAAGTTGTGCGCCCTAAAACCACAAAAAAAAAAAAAAAAAAAAAATCCGCGTCATAATGTACATAGTGTTCCTCAAACTATTCCACAGAAATTGCGGAGCGAATTGTGTGGTACATTGTTAGATGTTAGAAGTGATTATTTCCTGAAACTTCCTGGTAGATGAAAACTGTGAAGGACAGAGACTCGAACTCAGGACCTTTACCTTCTATGGGCAAATGTTCTGAAATGAGGTACTGGCCGAAGTAAAGCTGTGAGGACAGTTCGTCAGTCGTTCGTGGGTAGATCAGTTGGTAGAACACATGACCGCGAAAGGCAAAGATTCAGAGTTAGTCCCGGACCGACACAATTTTAATCTGACAGGAAGTTTCATATAAGGTCATACTGCGCTGCAGAGTAAAAAATTCATTCTGATTCTATCCTGTCTGTAATTGTCAATTTCTTGTTTTTCTGTATTACGATAAAATTTTGTTCTTAGTCCATATTAAAGTATCCTTTGTTGGCTGTTTGACGATCAAAATCAGCGATAACAAATGTTATGATGCTGTTCTCCCGCATGTCTTGCACTGTATCTAAATTTCTACAACATTGTACTTTTGAATGCAGATGTCATACTTACAAAACCTGTCCAACTACATCATTAGAATCGTAGCACGTCACGAGGTTAAATTTACATGAGTCATAGCCTGTACATAAAGTGTCATAGGTTATGTCCGCCATCGTAGTCTTCATTCCGAAGACTACTTTGGTGCAGTCTGTTCTGTACAAGCCTCTTCATCTTTGAGTAGCAACCGCAAACTAAGAGGGGAATTTCAAAACGTTGAACGTTATTATGGCAGACCAGATAACTTTTATTGATTGTTAAGTACATTCCACCGAGCGAGGCGTCACAATGGTTAGCACACTGGACTCTGATTAGGGAAGACAACGGTTCAAACCCGCATCCGGCCATTCAGATTTAGGTTTTCCGTGATTTCCCTAAATCACTCCAGGCAAATGCTGGGATGTTCCCTTTGAAAGTGCACGTCCGACTTCCTTCCCCGTACTTGACACAGAGCTTGTGCTCAGTCTCTGATGACCTCGATGTCGATGGGACGTCAAACCCAGTCTTCTTGCCTTCCTTTTATGCTACTTTTCGGAGTGATACGGTTGCATGACACTATTTTCCAACATGGTCACAAAGTCTCTGTAGACAACTGTCGGAACGTTTTACCCATCGTTCACTTCTTCGGCTAGGGAAATCCGCTCCTTGGTCACGAAGACATTCTAGAAGCGCTGTGTGGACGTCCTCGTCGTCGGAAAATCTGCGATAGCTTCAAATCAGTTAGATCTCCCGGACATCGTCTGTCCTCGATGTCGATGGCCTTCCTTCCCGATAAGCGTCATAGATGCCTGAGAGGCCTTGGTCAAATTGTTGGTACCATTTTACTGTGGCTAGATGCGGCATTACATTTCGTCCGTATACCACCAGAATACGGTACAGCAGTGTCCATCGAGGGGGGTGTGTTTTGTTAATTCATTTCCCAGTGATATTAGGGGCGATCAAAAGTTTCCGTTTAACGGCATTGCTGCAGCGTATATGCAACGAAGAAATATTCCGATGCGGGTATATAAGCACCAACATGTAGGCAAGGGATTACTGTGACATTCGTGTCTTTCCAACGTGTGAACGGTAAATGTGTAAATGTGAATAACAGCGATGTTACTACCAAATGCGTCCAAACAGGACCAATGTGCTGTTATTTGTTTTTTGGCTACCGGAGGACAAACACCGGTAAACGTCCCTCGGAGAATGAAGAATGCGTGAGGCAGTATGTCTTTAGAAAACGACAGTTGTGGAATGGTACGCAAGTGGTGTTTCTGATTTATGGTAACGCAGGTTCCCATATCGCTAATTTAGTATCACAGAAGTTACGCCAGTACAAGTGGGTGGCCTCGAAGGGACAATGATTCCTATCGGACAAGAATGTGCAGCAGGGTGTTTCAGACTTCTTCACTCAGCAGGACACGATGTTTTATTTGATGGATATCTTCAATCTAGTGCTTTGGTGGGATGATTGCCTCAGTGCTCACAGCGATTTTGCTTGATTGGCATACTGATTCTAGACCGTACGGCCTTCTAACTGAAACTTTTTGATGGTCCCCTTATATATGTTAAATATTGCTGTTTCCGGTTATTACTGTATAAAACAATTAATTACGATTACAGTTTAGAGTAATGTTAATGTTCAGGCAGAAATATAGAATGCAAAATGCACAAAGGCATGAAGACGGCCACTAGTCCAAACGCCAAGCGAGTACAAAAGATGTCGAAGTGATAGAGTACGTAAATACACACACAACCAACTATACACAACGACGCAAAGAGATTTTCTCAGGTTCGCACGGTCCTGCCTGACAGTATAACATCTGGTTTTAACCTCTCGACAGGAGTTCACTCTAATAGCCATAGCTGTAAACTTATAATTATAGATATGTCTGTACTCATAAGTATAACGCTGTAGGCATTATTTATACGGGAAACATGCAAGAGACCAGCGTGGCATTTGCCGACGCCGATTTTGATGCAGTCCGCAAGTCGTACCTCCAATAGCATGAACGGCCGAAACTGTAAAATATAAAAGAAAATAAACAAAAACTAGCAGTTGCAGGTGGGATGGAATCATTTAGAAATTATTTTGTTAATGTCACCCTACATGCACTGATAAGTTTTGATATAGTGGGCGAGCAAAATATGAAAAGATATGGTGGGACAGTATATCCATGTACCTGCCTCCTGTCTGATACGACGGTGAATGCGTCATGTTACGTTTATCCCATGTAAACATCCCTTGTACGATGTACTTGAACCTCAACTTCAGAGTGTGTGTGTGTGTGTGTGTGTGTGTGTGTGTGTGTGTGTGTGTCAACGCATGTGAGTCGATGGTCCGATGGCGGTGTTCTTAATCTCCAACAAGCCAGTGACCTCTAATTCAGTTATTTGTGGTCTGTATTAAGAGGCTTCTCAGCTACCCTCATGTCTGAGTGGCAGTCGTTTCGGACCTTTCCAAAACAGTCGAAGTTGGTTACATGCACTCGAACCCAACCAAAACCTGTGGGCCAATAAGCAGTGATACAAACCTTTTCATGCTACGGATGCGATGAACTTTGTAGTTGCAATTTTAGTTTCTAAACCATATTTATTAGTTCGTATAAAGTAAAACACCTTTTGCATACTACAAATGACTGAATTTAATTACTCAGACGCGTTCCGCGTTGACTGACAAGGCTCTTGAGTGGGTTTTCTGGAATGTTACATTATATTAGTTTGCAGATGCTGAAATTAGATTTAAAGCAGTTCACACACAAATTTTGTAACAAGCTGAAAGTTGTACTTTCATATTCTTTCCCGTTTTATTAATATGTTGGACATTTCTGTGTTGCGTTACATTATTTGCTTACAGTGTGGTTCGCGCTATATATTCACTGTAACTGGCGTCACTTTAACGGTAACGTTTGTTGTACTGGAAAACAGCTCTGGAATAAGGGTAAACTACCTAATGAGGGCTGTTAAGGAGGCATAAAATTAATGTAGACGAACAAATAAATATGTTCAAAAAACGGTTACTTTTTAACACTCCTAGTAGTTCCTAATCCCTAGAATGTGAAAATACTGGGTTATATGCAAAACCACTGCCTAATCTCATGACTGAGGACATGCGACGATGAATGTTACCCACATGGCATGTTTTGGCCATACGTATGGGTGTCATCTTCGTGCAGTTCAAAGGGATTACACTGGTGTCGGCAAGATGGAATACAGTATCAGGATTATGGAACTAGCTGTGATAAGTTTATTACTACTGAAACGAACTTCATAACGGATGTCCTAAATAAAGTTAGCATCGTCAACTGCTGAGAAGTGGAACAGTAGGAAAAACGTCGTTCAAACATTTCAAAACATGGACATTTGGTTGCTAGCTAAAATGCGTACGTATAACCACATTACACAATATTTTCAAGGTAGTATATACAGCCTGTTTACCTTACCTGTAGTTTTTTCTTTCGAAGTATCAATTAACGGCAGAAATAACTGATTTTCTCCTTCAGTAGAGCGTTTTCACTATTCAAAAGGTTATTGCATGAAAATTGCTTTACCTATTTGTTATTTGTACTCAGCGCTCCGGACACGAAAACTGAAAACGGCCAGGAGAACGGTGTGCTGACCACATGGCCCTCCATATCCGCATCCAGTGACGCCTATAGGCTGAGGATGACTCGTCGGTTGGGCAGTACCATTGGGTCTTACAGAGCTGTTCGGACGGAGTAGTTGTACACTGTGTTGGTACAGTGTTTGAAAACACTAATCATTTCTCTCTTTCAGGTAGCTTGTTCAACACTCAACGGAAAGAATAGAAAACTTGTTACCGAACATTTTCTATATCTCGCGAAAACTGAGCAAAATAATAAAATAGATTAAGACGACACAAAAAAGCCCTAGTGTAACGTGAGCGAGCGCGGCGAAAACAGGTTAACTTCCGATGTTGGTAGACGATGATGCCGCCGCCGCCGCCGCCGCCGCCGCCCACGTCAGCGTCAAAACTTTCTTCCTGCGCAACCTTGACTTTGACGTTCCGTTCCGTCAAGAGTGAACCGACCTTGAGGCGGCGAAGCGTTAAGCAAACTGGCTGCGTGTTCGAGAGGAGGGGAATTTAAATTCCCGTCCGGACATCAGGATTCACTAATTGTCTGCTTTCGAGTGCCCATTCGATTTTTCCCATTTTATGTCCGATATTCAGACGACCGACGCGGTCTCCTCCACGTGCTGCGCACTGTGTTGTGTACTCGCTGCCTTAGCTGCCACCGGTTCACAGCACTTCAAGAAGACTGCCGGGTGAGTCATCCAAACAGATTGCAGAAAAATAGAAACAGTAACTCGGTTGAACACCCGAAAGAGCATTATTACTCAGTGACATCCAGACATCCAGAGAACCTAAGAACACACATAGGGTCAGCTTTCCTGGCGTTGCCACAAGTCACTTAAGGTTCATGCCAGGTTAGCTCCTTAAACGATATCGTGACAGACTTCCTCCCGTATTCATTCGATGTGGCGTTATATTACTCTTTCTTTTAAAGAAGACTGATTGTAGATAGTACTTTTCGCTCTCGAAATTCTTTTACCTTCATTGTCATAAGAGGACATAAAATTTGGTGAAACTAATGTGTTAAATGGCTGGTGTTGGAACACGGGATCATTGAATTTTTTGATTCTCTACACGACGCACAGCATATTTCCTCCCAAGCATCCCACTGGAGTTGGTTGAAAATTGTTACTACTCCTTTCGAAGAAACTTCCCGAACACATCTTCGTTGACGACTTCTAGCCATATGAACGGTTAACCAACCGTGACACTTTCAAAAATATGATAGGGTTTTTCAGAGACAGCTAATAGGCACAAAATGTTTTGACTTACGTAAATTATCGAATGGAGCAACAGGTTTATGGGTATAAACCTTGCCTTCAAGCTACAGCCACAGTACAAAAATACTTAAAGTACACATAAACAGGCTGCATGCAGAGCTTTCTGAAACAAAGAACATAAATCAGTCAAATCCGTTGCACAAAACAATGGCTATAATGAACATAAAATACTCTGACTTCCACAACTCGAGCAAAAGCAAAAGAGGAAAAAAACTGCAAAACCACTGAAGCACTCGAAAACTTCAGTACGAACTTATCATTCAGGAGTCATTTGAGACTAAATAGTCAAGATGTGTGAAGACACTGATCCCAGCACCTTCGAAGATCTTCAGAGGTAGTGAAGATAAATCTGCACAATAATTTAGTAAACAGGGATAGCGGTTTTCGGCTCAGTGCAGCGTGGAATCCCGCAATTGTCAAAATGCGTCAGGAACGCTCCGATCTCAAGGCAGCGGCGTCCGCAGACAGATTGGATAGCCACCGGGTCTCGACGCCGGGCAGTGCCGTGGTCCCCAACAACCACCGACACGATACCCCCTTCCGGAGGAACGTGAATGGCCGGCCTACAGAAGCGTACGACGCCCAGGCAGCCATATAGATATGCAGAACACAGCACCCCGACACTTCGCCAGAAGATAATAGGTACGAAACTCATCGAAACGCTGCGACAAGATGACGCCACCACTCGGCTGATAACCCGAGAAGAATTCATCATTGGAATACGCCGAGAAAGACTGCAATCGCATAGATCCTAAACCGAATTACAGATTCCAAAAACCCCCATTTCTTCACCAATTTCAGTTAAAATGGAAATACGTAAAAAATGAGTGTAACGATGAATATGTTCTAATAGCAGTGTCTCTGTAATTCTTTAAAATGATTTTTATACTGTCGTTCTTACTCAGATTACGTCTCTCACTGTAATAAATTTTGTGGAACGTTAGATGAGAGAGCATGATATGCAGGAGACACTGCAAGTGACTGATAATACCATGATCGACACATCGATAGTTAAATCCAAACAAGCTTTGTTTTGACTGCCATATTGTTTCTGCTGCACAGTAGTTTTTATTGTGATGAGTTGTAAACGCCACTTGCACGTTCGGTTAAACGTTTCTGTATTGCCATTGTAGCCTGAAGATAATCTTTATACCTCGAAACATGTTCCTCCATTAAAAAATTTGCTTAAGCCAAAGAACTTAGTGACTGGGAGCAGTTTCTGACAAACCTTTAAATATCCTCTGAGGTTACTCGGACTGTAATGTAGCTACGATTTAGTCCGCGTCGTAGTTTCTCCCTGCGTAAGAAATCGCACAGATGTATGTAGTCTTCTCAGTATGCACTCTTAAGATTTTCTCAGACGTCGGCAATTTTCCTGTGCGCAGAGCTCGTTTCAGCTATTGCGTAATCATTTATCCCTGGTCTTCCTAGGAATGCCTGAATCACTGTCGTCGGCTTCTGCACAGGAAAAGCTAAATTTGGGAAGAGCCAGATAAGTTTTCTTTTCAACTTGTCCGTTGTTTCCTGGAACACTGAGCATTTAAGATGCTACCTCGCGCCGGCCTGGGTGGCCGAGCGGTTCTAGGCGCTACAGTCTGGAACCGCGCGACTGCTACGGTCGCAGGTTCGAATCCTGCCTCGGGCATGGATGTGTGTGGTGTCTTTAGGTTAATTAGGTTTAAGTAGTTCTAGGTTCTAGGGGACTGATGACCTCAGAAGTTAAGTCCCATAGTGCTCAGAGCCATTTGAACCATTTTGCTACCTCGCGCAATAAATGGGGATTTTATACTGAATGCATAAACCATTTAAAGAGGGGGGATAAAGCATGGATATGCCCTGTGAGTGTGCTAACCGTGCATGTCTATATCTACATGACTAGTCTGCAATCAACAGTTACGTGCCTGGCAGAGGGGTGAATATTCTCGATCTAAGGTAGTAGCTTAAGTGCTTTGCCATTGCAAGTAATTAGCGTGTGGGGTTTTGGATGTGTAATTGTACACAGAGCATGAATATGAAGACAATGTTGGCTGCGGTTTTACGGGTCCCTAGAGAAATGACAAAGGTAACTAGCCTGTTCGTAGAGGACAATGACGTGTAATGTCATCCGGTGGACAAATGTCACAATGACGCGGGCTCTGACACCACACAACACTGCAACAGAAGTAAAGATTTTGGATACACTCTAACGCGGCTGCCTTTATTTGATATTTCCCGTGTATGCTGTTTAAAAGGTCACCGGTGCACGCAGCATACCAATGAGAATGTAATTAACGTCTTCGTAGGACACTTTGACAACTGTGAAGCTTAATTTGAAAGAAGGTAAATTCCACTATTGGGAGGAAAAAATCTTTTGAGTAGTAGACAATCATCTATGAATTAAAATTTATCGTGAAAGTACGCCTAAAGCTGCCCATGAATTCTTGAAACTGCCCAAAAAGTTAACCTTCAAAGAATTTGCAAAGTCGAGAGATACTCTTCAGACATTAAATCTTGTGCATGCAGCGCGTTCCGCGGCCAGTGTAATCTTCAGTAACACATTTTCAGGCATATGACCGCATCGGATCCTACTGGCTTTCATCACGATGTGTTTAGAACTGGACGAGTGCACACGAACTCCTCTGGGCCAACCAGTAGTAGCAGAACATAATTATTTAAATCCACATGCATTCTCCGCGAATCACCGTGAACTTTGTGGCAGCCAATCCTTTTTATTGTACCGTACATTATCGTTTATTCCTGTTCTTAATAGATGCGGCATGGGCAGAACGACTGTGTCTCTGTGCGAGTTGCGATTTGTTTAATTGGACCTGGTAAATCGGTACGGGACATACATGAGGAACTACAAAATATTCATACGTTTCTTGAAGATTTCTAAGCAGTTTCTTACGTACGGCGTCGCTTAGAATGTCTGCCAGTTCAGTTCAGGTATTGTGACTTTGTTGTTACTCTGGCCAATTACACAAGCCTATGGCCATTCGCATCGCCCCTTTATGTACTCTTGTATGTGTTATCAGTCTTCGAAAAGGTTCCATAAACTTAAAAAGTCTCCCTTCCGACCATTCGAAATTTCTGGAGTCATATGTACCGCGCAAAGTTCCATAGCTTTCATTAACAGCCCATCACATTTCCAGCAAGAACTCCACTGATCGCTTAGTATTTCATTATTTTCTGGCATTTTAACTTTTTATTCGAAGCTCAGTTTGCGACAACTCGTTAAAGGATCGTATCATTACTACCAGAAAAGACTTCCACTACACCTACTTCTTTTGGAAACAGCTTCACGTAAGTGGTGGATTTTAATTCTCATTACTTCCTGTGTGAGCTCCAACAAAAACTTTTGCCAGCTTTCAGAACGCTTTATTGGTGATAAAAAGAAAAATTTCTCGATACTTCCTTGGAAACTTTCAACCTTATTTCGGCGAAAAATGAGAGGTTAGGCAGTTATGTTTTACTGGCTGTGATAAGGAACGACTCGTGCTACAGACTTTTCGACCTCAATAAGAACGCTCATTGATCACCCTGGATTTGTCACATTTCCGCAAATGATGTATGGTCTCTCACAAATAAAAGGCAACGAACTGTATCACGACAACGCTCACACAAGGGTACACAACAACGAATGGCAGCACGTTTGCACATACAATTCTCAGTGTGTGTAAAGCTGCGGTGTAAGCAAGAGCTGAGCATGAATGATATCTTGCCTCGTTAATACGTTTCATATAATGGTGAGCGGCAACAGTCTACATGCGCCATTATTACGACAAACGAAATTCCGGTAAATAGAGGCATATATTTTTAAAATATGCACCGAACGTAGTTTACAAAAATTACTTCGTGGCATCAATTGCTCTTCAAGGTTAGCACTTTACGAAAGATGCACAAAAACCATGCTCAAAGCCTAATTTTCCCACACACATTGCCCATCTTCTCTTTTCAGCTAAAATACATTCCTATATCAAGTGAAATAAGCTTCCGTAGAGATTAGACGCACCAGTGCTCGTCATATGATGTAGCCACAACTGAAGCTCGAAGCCAGTGCCAGTCATAATAAAATACATTATACGAGTAGGGCGCAATAACAAGGTGTAAAATATGGACGTGGCTATGATATGATAGAAATGCAGCACTCTCATGGAGGCCACTTGCAACAGTGGCCAAAACGCTGGTCTCCGTAAATTAACACGGTCACATACCAGAAACGTATCACTTAATTTACAATTGTTACTGTTCAACTCTGTATCGACTTCGTGTACACAGTTTCTTTAAAGGATATATTCCAAAATGATTACTCGTTGTATAAACTTAATTTCTGAAAGCCACATAGCCTTATAAGACAGTCACCCGTATTTGGGACTGAACTGTGGCTCGTGTAAGTAGTAGTCTGAAGAAGTTGGCCATCTTTGTAAATAGATTTAACAACTGTAGTGTGACTAAACTACTGAAATAGTATTGTCGAAGTCGTCGAAAATAGGTGCACAGTGCACCTGTTTTACTTTAAATTTTCCTAAAAGGCCATTAGAATGACAAAGTTATATCTTAAAATCGCTCCATTTTAGGAAATGAAGTTCGCGTGACTTTGTAGGTTGATGTATAACAGACAAGATTACGTGGCTTGTCTTTAATGTTAACTGACCCTATGCGTTCCTCATAAGCAGGTATCAACCTATTAAACTGGTCGATAAATAAGCATCATTAGCGAAAGTAATTTTGTGTCTGTGAAACAAAACGTGATCATTGTACTTCTCAGAGCATAGCGTATCTAGACTGTGATAGGCGATTTTTATACAGGGTAATTAATTTAGCTGGAACAGAAACATACCTTTCGAAAATAAACTCTGCAGAGCTTGCTGAAAGGATTTACTTCCATATGGAGTGGTTCTAGAACTGCAAATGTCCACCCTGTAACAAAGCACTCACCGTACCTTAAACAGCACACAAACTCGTTCGCTGAATTTTAAAATGTTTGCCACCACAAACGGTCGTCAAACCAGTCATTAAAACAAAAAATTTTTGAAAGGTTACAGTACTGCTTTCGACGCACGGAGTAGTCTTTATCAAATGTAATAACAAACCTCAAAAACTGTGATCACATCTGAAAATAACAACTCAGTGCGTCGAAACTAGTAATATAACATTTTTAAAATTTTATGTTAACGACTGTGGCTTCACTATAGTTTGTGGTGTCAAATTTTATATTTCAGACACACTCCTTGATGACAGTTACGTCGAAACACTAAATGTTAATAGAACGTAACAAAATTTTAAATTTCACAACAAACTGCAGTTAAGCAATCTCCCATAGAATAAACAAGTCTTAACCAATTTTGTTCAGAATGTCAATGGCAAGCGAATCTCCTAAACTTCTGACGAGTTCTGTTTTCTTGACACCACCCACTCACATGGACGGTGAACTTAATAGTCCAATGACGATCAACAAGTAACAGGACTTATCTTACATATTCAGCGACGTTCTTCATGTTCGAGCAGTATTTGTCCGCAACGCCAGAAGGGAAAGGGGGGGGGGGTGTTTCGGAGGAGACCACACAGCGAGGTCATCGGTCTCATCGGATTAGGGAAAGGATGGGGAAGGAAGTCGGCCGTGTCCTTTCAAAGGAACCATCCCGCCGTTTACCAAATGGTATTGAGGGAAATCACGGAAAACCTAAATGATGACCGGACGCGGGATTGAACCGTCATCCTCCGCAACGCCAGAAAGGATTCCAACAAAAGCTAGCACGCTCGCCTCAGTTTAAAATAACAGAAATTGGTGCACGGTTAAGTTGACGAGAGGGATAAAGCATATTTAGACGTGTTAACAGGCAGGTATAGGCGACGTTCCACAACCCACGCGCAGGTTGACTACATTAGAGAAATTAGTGCAGTCACTGCCGAAGATGGGAGGCTTCTGCCAATGGCCATTCCTACAAAATAGTTAGCCCAACAAGGTTTACAAAACAATCGCCCTCGATACGCCGCCGATTGAAATTCCACTCGCATAACTTTGATATGGACTTTCCTGACCAGTCCCCCTGCGGGTCCGGGGTAAGAATAGGCCCGAGGTATTCCTGCCTGTCGTAAGAGGCGACTAAAAGGAGTTTCAACCGTTTCGGCCTTCCATGTGATGGTCCCCCTTGGGGTTTGACCTCCATTTTTCAAAATTCTACAGAAGTACGAGCCTTTTGGGGAAGGACACCTTACATGGTGTACCACTGGTCCTAAGTGCACTAAGACCTTGGCACTCAGCATTGCACTGGCGTTGTCACCATACCCATTATTCCTCAAATTGGGCCTAAACGCCTGATGGGTTGTCAAAGTTACGCCCATAGTGCATCTCCATCTGCACCAGCGATCATGATGGACTTTCCATGGCACCAGACATCCAGCACGGTAGCCAGCCCGTTGTGGTGGGGTCGTCATGTACCCTCTAGGTTGTAGCCCCCTGACAACACAGGGATCGTACTGCCGATATCTGAGCTGCACCCTCCCCACATTGGCCAAGGAGTAGATGCCCGTCTCCTTAGGGCATCAGGACTCCCGGCAATGGTCATCCTGCCAGGTGGCCCTTGCTGCGGCTGGGTGGCGCCCGTGGGGAGAGCCCCTGGTCGGAGTGGGTGGTATCGGGGCGGACGTTTCGCACATGAAACGTCAACACGTATCAGGTCGCTCTGCGGCCGAGTCTTCCAAAAGAAAAGGTACCGTTTCTAGTTCTGGTTCTCCTGCCCTTTCCCCCTTGGCAACTCCCTGGGAGGAGGGACAGGCCCGCCGGCTTGGGGCGAAGTACTTCCCCCGCTATTTGGTCTGTTCTCGAACCGATGGGGGGACGTTCGCCACCTCCAAGCCAATGTTCTTTGTTCAGCACATTGAGGACGTCTTCGGGGAAATCGAGGCTCTCAGCAAGATGCGATCAGGGTCCGTTCTTATCAAGACCACCTCTGCCACACAGTCGGCGGCACTCCAGGCGTGCGACCGCCTAGGGGACATCCCAGTCTCCATTGTCCCACATCTGGCACTAAATAGGACGCAGGGGGTTATTTTTCATCGTGACCTCCTGCTACAATCTGATGAGGAGCTCAGGGCCAACCTGGAGCGCCGCGGCGTGCATTTCGTCCGGCGAGTCCAGCGCGGCCCCAAAGACCGTCGCATCGACACTGGGGCCTTTATCCTCGCCTTCGAGGGGGACGTTCTCCCGGAGAAGGTAAAGGTGATGTGCTACCGGTGCGACGTGCGACCTTACGTCCCGCCTCCTATGCGCTGTTTTAGGTGTTTGCGCTTTGGGCACATGTCGTCCCGGTGTGAGGCTGAGCCCCTTTGTGGCGACTGTGGACGTCCTCTTCGTGAGGAACATACTTGCACCCCACCACCTCGGTGCCCTAATTGTCCTGGCGTTCACTCGCCTAGGTCCCCAGACTGCCCCGCCTATCAGAAGGAGAAAAAGATACAAGAAATCAAAACTTTGGATCGGCTCTCTTATTCTGAGGCCAGGAAGAAGTATGACCGCCTTCATCCCGTGTCACTGGCCACTTCGTTTGCCTCAGTTGTGTCCACTCCTTCCGCTGTATCCTCACCTCTATCCTGTCCCCCCTCCGCCTCCTCTGCCCATCAGTGGGCTCTGCCTCCGCCTCCCAAATCCCTCCCTTCCAACTCCTCCTCCCCCGCGGCCCCCACCCCCCCTGCCCCAGGGGCCACCCTTCCTCCTCCTCCTCCTCCTCCTCCTCCTCCTCCTCCTCCTCCTCCTCCTCCTCCTCCTCCTCCTCCTCCCCCCACGCCACCTGAGAAGCGGTCTTCTTCTCAGGCGTCCATCGGGGAAACGTTCCGGACCCCAGCTTCCGAGGTCCGGCGTTCCAAAACAGACCCCGCGCGTGAGGACCTTCTTCGGGTCCAGCCCACCATCCCTGTGCCTCCTCGGCCTTCCAAGAAGGCCTCCAAGAAGAAGTCTCTATCCCCCTCTCCACCACGGCGCGTTTCGTCTGACGCTCCATCCGTGAGTCGCTGCTCCCGGCCGTCCTCAGTTTCGCCGGGACGCTCTGCTGCCAGGCGTTCCGCCGGCCTTTTGTCGGCAAATGATGCGGCCCCTCCTACACAATCAGGGACAGCGGCCGCAGCTGGCGACGAGTCGATGGAACCGGATCCGCCTGCCGTCAGTTGTAGCGTTGTTGCCTCGCAACCTGGCCCTCCGCGGCCATCGAGGTGACCAGCTCTTCCCCGTCTCGTTCCCCCAACTTTTTGACTAGCAATGGCGTTGTTTCATTGGAACATAAGAGGTATTCGATCTAATCGGGAGGAATTACAACTGCTCCTCCGCCTGCACTGTCCGCTCGTCCTTGGTCTCCAGGAAACCAAGTTGCGCCCGACTGACCGTATTGCCTTTTCCCACTATACCTCGGAACGGTATGACCTCGCCCCTGTGGACGGTATCCCAGCTCATGGTGGGGTCATGTTGCTCGTTCGGGACGATGTCTATTACCATCCCATCCCATTGACCACCCCACTCCAAGCAATAGCTATCCGCATTACTCATTCTGCTTTTACTTCTTCAGTTTGTACCGTCTACACTCCACCGTCATCTGCTGTTAGTCGGGCTGACATGATGCACCTGATCGATCAGCTTCCCCCGCCGTTCTTATTGTTTGGCGACTTCAATGCCCATCATCCCCTTTGGGGCTCTCCTGCATCCTGTCAAAGAGGCTCACTCTTGGCGGATGTCTTCAACCATCTCAATCTTGTCCGCCTCAATACCGGCGCCCCGACTTTCCTCTCGGACTCTACTCATACCTACTCCCACTTGGACCTCTCGATCTGTTCTACCACTCTTGCCCGTCGGTTCGAGTGGTATGTCCTTTCTGACACCTATTCGAGCGACCACTTCCCCTGTGTCGTTCGTCTCCTGCACCACACCCCATCCCCACGTCCTTCGCGCTGGAACATACTGAAAGCTGACTGGGGACTTTACTCCTCCCTGGCGACCTTTCCGGACCACGATTTTCCCAGTTGCGACAGTCAGGTCGAATACCTCACGGCTGTTATTATCCATGCTGCCGAACGTTCCATACCTCGTACTACTTCTTCTTCACGTCGCGTTTCCGTCCCCTGGTGGAACGAGACTTGTAGGGACGCTATCCGTGCTCGACGACGTGCTTTACGCACATTTCGCCGCCATCCTACGTTGGCGAATTGTATTGAATACAAACGACTCCGAGCGCAATGCCGTAGAGTCATCAAAGACAGCAAAAAAGCTTGCTAGGCCTCTTTCACGAGCTCCTTTACCAGTTTTACTCCCTCTTCCGTTGTTTGGGGTAGCCTGCGCCGGCTGTCGGGCATTAAGGCCCACTCCTCAGTACCTGGCCTGACCTCAGGTAATGAGGTCCTTGTTGATCCTGTGGCTGTCTCCAACGCCTTTGGCCGCTTTTTCGCGGAGGTTTCAAGCTCCGCCCATTACCATCCTGCCTTCCTTCCCAGGAAAGAGGCAGACGAGGCTCGGCAACCTTCCTTCCACTCGATGAATCTGGAAACTTACAATGCCCCATTTACTATGCGGGAACTCGAACGTGCGCTTGCACTGTCCCGGTCCTCTGCTCCGGGGCCAGATGCCATTCACGTTCAGATGCTGGTACACCTTTCTCCGGCGGGCAAAAGCTTCCTTCTTCGTACCTACAATCGCGTCTGGACCGAAGGTCAGGTCCCCATGCGTTGGCGTGACGCCGTTGTTGTTCCTATACCCAAACCCGGGAAGGATAGACACCTTCCTTCTAGTTACCGCCCCATTTCTCTTACAAGCTGTGTCTGTAAGGTGATGGAGCGCATGGTTAATGCTCGGTTAGTTTGGATTCTTGAATCTCGACGACTACTTACTAATGTCCAATGCGGCTTTCGTCGCCGCCGCGCCGCTGTTGACCACCTTGTGACCTTGTCGACATTCATCATGAACAACTTTTTGCGAAGGCGCCAAACGGTAGCCGTGTTCTTCGACTTGGAGAAGGCTTATGATACCTGTTGGAGAGGAGGTATCCTCCGCACTATGCACAAGTGGGGCCTACGCGGTCGTCTGCCCCTTTTTATTGATTCCTTTTTAACGGATCGAAAGTTTAGGGTACGTGTGGGTTCCGTATTGTCCGACGTCTTCCTCCAGGAGAACGGAGTGCCTCAGGGCTCCGTCTTGAGCGTAGCCCTTTTTGCCATCGCGATCAATCCAATTATGGATTGCATTCCACCTAATGTCTCAGGCTCTCTCTTTGTCGTTGACTTCGCGATCTACTGCAGTGCCCAGAGAACATGCCTCCTGGAGCGCTGCCTCCAGCGTTGTCTAGACAGCCTCTACTCATGGAGCGTGGCAAATGGCTTCCGGTTCTCTGAAGAGAAGACGGTTTGTATCAACTTTTGGCGATATAAAGCGTTCCTTCCGCCATCCTTAGATCTCGGTCCCGTTGTTCTCCCATTCGTGGACACAACTAAGTTTCTAGGGCTCACGTTGGACCGGAAACTGTGTTGGTCTCCACATGTCTCTTATTTGGCGGCCCGTTGTACACGTTCCCTTAATGTCCTCAGAGTTCTTAGCGGTTCATCTTGGGGAGCGGATCGCACTGTCCTGCTTCGCTTGTATCGGTCCATAGTCCGATCGAAGCTGGATTATGGGAGCTTCGTCTACTCGTCCGCTCGGCCATCCCTCTTACGCCGGCTCAACTCCATCCACCATCGGGGGATACGTCTTGCGACCGGAGCCTTCTACACTAGTCCTGTCGAGAGTCTTTATGCTGAAGCTGCCGAGTTACCATTGACCTACCGGCGCGACATACTGCTGTGTCGGTATGCCTGCCGGCTGTTGTCTATGCCCGAACACCCCTCTTACAAGTCCTTCTTCGCCGATTCTCTCGACTGTCAGTACGGGTTGTATGTGTCTGCCCTGCTGCCCCCCGGAGTCCGCTTCCGTCGCCTGCTTCGACAATTGGATTTTGCCCTCCCTACCACCTTCAGAGAGGGTGAGAGCCCGACACCACCTTGGCTCCAGGCTCCGGTTCGTATTTATCTCGACCTCAGCTCACTCCCGAAGGAGGGTACTCCGGCTGCAGTGTATTGCTCACGGTTTGTCGAACTTCGTGCTCGACTTGCTGGTCACACCTTTATTTACACCGATGGCTCCAAAACTGACGATGGTGTCGGCTGTGCCTTTGTCGTCGGGACCGCCACCTGTAAATACCGGCTCCTTGACCAATGTTCCAGCTTTACGGCCGAGCTTTTTGCTCTCCATCAGGCCATTCAGTATGCCCGCCGCCACCGCCATTCATCGTATGTACTCTGCACTGACTCACTCAGTGCTCTTCAGAGCCTTGGGGCTCCCTATCCGGTCCATCCCTTGATTCAACGAATACAGCAGTCCCTCCATTCTTTCGCTGATAATGGCGGTTCTGTCTGCTTTCTGTGGGTCCCCGGACATGTAGGAGTGCCTGGGAATGAGGCTGCGGATGCTGCAGCCAAGGCTGCAGTCCTCCAGCCTCGGCCAGCCTCCCATTGTGTCCCGTCATCTGACGTTTGTGGGGATGTATGTAAGAGGCTTGTGTCCTTGTGGTGGGATGCTTGGTCATCCCTCCAAGGAAACAAGCTCCAGGCAGTAAAACCGCTCCCAACTGCTTGGACAACTTCCTCCCGACCATCTCGGCGCGAGGAGGTCCTTCTGACCAGGTTGCGGATTGGGCATTGCCGGTTTAGCCACCGCTACCTGCTCTCTGGTGACCCAGCCCCGCAGTGCCCTTGTGGTCAGGCATTAACGGTGCGCCATGTTTTATTGTCGTGTCCCCGTTTTAGTCAATTTCGTGTTGTCCTGTCCCTGCCATCTACCTTACCGGATATTTTAGCTGATGACGCTCGAGCAGCTGCTCGTCTTCTGCGTTTTATAACTTTAACTGGCTTGACCAAAGACATTTAACCTTTTTACTTATTTCATCTGCATCTTCGTCAGGTCCTTTTGATGTCCCCCCATCCCCTTGAGTTTTAGCAGGTTCCTTGTGCTCTAACACCAGTGACTGGGCGCTAATGACCTCAGCAGTTGAGCGCCCTTAAACCCTACCAAAAAAAAAAAAAAAAAAAAATTTCCTGACCAGTTACTATCGGAACGGCGCTTCTCTAAAATTGTTGGTCTGTCGTCATGCCTACTAGATTAGAACTCCAAAGAGTACTACCGTCTCTATGGCTAGCTTCACCGATGAACCTCACTTTCCCTGAACCTACCCAATCAATGTAAGCCTCCCACGTTTACTCCTACGGACTGCCGTCCTATGTCGGATTTTCTGTCATTATGGTATTAACCTTCGACGTTGAAACAATATGGCAAGCTTCAAACGTTCACCACCAATCTGGCAAACGGACACTGTCGAATACTTTATTTTCCTGAAGAATAACTTCTCTGTCCACATTAGAGAACTGCCACCCAGGGGAGAAGTGTTACAGTCGGCATTCATTTCCTTGCCATCATTCAGAGATAATAAATTTATGCGGGCAGCAGCATCGCCAGCGAAGAGCCTGATAGCGCTTCCTACCGTATCTAAGATAATGTATACTACAGAGCTTGTCCTACAGATCCTCAGGCGCATTTACTCTGGTTGAATGGTTGATTTGGGTGAAGGGACCAAACACCGAGGTCATGGGTCACATTGGATAAGGGAAGGATAGGGAATGGAGAAGGAAGTCGGCCGTACCCTGTCAAAGGAGCCATCCCGGCATTTGCCTGAAGCTATTTAGGGAAATCACGGTAAGCCTGAATCAGGATGTCCTGACGCGGGTTTGAACCCCAACCCGGCCGGGGATCTAACCCGGGACCCCGCGATCCAGAGGCAGCAACGCTAGGCACTAGACCACTTGTTTGTTCGGGGCGCGTACCACCTTTCATTTTAAGGCAGATTCAGTGGAGTTAGTTTTTGACTGGCATTAGCATTTCTTCCCATCTGGTCACAAGTTGGAGGTCGCATTATAATCTCACTTTCGAAATATCAGTACATTTTCACATTTACGAACTTTTTTCTTCACAATTCCCATATTTCTCGCGGTAATTGCTGTGGAGCACTAGATTCTTCTGTCACTAGTTGCATATATTTTATCGAGAACTGTGACTTAACGTCGTAACTGCCGTGGGTTTACTTCGTCACAAGGAAAAGAATTAAATTTACGTCGTTGAGGCTGAGAGCATCCACGTGTTCCCGGTATCGCATGTTGAAACCCCTGCTACTTTGGCCAACGTAAAATTCGGGACACACAGAACAATTTATTTCTTAAATGACGGACTAGGGTACTACACTCCCTAAATTTAAATTATGAACAGCTTTTGTTGTTTGTAGGAAAACTAATTTTGATATTTTTAGCATGGAGTAAGTTTCTAATCTGATATGACACCTTAACAATGAATTGTATGCAGCTCTTTTTTTTTTAGGAGCTGTTTGTTGTAAAGTGCTGTTCGATGCAGACTTAGAGCAGTCATTGTTACTGTATTTGTCGTCAATTTTGGTGTTAAATTCGTTGATGGTAACCATTGTTGTTGGCTATTGTTTTGTTCGTATTTTTGTAGTTTTTCGATTCTATTGAGCTTTATCCTGTAATGACATTTTATGTTGCTCATAGTGACATAAGTTGTTGATTGTGATTACAGTTGTGGGTATTCTATATATTTTAAATTTGTTTAATGTTGTATTTACTAACTTTTAGATCCAATAAATTTGTGCAATGATCAGTTTCATGCCCAACAGTTAATTTTGTTTTGGTGCAGCTTAAGCGCTATTGAAAATAGATGTTTATCCAAAATTTCATAAAACTCTTATAACTTCAGAAAGAAATAATAATTGACACAATATTCATTGGTCATTACCAGCAGCTTTCAAACGCAGTTAATTAAATGTATAGTTCTAAAACGATCTGTACTACGAGGAAGTATCTTCGCAGTAGCTTCAGACGTATGTACTATTTGTACACACTTCATGTTCTTCGGCACGTCAAATCAGCAGTCGATTTAAACAAATCTATCCACCATCTTGTATTTAGTTTAGCTCATGGATCAGTATGCAGCGAAAAAGAGACGCAAGCATCTAATAATATGTAAAGTAGAGCTTTTCGTGAAGCAAGTACAATGTAACTTATGGACTTCATACATAATGTAAAATCTTGCCTACACCCTGAATCACAAAAACATTATATTTTAGGACAGAAATGTAGAACCCGCAAAGAAATCAACGCTACCGTCACACCAAAACGTAATCACTTCTAAAAAAAAAAAAACTTGACGGGTTTCAGTATTGTCGTGTAATTTCTTTTTTACGATGTGTAGATTAAATCGAGCCAAAGACATAGTACTTTTTACTTTCTAGACGTGGAATTTTATATGCCAGTTTGATAAAGATACCAGATTAGTCTGGTAAGATTCGGTGTAACGCTAGGTATTGCCAGGGGCAAGAAGACATGGAGAAAAACCAGTATTGCGGCAGAGACTGAGTAGCCCACCGCGAGACTGAATACCGCATGGTGGGCGTTGAAGGTACGTGACGCGGTGAGCGGAGCAGAGTCGAATGTGGGGAATCATTCCAGCGTAGCGTCGATACGAGCCACAGAAAAGGTAAACCACTGCTGACTTCGACGGGAGATTGTTCTGATAGGGCGTTTCGAAACGAACATTCCAGAATCGGCGAAGCAGCCGTAGCTAGTCTGTTCTGCGCGTCTTCTATCGTGAGCATATGTGGAAAGTGGAAGGACAGTGAAACCAAGAGTATGCGACAAGGTGTTCGACGTTGCACCTCATCATGGAGATGGAAGACTTTTCCATAATGTGAAACAGGAAAGGCGGCGATCTATGGCACATCTGATGGCAGAGTACAACGCTGGTGTAGGCACAAGTGTTCCGTAGCACACAGTAAAGCGGAAATTGTTAAACATGGGGCTCCGCAGCAAACGATCCGTATGTGTTCCCATGTCGACCCAACGACACCGCCAGTTACGGGATCGTTGGGATCATCGGGAACATAGAAATTGGAACGTGGTTAAATGGGAGTGTTTCGTGTTGCCAGATGAATCTCATTTCTTGTTAAACCAGGCTGATGTTTGTGTCCAGTGTGCAACCATCTGCGCGAACAGATGCTCCAAACACACATCACACCATGGACGTAGAAAGGTTGGGGATATTCACCTGGAATTCAATGCAACCTGTGGCAGTTCTCTGTCACGGTGACAGCTGTCGACTACGTGAACATTACCGCGGACCATGTACGTAAATTCCTTTATGCTGCTTGTCTTCTCCGACGGCGATGGTATCTTCCCGTAGAATTATTGTACGTGTCACATGATGGGACTCGTACTACAGTAATATCAGGAGCATGGTAGTGGAATTAAGGATGTCTTGACCACAAAATTCACGGGATAGGAACACATGCAGGACGCTATCGGACGCCAGCCCTACGTCCACAAACCACCGCATCGTGAATTAGGGCAGTTGTCACATGGACGTAGACATTTGATGCCTCTGATCTCTGGAAAATTACCAAGAACTTGTTCAATCCGTTCCACGCAGAATCACTGATTCGGTGTGGCCCTTTCCGAAGTGATAAGTAGGGGGCTGTAACAGTTTCGTAGATTCCACACCTAAAACCGTCCCTACAAGCGTCTGTCAGTTACTCAGCTGACTTATCGCAGGACACGCCTGTGTTAAACGATATTTCATGTGTTTTCGAGTCATTGGAATTCCATTGTAGACTTCCTGACTTCACCAAAATCAAAAATCAGGTCCACTTTTAAGAGTTCCCTACATTGTCAAAGACTGAAACTTCTTGAACATGTTATGTGGTTACTGTAGCGTCACAACACAGATTGCGTTCAGAGGAGTACCGTACTGGTTACGTGTCCGTTTGCATTTGGTACACTAAGGCAGACGTCATCAGACGTCAGGACAATGGTCCACAATGCTATTACGTTGATACTATTCCACGAAGTTCCACAACTATGTCACTGAAGGCCTCTTCGAAGGCCTTTTCCAACGCCCTAGAAAAACTACGTAGTTAAATTTAATTAAAAAGATACCGATGGCAGCCAGCATTCAATAGCTGCCAAAGTTTGAAATCTCCTGCAGACGCTGGAAAATTCACTGTATTCACTGTAACTAAGCGGGAAAAGAACCTTAATGTCTTTACTAGTTCTGGCCTGTCTCCGTTGACTCGCCCAGTACATCACTTAACACTTCTGTTGATGGTCCGCTGAAATCATAAAACTCAAGCTTGCTTTTAACAGCGTGATGAACAGGAGACATAGGAAACCTTAGGTGTAGAATCATTCCCAATGTTACTTAAAGTTCACTTAGTTTCTTGTAACACCGTAGCGTTGGATGTGGCACTCCCGGTGTACCACCATCGTGTTCTAGTTTTGTCAATAAAAAATACGTTCCCAGCCGTGGTGTTACGTGACGGAGGTGCCTTGTGAAACGCATGGCGGAAGCTCCACTCTATTGCACAACACTTTTTGTCTCCGCATACCACAGTTTTGTGACCTCGACACAGACGCCATCATGTTTCATCTACTATTAGGCTGCTATCGGCTTTCACATTGAAAAAGTTATTAACAATTCCGTTCCTCGACACTTCATTCATCTCTCTTTTAATCAGTACTGACGATCTGGTTGAAAGTCCTTATCCTGTTAAGCTGCAATGATTATTAGTGTTAATTCCACCCGCGGTTGTAGTTCCAGTGCTACAATTTCGAAATTCATGGTAGCATTCTACCACTGAACGACTATCAGAGTAACTGAGTAACAATCATGTATTAAAATTCTGATTGCTACCTTGTTAATTGTAACAGTTCCATATTTACATGCACACTCACTGTATCCCTGCGAGATGCATGTAAGACGGTATCTCATATTGTACAACTTACTATGCTTCCACTCGCGTGTGGAACGTGCGAAGAACGAATGCTTCAGTACATGCTGTAATTAGTCTAATCATGTCTTAGAGGTCTCTATGCGAAAGATGTGCAGAGCTGAGGAACGTCTCGAGATGCTTAACCTAATATTAGTTCTTGAAACTTCGTACGTATCGTTTCGCATGATAATTGCGCTCTCTCTCTCTCTCTCTCTCTCTCTCTCTCTCTCTCTGTCTCTCTCCCCCAGGCGTCTACCAATTCAGGTTTTTCAGAATCTCTGACGTTCTTCTTTGGCTCAGACTAACTTGAGACGGTAAGTGCTGCCTTTCTTTGCTATGTCACCTGTTAGTCTCATCTGATACAGGTCCTAGGTACTTCAGCTATATTCTAAACTGGGACGAAATTTGTTTCTTATACTGAACGAAATGTGGTTTTTATGCAGTCTCCTTTGTAGATAGACATTTCGCTGGTATCCTACCACTGAATCGACGTCTACCATCTACTTTACCTACAACTGAGAATACGCGATCATTACTGTTCATATCCCGACAGATTGACATCCAGTTATTTCTGTAAGAAGACTGATTGTAATTTTGATTGATAATGCAGTCATAGGTTACGTTACGGGGGAAGATAATGGGATCACATTTTGTTTTTGGAATAAACTAGATTCTGTTTTTTCGAAAATGATGGTCGCATTGCACCACAGGCGCAAAGATGCGAGGTGGCGTCAGTGCCATACAGACATGCCACTTGCGCGAGTTCATCCAGCAACATGGGCGGCGCGGAGGATGAAGATAGACACTGCCTCGGCCAACTGCGGGCCGAGTACAATCCGCCAATAACCGGAAGACAACGGACAGAAGCCTACTCGGAGATAGAAGAGCAGTTATCGCCCATTTGCTTACAGATCATCGTCCAGAGCTGAATTCGACAGGGAACGTCGATTAGTGAACCCTTTGTGAACGCACAGTTGTTGTAGATTGCATTTGCTGTGTACTGTGAAGTTTACCTACAATTATTTGCACTCAGCCATTGAGGTCCTTTTTTGTGTTGTATTATATGCAGTGTTGCAGACTTATTCAACAAGTCACAAAGATAAGTAAACCATTTTAACTAATTTGTGTGAATTTGTGACAAATTTGTTGGAGTGTTGTCGAACCTTCACTCTCCCATCCTGTCACCTGACCCTGGGGAATATCTGTGTAACAGTGGCAGTGCAAAATTGTCTTCGCTGTGTACTTCAGCAGAGGCCGTTTCACGAACTCACAAACTCGGCCTACCGCATCAACAGTAGCAACTTGGCCTCTACGGCAGTAGTGACGAAGCCTGCACAAACCTGGCGACGAGGATTTACAAAAGTATTTTGTTTCGCTACAGACAGCGAGTGGCATCACAGTGACTGCATTGGCACAAGTCAAACAGCACAAACTCGGGGCCTTGTGGTGTGATCTGCTATTAGGTACAACCACAAATCACAGTTGGTGCGTGTCCGGGACATTGCGACATGTGAGCTAAGTGAATGACACTGCGAACTGCAGCCATACCATTTCTGCGCAAACCCCAGAACACATTTTTCAACAACAAAATGCACGACAACTTGTTGCTGCACGAACACGTGCTTTCTTGGTGTCACAGGATTTCAGCCTTTCGCCCTGGCCCGCCAGATCGCCAGACATTGTCGCCAATCGAAAACGTGTGGAATATGGTGAAACGACGGGTGCAGCCAATGCCAACCACCACAGATAAACTTTGGAACCAAGTGAATGCAACATTGCAGAGGACGCCATTCGCGCCTTATTCGCGTCGATGGCATCACGCATGGAACAACTTAACAGGGTCTATGGTGGACCCTGTGCGTACGACGCAACAGGACACATGCTGAACCGAGGTGACTGAAATGCTAATCGTTTCTGCGTAAGATAATAATGTACAGATCCTGTGAATATGACCGTCCTGTCTCTAGTCGTTCAAGGTGTTCTATTTTTTTTTCTGAGCATCAGTGTACAAAAAATTAAAAATCAGATTGCCGTGTATTTTCCTTGCTAGCTGGTCTTCTTTCGTCTGCGTAAAGGCGCCGGTTGTTAAAACACCTCCATAAACAAGTCAACAAATCCACTAATAGCACTGCCTAAGGCAATCCCTTCAGTTCGCTCGAAGATTGATTATTTGGACATTGTCTTAATTCCAGTAGAACAAAGATTACATACCCGCCGGAAAAACGTGTCCGAAAGATCCATCAGATTTTACAACACATTCTATATGAATGAAGATAGAAACTTGAGGTAAATTTTCATTTGAGAGTACAGACTGAGTTATTTTCAAAATAACTATCCCATTCGACATCGTTTTCATTCGTTCACATAAGACCTTTGTGTAATATTTAAAATTACGGTTAGGACCAAAGTTTTTGTTTACCATTAACAAATGTTTAATGTGTACACTACCGGACGCCCTACAAACATACAGACGATAGTCAAACTCCTCGAATTTTCTGCGATGATTACGGAAGTTACTGCATTCACTAGTCTTCGTACGCGGCGTTGCACTTCATCAAAAGTTATATAAAGGGTAGACACATAGACGGTGTCGTACATAGACCGCCCACCCAGAGAAAATCCCACTCCAGGGGATAGGCAGATTTTGCAAGTAAGTACATCCCTTACAGTGGATCAGTCATCAGGTAGTTCATTGTTCAGAAATTATTTGACATGCAGGCACCAGTCCTGTAAGATCCATCGCGTTGGAAATTGAAATTAACGGTGTTGTCTCGCAGTTATGGAAAAAACGGGATGTGTGAGGGAGCTATTCGAACCAACGATACACGTACCAGAAAACACGTCAATCTCAAACTTAAGTGACGCCAAGGTACTCTTCGCTGCGTTGCGTAAGGTTAAATTAAGCCCCCAAGTTTTTCTTCATTCGTGTGGGGCATGATCCTGTGAAATCGGATGTATCTTTATGAATCACTTCCCGTTTTCCCCCCTGCGGGTCCGGGGATTAGAATAGGCCCGAGGTATTCCTGCCTGTCGTAAGAGGCGACTAAAAGGAGTCCCTCCCCCTCAAGGGGGTAGTTAGCGCCTGCGTCCGGAGACGGACGGTTCCACGACCTCTATTTGCGGTCATTTTGCTTTTTCACTTCTCGTTTCTTCCCTCCTTTCGTTGGTTCCTTTCTTTGCTCTTCTCCACCTAACTGTCTTCCTTACTCTTTCCCTTGCCTTCTTCTCCTTGCCTTCTCATTGCCTTCTTCTCCTTGCCTTCTCTGGTCTCCGCCTCGGCGTTTGAGACAGTCTGTCCTCTCTCTCCCTCTCTCTCTTCTTTTTCCTCTTCTTCCTTCCTCCCTGTGCGCGCCTGAAGGCCGATCCACGCGTTCGCACGCGTAGCCGGTGACGGGGTAACGCGTAATTCCCCACCCTGGATAGACATGTAAGGCACCTACGTACCCCCTGGTAAAGGCCAGGCCCAGGGAGGGGTGATTGCCTGAGCTGATACCTTCTGACCATGCCGATTGGTCCCTCCGTCTGTTTCTCGGGAGGTGTGACCTGAGGTGTAAACATTCACCTAAGGCGGGAGTGCCCTCTGAGAGGGTCCCCACAAGGAAGGAGCGCGCCATCGGAGTCGCTGGCAATCATGGGGGATTCCTCCGCAATGGATTTCTCTCCTTCTCTCTCGACTTCTGCCAAAAAACGGAAACTTGACCAGCTACCAGTGACAAAAGTACTACCGCATGCCCCACAGTTCCTCGTCGTTTCTCGATCTGAGGACGGAAAGGATTTTTCCTCTGTCAACCCTTTCGTTATCCAGAAGGGCGTAGATGCCATAGCCGGATCTGTCAAATCTTGTACCAGGTTGGTTAACGGTACCTTATTGCTAGAAACTGAGAGCGCCTTTCAGGCACAAAAACTGCTTCGGGCCACACTCCTGTACATCTACATCTATACTCCGCGAGCCACCTTACGGTGTGTGGCGGAGGGTACTTATTGTACCACTATCTGATCCCCCCTTCCCTGTTCCATTCACGAATTGTGCGAGGGAAGAACGACTGCTTGTAAGTCTCCATATTTGCTCTAATTTCTCGGATCTTTTCGTTGTGATTATTACGCGAGATATATGTGTGCGGTAGTAATATGTTGCCCATCTCTTCCCGGAATGTGCTCTCTCGTAATTTCGATAATAAACCTCTCCGTATTGCGTAACGCCTTTCTTGAAGTGTCCGCCACTGGAGCTTGTTCAGCATCTCCGTAACGCTCTCGCGCTGACTAAATGTCCCCATGACGAATCGCGCTGCTTTTCGCTGGATCATGTCTATCTCTTCTATTAATCCAACCTGGTAAGGGTCCCATACTGATGAGCAATACTCAAGAATCGGACGAACAAGCGTTTTGTAAGCTACTTCTTTCGTCGATGAGTCACATTTTCTTAGAATTCTTCCTATGAATCTCAACCTGGCGCCTGCTTTTCCCACTATTTGTTTTATGTGATCATTCCACTTCAGATCGCTCCGGATAGTAACTCCTAAGTATTTTACGGTCGTTACTGCTTCCAATGATTTACCACCTATGGCATAATCGTACTGGAATGGATTTCTGCCCCTATGTATGCGCATTATATTACACTTATCTACGTTTAGGGAAAGCTGCCAGCTGTCGCACCATGCATTAATCCTCTGCAGGTCCTCCTGGAGTACGTACGAGTCTTCTGATGTTGCTACTTTCTTGTAGACAACCGTGTCATCTGCAAATAGCCTCACGGAGCTACCGATGTTGTCAACTGTACACGTTCCCTGTCGGGGTGGAGGCTCACCGAACTTTGAATTCGTCTCGTGGTGTGGTCTATACTAGATCCCTCGACGGATTGACTGACGAGGAGATGCAATCTTTCCTCGCTGAGCAGGGCGTGACGGCTGTCCATAGGGTCATGAAAAAGGTCAACAATGACCTTGTACCGACCCGGACACTTTTCTTGACCTTTGATAGTGTTAAGCTGCCATCGCGCATCAAGGCGGGCTACGAGGTTATTTCTGTTCGCCCCTATATCCCGACACCTACGCGCTGCTACCAGTGTCAGCGTTCCAATCACACTCGACAGTCTTGTTCCAATCACACTCGACAGTCTTGTTCCAATCACACTCGACAGTCTTGTTCCAATCACACTCGACAGTCTTGTTCCAATCACACTCGACAGTCTTGTTCCAATCACACTCGACAGTCTTGTTCCAATCACACTCGACAGTCTTGTTCCAATCACACTCGACAGTCTTGTTCCAATCACACTCGACAGTCTTGTTCCAATCACACTCGACAGTCTTGTTCCAATCACACTCGACAGTCTTGTTCCAATCACACTCGACAGTCTTGTTCCAATCACACTCGACAGTCTTGTTCCAATCACACTCGACAGTCTTGTTCCAATCACACTCGACAGTCTTGTTCCAATCACACTCGACAGTCTTGTTCCAATCACACTCGACAGTCTTGTTCCAATCACACTCGACAGTCTTGTTCCAATCACACTCGACAGTCTTGTTCCAATCACACTCGACAGTCTTGTTCCAATCACACTCGACAGTCTTGTTCCAATCACACTCGACAGTCTTGTTCCAATCACACTCGACAGTCTTGTTCCAATCACACTCGACAGTCTTGTTCCAATCACACTCGACAGTCTTGTTCCAATCACACTCGACAGTCTTGTTCCAATGCGGCTAAATGTGTCACTTGTGGCAGGGATGCCCACGAGGGTGACTGTCCACCTCCGTCTCCTCGTTGTGTGAACTGTCAGGATGACCATGCCGCATCCTCCCGCGACTGTCCTGTCTATAAGGAAGAACGCTGTATCCAAGAAATTCGGGTCAAAGAGAAAGTGTCCACCTCGGCTGCTCGCAAGCTATTGGCTAGTAGGAAGCCCACGCTGCTCCCAGCGGGGAAATACAGTACTGTCCTCGCCTCTCCTCGGACTACCAGGGATGTGGCAACTCAGACATGCGATCTGACCTTCAGCACCACGGTCGTCCGTTCGGCCAGTCGAAGCCGCGCGGTCGACGTCTCCTCTTCCTCCCATCACCCCACAGACACCAGCCCCTTCATCAGCTTCTGCTAAGACGAAGACCCAGAAGTCAGATGCACGGGCCTTCAACAAGGAACCGTCCCGTGCAGACTTCCTACGTACCTCGACCTCCCAGCCTTCGACCGGTACTTCCACCAAACGACCTTCCAAGAAGGCTCATAGGAAGCACAGTTCTCCTTCTCCGCCACGGCGCATTTCTTCTCCTGCGCCACCCAGCGGTTGCCGCCCCAGGCCGTCATCCGTTTCGCCTGGTCGCACCGCTGGTAGCCGAACATCTGGCCGTTCACCGGCGGAGGAAGCTCCCCTCCCGGCCATCTTACCAAGATGGCCGATGAACCTATAGACCCAATGGAAGATGACTGTCCGCCTACTGATAGCGGCGGCAGTGCTCGCTCGAAGCCAGGCCCTCAGCGGCCTTCGAGGTGACCCCTTCTTTCATCTTCCTTTTCTTCTTACGATGGCACTTATTCACTGGAATATTCGCAGCATTCGCCCCAACCGAGAGGACTTGAAGTTGCTGCTCCGCTTGCACCGTCCGCTCGTCGTAGCCCTCCAGGAAACGAAGCTACGCCCATGCGATCAAATTGCCTTAGCACACTACACCTCTGTGCGTTTTGACCTACCCCCTGTGGTAGGTATTCCGGCTCATGGAGGGGTTATGTTGCTGGTCCGGGATGATATTTACTACGATCCCATCACATTGCACACCGGCCTGCAGGCAGTTGCCATCCGCATTACTCTCCCCACTTCTACATTTTCCATTTGTACCGTCTACACTCCATCGTCATCTGCCGTTACCAGGGCAGACATGATGCAACTTATTGCTCAGCTACCTGCCCCATTTTTGTTAACTGGAGACTTCAATGCCCACCATCCCCTTTGGGGCTCTCCGGCATCCTGCCCGAGGGGCTCCCTGTTAGCAGACCTTTTCAACCAGCTCAATCTTGTCTGCCTCAATACTGGCGCCCCTACTTTTCTTTCGAACACATCTCACACCTATTCCCATTTAGACCTCTTTATATGTACTACCCAACTTGCACGCCGGTTTGAGTGGTATGCCCTTTCTGATACATATTCGAGCGACCACTTCCCGTGTGTTATCCATCTCCTGCAGCATACCCCCTCTCCGTGCTCATCTAGTTGGACCATCTCCAAAGCAGACTGGGGGCTCTTCTCTTCCAGGACGACCTTTCAGGATCAAACCTTCACAAGCTGCGATCGTCAGGTCGCACACCTCACGGAAGTCATTCTCACTGCTGCTGAATATTCCATCCCTCACCCTACTTCTTCTCCACGTCGCGTACAGGTCCCCTGGTGGACCGCAGCATGTAGAGACGCTTTACGTGCTCGTCGACGTGCTTTACGCACCTTTAAACGACACCCTACAGTGGCGAATTGTATCAATTATAAACGATTACGTGCGCAGTGTCGTCGTATTATTACAGAAAGCAAGAAAGCCAGCTGGGCTGCTTTCACAAGCACCTTCAACAGTTTTACTCCTTCTGTTGTCTGGGGTAGCCTGCACCGGCTATCTGGCACTAAGGTCCACTCACCAGTTTCTGGATTGATGGTCGCGAATGACGTCCTTGTGGCCCCGGAGGATGTCTCCAATGCCTTCGGCCGCTTTTTCGCAGAGGTTTCGAGCTCCGCTCATTACCACCCTGCCTTCCTCCATCGCAAACAGGCAGAGGAGGCTAGGCCACCTAACTTCCGCTCCTCGAATCGTGAAATTTATAATGCCCCATTCACCATGCGGGAACTCGAAAACGCACTTGCCCGGTCACGGTCCTCTGCTCCAGGGCCTGATTCTATTCATATTCAGATGCTGAAGAACCTTTCTCCTGCGGGTAAAGGTTTTCTTCTTCGTACATACAATCGCATCTGGATTGAGGGACATGTTCCCGCATGCTGGCGCGAGTCTATTGTTGTCCCGATTCCTAAACCGGGGAAGGACAAGCACTTGCCTTCCAGTTATCGACCCATCTCGCTTACCAGCTGTGTCTGTAAGGTGATGGAGCGAATGGTTAACTCTCGATTGGTTTGGCTGCTCGAATCTCGACGCCTACTTACCAATGTACAATGTGGATTTCGTAGGCGCCGCTCTGCTGTTGACCATCTGGTTACCTTGTCGACCTTCATTATGAATAACTTCTTGCGGAAGCGCCCGACCGCGGCTGTGTTCTTTGATTTGGAGAAGGCTTACGACACCTGTTGGAGGGCGGGCATTCTCCGCACCATGCATACATGGGGTCTTCGCGGTCGCCTCCCTCTTTTTATTCGTTCCTTTTTAATGGATCGACAGTTCAGGGTACGTGTGGGTTCTGTCCTGTCAGACACCTTTCACCAGGAGAATGGGGTGCCACAGGGCTCAGTTTTGAGCGTCGCTCTCTTTGCCATAGCGATCAATCCAATAATGGATTGCCTCCCAGCTGATGGATCAGGCTCCCTTTTCGTGGACGAGTTTACCATCTATTGCAGCGCGCAGCGTACACGTGTCCTGGGGCGCTGTCTTCAGCGTTCTCTTGACCGTCTTTACTCCTGGAGTGTCGCCAATGGCTTCCGTTTTTCTGCCGGGAAGACTGTCTGTATTAACATCTGGCGCTACAAAGAGTTTCTCCCACCGTCCTTACGACTCGGTCCCGTTGCTCTCCCATTCGTGGAGACAACAAAATTTTTAGGTCTTACATTTGACAGGAAACTTAGCTGGTCTCCACGTGTGTCATATTTGGCTGCCCGTTGTACCCCTTCTCTGAATGTCCTCCGTGTTCTCAGTGGTCTGTCGTGGGGAGCGGATCGAACCGTCCTACTTCGTCTATATTGGTCGATCGTCCGCTCCAAGCTGGATTATGGGAGCTTCGCATACTCCTCTGCACGGCCATCCATCTTACGCCGCCTCAACTCCATACAACATCGGGGTTTACGACTTGCGATCGGAGCGTTTTATACTAGTCCCGTAGAGTCTTCATGCTGACGCTGGCGAATTGCCACTCACCTACCGGCGCGATATACTGCTTTGTCGGTATGCCTGTCGGCTACTGTCAATGCCCGACCACCCGTCTTATCGTTCCTTTTTTGACGACTCTCTCGACCGTCAATACGGGTTGTATGTCTCTGCCCTGCTACCCCCTGGAGTTCGCTTTCGTCCTTCAACACCTTAATTTTTCCCTCCCTGCAACCTTTCGAGTGGGCGAGAGCCACACGCCACCTTGGCTCCAGGCTCAGGTTCGCGTTCACCTTGACCTCAGCTCGCTCCCAAAAGAGGTTACCCCCGGTTCGGTCTACCACTCCCGTTTTGTCGAACTTCGTTCGAAGTTCATTAATATGACCTTCATTTATACAGATGGCTCTAAGACCAATGACGGGGTCGGTTGTTCTTTTATTGTCGGGGCACAAAGTTTCAAATACCGGCTCCATGGCCATTGTTCGGTCTTCACAGCTGAGCTCTTTGCCCTCTACCAGGCTGTTCTTTACATCTGCCGCCACCGACATTCTGCTTATGTCATCTGCTCCGATTCCCTGAGCGCCATCCAGAACCTCAGTGATCCGTATCCGGTTCACCCTTTCGAGCACCGGATCCAACGCTCTCTTCAGCAGCTGGTGGACGTTGGTTCTCCGGTTAGCTTTATGTGGGTTCCTGGCCATGTCGGTATCCCTGGGAACGAAGCTGCAGATGCCGCGGCCAAGGCTGCGGTCCTCCAGCCTCGGACAGCTTCTTGTTGTGTCCCTTCGTCGGATTGTAGCAGGGTAATTTGTCGGCGCATTTTATCGCTGTGGCATGCCGATTGGGCTGCACTTACGGGCAGCATTCGGGAGGACGACGGTTCAATCCCGCGTCCGGCCATCCTGATTTAGGTTTTCCGTGATTTCCCTAAATCACTCCAGGCAAATGCCGGGATGGTTCCTCTGAAAGGGCACGGCCGACTTCCTTCCCCATCCTTCCCTAATCCGATGAGACCGATGACCACGCTGTCTGGTCTCCTTCCCCAAAACCAACCAACCAACTTACGGGCAACAAGCTTCGGGCCTTGAAACCTCTTCCCGCGGCTTGGACGTCCTCCTCCCGCCCTTCTCGGCGGGAGGAGGTCGTTTTGGCCCGGTTACTCATTGGGCACTGCCGGTTCAGCCATCGCCATCTGCTGACGGCTGCGCCGGCGCCGTTCTGCCCATGTGGGCCATTGCTGACGGTCCGCCACATTTTAACGTCCTGTCCGGATTTTAACACACTGCGTTTTGATCTTGGCCTGCCATGTAATCTAGATGCCATTTTAGCGGATGACCCACGAGCAGCTGCTCGCTTTCTTCGTTTTATCAATTTGACAAACCTCTCTAAGGACATTTGATTAGGCTGTTTTTTTAATCCTATGCCTGTCAGTCTGTCTTTTATCGTGTTTTCCCTTTTAGTTGTTGTTTTAAACTTGTGCCTCGCGGTGCATTCTTAACGTAGTCTGGGCGCTAATGACCATTGAAGTTGTGCGCCCTAAAACCACAAAAAAAATTCTCGTTTTAGCAGATGTAAGAGCTTTATTTAGATATCGTCTACTAAAAGCACAGCGTCTTATTTTACGAACAGATTGGTGGGGTTGCTTTAGGCAGCCACCTTTGTCAATTTGTTAATAAGTTGTTGTGCTCAGCAATAGACATTATCGGAGCTAACAATGTCATACTTTCTCTGGCTCAATATAAAAAATAAAATCTCCGTATGATGCACGCTCAGATACACAATGCACAGCGGAATATACATGTAAATGCAAGCAGAGAGAGAGAGAGAGAGAGAGAGAGAGAGAGCAGCGGAATATACATGTAAATGCAAGCAGAGAGAGAGAGAGAGAGAGAGAGAGAGAGAGAGAGAGAGAGAGAGAGAGGGGGGGCAGTACAGTGAGTGACGTGTTCCCTCGTGGTAGGGTGGGTGAGGGAAGCTGGCGTTAATTACGAGCGGAGCGGCTCAGCTTTGTGGCGCGACTCGATTATCGCGGCTGCCCCAGCGCTGGGCTCGCCCAGCCGGACATTTATCGACGCCCTTCCTTCCGTGGCAGCGGCGAGCCGTGTTGTTTGCCTGTTTGTCTTGTCCACGCGCGACTCATTACAGAAAGTGCACGAGTGCTCGTAGTTCAGGAAACTGAGTACGGCCCGTGAAAGTGGAATTCAGTTCATGTACTCCATGGCGATTAAGAGGCATGGTATGGGGAGGACAGGGGGACGGGATGAGAGCTCGTACCAACGCTCGTGTACTTGTTAAGGAGGGCGGTCGGGAGCTGGAGGGTTAACACACACTCCTAACATATATATACACCTCGGAACAAAGTGTCAGAGACGTGTAAGAGATTATTTAAAGATTCTAGACTAGCATGCTCGTTGAGTAGTTATTTCGTTGATATTCCAACTTGTAGAAATTTTCGTTTCGACATTCTAGGTATGATATTAAGCAAATTTATGGGTACAGTAATGTACCGTGTAATTGGTCGAAGGGACGATAACATGACTTTAGGAATAGAACGCAGCACCGCAAATAGCGAAGCAAAACAACCGAAATATTTTTAAATACAAATCTAACACTTTAAATTCTAATTTTAAATTTATACATTGACTGATGCAGCGTGGTGTAGTGAAACAGAATCCAAGTTATTTTGCTTTTTTGTGATATTAAAGAGCAAGACTGGCTTGTTCCAGCTTCCCATACTAGTCTACCCTGTGCAAGTCTCTTCATATCTGCGTAATTCCAACAACCTCCATCCGTTTCACCCTGCTTAATGTATTGTCTCCCTCTACAATCCTTAACGTATCCCAGGCGCGGATCGGATCATTGTTTGGGGGGGGGGGGGGGGGCGACGGGCAAACCAGGGTATCGGTCCCAGGCCGTAATATCAGGGGGCGCCACATTCATATTCTTCGAGGAGGAAAAACCTTGTTTCACAAAGTGTTAAAGTACGTTAGTCTATCGATTGTTCATATGATTTTGAAACGCATCCCTGTTGGTTTAACATTTGAAGTTGATATCTGTACGAATCATAAGTTGATATTTTAATGCATGCATAGTATACGTGATGTCTCTACCTGAGGAATTCACTTCGCAGGTTCGAATCCTGCTTCGGGCATGGATGTGTGTGTGCCCTTAAGTTAGTTAGGTTTAAGTAGTTCTAAGTTCTAGGGGACTGATGACTTCAGCTGTTAAATCCCATAGTGCTCAGAGCCATTTGAATTCACTTCGCAGCTAGAAATAAAATCTTACCCACAGGTAAAATGGGACGGGGCTATACGAGCTGAGCCGAATAAACGGGAACGGGTGAATGCCGATCGCTGTCTGTGGTTGATCGGGTGTGCGAACGATAAGCGCTGTTACAATTATTAGCAAAATCCATAGTCAAATTACCAGAGTGGAAATAAGACTGATACGAACAACAGGTAAGAAACCTTGCATATTACCTTCTCCGTGTCTCCGAGAAAATGAAATTTTGATAAATTTTTGCCAGTTTGCTACACTACTAAGGGCCAGTTGTACAGTCCCTGGTTAGCAGGCGCTTAATTTGATTCTCGAAATAGTTGCGGAAAACGCGTTCTACGAAGACGTGTTAACGCCTAACCAGAGAATAAAACGGGATAACTAAACCGGTGATACTGACGGTTCGTGAAGTTAACCGGATAATAAGTATTGACAATGGCAGGAATAGTTACAAAATTACTGATGAAAAGATTGTTTGTTAAAACTACGAAGGAGAAGGAAGAATATGTCGATTTAAAATTTATATGACAATTTCGTACTACTACTACTACTACTTTTCGATCTCATGCTTGAGAAACTGGAGCATATGAATGAAACACGACACTATTTCCTAACGTAGAGCTTTCTGCTTGTAGTAGGCCTAATGGGTATTTCATAATGGTACTTGGCGAATTATATTGTCGGGTTATTTACGTAAATGAGGTAGGTAAAAATGACACTTTGTGCCGAAAGTCTCGCTTATTTGGCGTGTTACAGTTGCTACAATATTATGAAGGCCTATTCCGTTTTATCTAGCAGGCAGTGACAAAATATACGTATTCAAATCGAGAAAGCACACCAGCCTTGAGCACTGTTCGTGCTAACGGCTTTCTCAATAATAGACAACGACATTTTCATTTTTAACGTAGCAAAACGTTCGACAAACTTCGATGAAGTAATAGATTCTTTCGCAGAGAGGATAGCACGCTGTGTTAAGCTGTAGCAAGATTAGAGAGAGAAAAAACGCTGGGACCTAAGGATTGAAGAAATGGGTACTGCCTTGCTTGTCTCTTGTCGTTAATGCTTGCATGTTTCCTGTATTTAATGTTATGTTACACACGAGAGAGTCATTAGCTAGTAGGCAATAAGAGTGCAAATTTTCTGAAGAGCTCTTTTTCGCTCAGTGTTAACTGTACGTTTTTAAAGGGGTAGGGTGTCAGATCGGCGGACTGTAAGCAGGAGCGTCACCACAGGACACCTTGTTTTCCACTGTTGTGAATATAGGTTTGATGGCTTCCATTACAAAAGACACGTTTGAATTCCACAGAGCGAAATAGTGACGTGCGATAGAAGGATGCTGTCCGAAAGAGGCGTGGCACTGCTCTTTGGCACACTAAAGACCAAATAACCTGCAGTAAATTTCTGAAAAATAGATTTTTACAATTTTTAACGTTGCTCGAGGGGAGTGGGGGGGGGGGGCGGGCGCCATTATAGTTTTTGCCCCGGTTCGGAAATATCGTAGATCTGGGGCGGCCCTACCTCTCCCCCCACGCCGCTACTCACTAATTCATTGGGTCGTATGAATGAAAAAGAGAACATTGTCCGGAGAAGATTCTCTGAAAAAAATATTCTCTGAAAAATATTCTCTGAAAAATATTCTCTGAAAAATATTCTCTGAAAAATATTCTCTGAAAAATATTCTCTGAAAAATATTCTCTGAAAAATATTCTCTGAAAAATATTCTCTGAAAAATATTCTCTGAAAAATATTCTCTGAAAAATATTCTCTGAAAAATATTCTCTGAAAAATATTCTCTGAAAAATATTCTCTGAAAAATATTCTCTGAAAAATATTCTCTGAAAAATATTCTCTGAAAAATATTCTCTGAAAAATATTCTCTGAAAAATATTCTCTGAAAAATATTCTCTGAAAAATATTCTCTGAAAAATATTCTCTGAAAAATATTCTCTGAAAAATATTCTCTGAAAAATATTCTCTGAAAAATATTCTCTGAAAAATATTCTCTGAAAAATATTCTCTGAAAAATATTCTCTGAAAAATATTCTCTAAGAAAGATCTCAATTTCGTGTGAATAAAAAATTGGAAGCACATTATCTGACGAAGTTCATTCTCACTATCTCCTCTCCTCATTTAGACGGTTCTTTGTATGTGTCGTCTGCTGTTTACGGCACGGAAAGCATGCGTAATGTTTAATTTCATTCAACTCGCTCAAACAGGCAAGCTATTCACTGTACAAACATGAAACAGGCAGTGCTTATTCTGGAAGCGTTGCACCACGTTTCGATATTGCTTTCATGTGCAGCAACAAATTATGACGATGACGATGACGGACAGTTTACGAAAATGCATTTTCTTGCAATGTTAACGAATTTTAGACATTCTGGAAACTTTTTTGCTATTCAAGTGAACACATTGTGCGAAAGAATTATTAAGATTACATGACATTTTCGTCTACTGCAAAGCGGAACACAGTCGGAATTATCTAACACAACATAATTTCGGTTAAATACGACGGAGAATGGTCTGCTTGCGCGTCAAGTACGTAAGCGGTCGCCCGTGTGGTGCGATACGAGAAACAGACTGCTAGGCATGTAATAAACTAGTGTCTAGTTTTTCTAGCATACCAAAATATGATTTATGCTGTGAGAAGACATGATGATGAACATCGGAAAATGTCAGGGACAAAGTCGTTTGGTTTGTACCTAAGTCTTCTCGTACATCAGTCTTAAACCGCGCTACAATTTTCACATTGTTTGAAAGTTCGCCCACACCCCCTTCCCCCCTCTATCTTTTATAGCTTTCTGGAAGGAAGCTAGCCAGGCAAATAATGTTTTCATTGTTAAAACCGTATAAACTTCTACAGTTTCTCTCCCAAGTGCTTCTTCGGAGCTACGTATATTCTTTTTGCCTCCCAGCCAACATTAATGCTGCCATTACTACCAAAAAGTCGGTAACACTTAACAGAACGTACTCACCTGGGAGTATGCTACAGAGCTCACTTCAAAAATGTAGAATGTTCTTCGCGTGTGAGAAGCCCGTATAGATTTATTCATACGAAATCGGAGTGTGTGCTTTGTTTTGAGCAACTTTCCCCGCCCTTGTACTCAGACTGAGAACGTTCTCGAGTGAAGTATGTTCTCAGACTCACTTTGTTCATGCGATCCTGAGAACGTTCGCCGAAATAAAAAGTGTAAAGTATATTCTCCGTTTTATTCATACGACCCATTGCTCTCCGTTACCAAATTGCCTATTCCTTCACGCCGCAGTATCTGTGCTGTCAACCAACCCCTTCTGTTACTGAAGTTGTACCATAAATCTCTTTCTTCCTCCCAGTCTGATTCAGTACGATTTCATTAGTTACCCGATCAGCCTGTCTAATTTCGAACATCTGTCTGTGCCACCATACTGCTAAGTATTCTGTTGGGTTCTTGTCCGTACTGTTTATCGCCGACGTTTCACTCCCGTACATTGCTACACTGAGGAAAATAATTCCAAGAACGCTTTTCTTGGTGTTGCCAGATCACATTTGATACGTTCTCTACTTTTGCCATAGCTGGTTATCTTGGTGCCACATTAGCGGCACACTGCTACTTTCACTGTCACTTCCTAAACAAATTCTCACATCATTTGACATGATCCTCATGCATTCCATTACTGTAGCTATATTTTCGTTGGTGGTGAACTTAAGATCCCTTTTAAAGCCACTACCGATTTACTTCAATGGATGTCAAGTATGGTCGGCCGAAGTGGCCGTGCGGTTAAAGGCGCTGCAGTCTGGAACCGCAAGACCGCTACGGTCGCAGGTTCGAATCCTGCCTCGGGCATGGATGTTTGTGATGTCCTTAGGTTAGTTAGGTTTAACTAGTTCTAAGTTCTAGGGGACTAATGACCTCAGCAGTTGAGTCCCATAGTGCTCAGCCATTTTTTTTTTGTCAAATATGTGACAAAATTAAAATATCATTGGCACAAATCAGTGTTCTACATACGTGGCTAGCGATAAGTGGATATCATGTAATGGTCAATACGTCACACTATGGTTACGTAGGTAGACACATAGGTAATTACCTCCCCAATGTATGGTATCTATTATTTGTATATCCGAAACAGTGCTGTTACAAGAATTACTAAGTAAATGTAGGTCTGGCGGCTGCAGAGACAACTACTGATTGTAACACGCTGACACTGACGGCTGACACCATGCGGAAACGAAAAGACTTCGTGAATCACGTAACACATACTCATTAAGTTAAAACGTTTTGTGGATGCTATTGCCTCTGCCCAATTGCCTGGTTCCTCACGTACGGAGTTCGAAGAACGCCCAGTAATTATTACAGGTAGGAATCGCGTTCCGAATTACGAACCGTACCTCCACGATGAGGATCCTGCCCATCCAGAGTGTCTGAACTTGATGTTGCATCGAAAAATCTCCGATAGCACTTGGGCTTAAAAAAACTAAGATTTAATAAGAGTTCGTAAAACGATTAACACTGACTGCTGTGGAGCTGAAAAGTGCTAAGGAAGTGAAGAACTTCTTATATCGACAAGCTAACTACTAAGAGAAAGTAACGCCCCAGCTTATATGCCAGTTCCACTTCTGAGCAGTACAAACGAATGACATCAAAAGTCAAACTTGGCCACAATTTAAAACTTCATCGGGATGATTATGGCAGGAGGTTTAAGGGCACAGAGCACGTTCATTTACGTAGTCTGCCTGTGTTCCCGGGCACAAGGTTAAAAAAAAATTAATTTTCTAAATGTAAAACTATAGGCAACAGCTGTTACAGTTTAGTGACTCGTTGCAGCGCTGTCAGAAAAAGCGTTATTATTGAATTCAGAGACTGAAATGGACCTAAAACAGTTACCTGACAGATAGGATCATACAATTCGCTCATACTGAACGATTCTGTCCTGTAATGTAAACCTTAACTAAGCATAAATATCCTTCTACACATGAAACACGTGGAGCTGTCTGTCACAGAGCGAATCCTTCAGATATATGGGGCAGTGTCATTTCATGTAGATACAGCACTAAATTTCAACAGAGATCATTCTTGCTGCAACGTCCTTTTTGGCTCTGAGCCTAATTTCAAAGGCTAGCAATACTATTACAGTAGACAGTAATAATCAGTAGCTACATATTGAGACCGTTTGGGTCGCAATGGTAAAAACATCAGGCAAGGAATGACTTCACTGGTTACACGGCGCGTTTTGGAGTTTACTAATCATCAGATGTCTATACAAAAAATCTTATATAAAAATATTTTATAAAATATTGTAACGCGTGGTCATGGAATTTCACTTTGATTGAAAAAAACCTGGCACAAACTATAATACACCTATCCAGGAACGATTTACGTAGGCGTAGTCTTTCCAGTCGTACGTGAAACACATTCGCAGATCCTTATGTAATTCTGCAGCGTGCGGACTAGGAAGAAATTTTTGACGCCAACTAGCATTACAAAATGTATAGTAGCGCCTAGACGCATGATCTCCTGTTATTTATTATACTGTGTGTCTGATGGCTGTGAACAGACTTGGTATGAAAGAAATATTTTCTTTATAGAGATGGTAATGACTTCGCAGTGATAAAGGATTACACAAAGTATTTGTTAAATTCTGAAGCATTATGTGGCACGACACATTGTCAAAAGTTGCAATCGCAGCAACTGATCGGTATGACATGCGACATAAAATTAAAATATGCTATAGCATTACAGACGTATGCCACAGATTTAAATTCCAGTAGTAAGACAGATGGAGAGTACAATTATTCGTTAAAACTAGTTCATCACAGTTAGTTATACTCAGCAACAGACTGTTGTCAATACGTCCCAGAGATGGCAGCACCGTACGGCAGATGGAATTTTACCGACAGCGGCGAGAATGAGAACTGTTTTAAATACTTAAAATGGCGACGTTTTCCTTACTTGAACAGCGTGCAATCATTCGTTTTCTGAATTTGCGTGGTGTGAAACCAATTGAAATTCATCGACAGTTGAAGGAGACGTGGTGATGGAGTTATGGATGTGTCAAAAGTGCGTTCATGGGTGTGACAGTTTAATGAAGGCAGAACATCATGTGACAACAAACCGAAACAACCTCGGGCTCGCACAAGCCGGTCTGACGACATGATAGAGAAAGTGGAGAGAATTGTTTTGGGGGATCGCCGAATGACAGTTAAACAGATCGCCTCCAGAGTTGGCATTTCTGTGGGTTCTGTGCACACAATCCTGCATGACGACCTGAAAATGCGAAAAGTGTCATCCAGGTGGGTGCCACGAATGCTGGCGGACGACCACATGGATGCCCGTGTGGCATGTTGCCAAGCAATGTTGACGCGCAACGACAGCATGAATGGGACTTTCTTTTCGTCGGTTGTGACAATGGATGAGACGTGGATGTCATTTTTCAATCCAGAAACAAAGCGCCAGTCAGCTCAATGGAAGCACACAGATTCACCGCCACCAAAAACATTTCGGGTAACCGCCAGTGCTGAAAAAATGATGGTGTCCATGTTCCGGGACTGCGAGGGCGTAATCCTTACCCATTGCGTTCCAAAGGGCACTACGGTAACAGGTGCATCCTACGAAAATGTTTTGAAGAACAAATTCCTTCCTACACTGCAACAAAAACGTCCGGGAAGGGCTGCGCGTGTGCTGTTCCACCAAGACAACGCACCCGCACATCGAGCTAACGTTACGCAACAGTTTCTTCGTGATAGCAACTTTGAAGTGATTCCTCATGCTCCCGACTCACCTGACCTGGCTCCTAGTGACTTTTGGCTTTTTACAACAATGAAAGACTCTCCGTGGCCGCACATTCACCAGCCGTGCTGCTATTACCTCAACGATTTTCCATTGGTCAAAACAGACTCCTAAAGAATCCTTCGCCGCTGCCATGGAATCATGGCGTCAGCGTTGTGGAAAGTGTGTACGTCTGCAGGGCGATTACGTCGAGAAGTAACGCCAGTTTCATCGATTTCGGGTGAGTAGTTATTTAGAAAAAAAATCTGAGGCCTAGAACTTGAATGCACCTCGTAGCGCATGTTGGGTACTTTCTGGTACCGGATTTGAGTCTGACAGACGGACTGTCTGAGTTTTAACGATAATATAATATTCTCATTCCCCTCTATCACTGCTAATATTAAATTTGTGGCGCATGTTGGATTTTCTATTGTAGATTCTAATTGCAGGTTGCATGTCATATTGTACAGTTGTTGTGATTAACTGTTTGCGATGGTGCCGCCACTAATGCTTAAGATTTTAACAAATATTTTCTGACACTCTTTTATCACTGGGAAGTCATTACTATTTGTATGAAGAAAATATTTCTTCTGTAATACGTTGGTTCACAGCAGTCACCCACGGTGCAACAAACGTACAGTAGTTAGGCACCACTACACATTTTGTAATGCTACGTGTTGGCAAAAATGCATTCTTCGTTCGCACTCTGCAGAATTACGCCGGTAGTGTGCGAATGTTTGCTTAACACACAACTGGAAAATCTATATGTACGAACAGCAATCGCTCGTGGGTAGGTGTACACTAGTGTGTGCGCCAGGTGTTTTCAAGTGGAATGCTATATCCATGCTTTGCTGTGTCGTATAAAACGCTTTCCTGTGTTACTTTCTGTAGGTATCTGATGATGATAAATACCGAAACGCGTCATATGAGCAATAAAGTCATTCCTTGCCTGAAGTTTGACTTTCACGATCGCTATTCAGTCAGCCTTCATACAGAACTATTGATCATTATAATAATGGTCGCCTGCCTCTTGAACTATTTTCAATAGTCCGTTATAATATAAAGCTATTTTTGTTTTCCACTTCTTACTACAACAATTTTATGTACATACCACATTTTAACACAATTGTATAAAAGACGTATGGTCTTTCGTAGGAACATAGATTTGTCAGTGTGAAAAGTGAAGGTTACACTAGTTTTAAGTGTAAACCTATGCCACAATTTCTAATTGTTATTATTTAAATTGGAAAAGATATTAATTTTGGTGATCCCTGAACATTTCCAGTTTTTGCGGTTAAGAATAACTATTTTCTCTCTGATACAATAATACAGATTTATTACACATAACTTAATCTATAAACATTCAAATCGATACAGATATTTAGTTAAAAAATTTGCTTAAGCCGCCTCATACAACTTCCGTACAACGAATATAAATAAGTTAAATAGTTTCTCCATGTTCCGATTCCGCAACTGTTCAACTGATTAAAAACTTCTCCAGTTACTGTTTGATATTTCATTGAATCGATTGAACATTATCTGTAGCGGTTTTTCGTTAGTTAATAACTATCGTACTTTTAACATATTTTTTACAAAATAAAAATAAAATTTTTTGTTGAATCGAAAATTTGATGCCACGAAAAATATTGTCTTGCCTCTGATAAATCGTCAGTATCCATATCACTCCGACGATTTACCTGAAGGCGATTTGTCGATGCTTCGTAAAATTTGGCCGCCTCTGCGTGTGAACGACATAGTACCTAGCAAATGCTGCTTAAGTTGCTTTCACACAAGAGAAAAAAATGTTCATGAAAGGAGTTTGTGATGTTAAAATTAAATGACATGAACACAAATCTAGACAGAAGAATGCAACGAACTATGGGTGCATTGCGAAAGCTATAAGCAGTAGTTTAAAAAACTGCTAACGACTAGCTCTGTGCGCTGCAAGGCTCGCATCAGCATATGTAAACAAAAAGACCTATGCAGTCTGCCTGCAGTCACATCATTCGTTTCAAAACATGCAACGCTTGCAGTAGATAAGTGGTAGGAAAGAGCAATGAAATTTGCCATCACATCTTGGAGTGTCTCAAACAAGTCCTGTTGTCACACAGGTCGGTCATGCAAGCCCGTCCAACATTATGGGATATTTGCAGTAGATAGTGTCTTCCACTATCCCCAAAAAGAGTCGGATAGGTGAATGTGAAGGTCAGTCCATGACAACACCCTTAAATTTGGGATAATTCAACACAGTGGCTATTTCTGAAGTAATCAAGAATGGAAGGAAATATTCGTAATTGTCTTTAGTTGAACTGACAGGCTTTATATTCCTGATTTATCGTGTAACTGGTATTTAACGGATTTCGCTTAGTGCTCAAGTTAATGACTTCACGCTTATCATTATATAGTCAATTGCCACTTCGCGCACTATACAGATATATTGCCTAAATAATTTTTCAGTTAGTTTTGCCCTCCTGATAACTTCACAGAGCAGAAAACCAGAGCATCATCTACAATCAAAGACGGTTGCTCAGATGGTCTCCTGAAGAATGGCTGGAACACTTCCTTAGGGAAGATGAAATACATCTTTTTTACTCGATGACTTACCGTCAAAAACTACGAACTGTGACTTTTCTGGGAGGAAATTGCGAATCCAGTCGCACCTGTTCGGTGCTATGTGGTTGGTCCCGTTTTGCATGTTACTCTTGTCCGGTAGATTATCGAACGCGTGTTTGATGACATTGATCCGAAATTTTAACATAACGGACATTATCGAGTCTTTAACGAGGAAAGATCCGATAACATTGTAAGTAGGCTGTTAAGGTTTTTTTTTATTGGTAACGCCAATGAAAATCACTGGCTGTGCTGTGTGCAGTCTGTGACTGGTTTGAATTGTTGTTGGCTATTGTAGTGTTGGGCAGTGGCTGTCAACAGCGCGTAGCGTTGCGCAGTTGGATTTGAGCCGCCAGCAGTGGTGGATGTGGGGAGAGAGAGATTGCGAAGTTTTGGGAGCGGATGATCTGGACGTGTGTCTATCAGAGACAGTAAATTTGTAAGACTGGATGTCATGAACTATATATATATAACTTTTGAACACTATTCACGTAAATACATTGTTTGTTCTTTATCGAAATCTTTCATTTGCTAACTATGCCTATCAGCAGTTTGTCCCTTCAGTAGTTAGAATCTTTTATTTAGCTGGCAGTAGTGGCGCTCGCTGTATTGCAGTAGTTCGAGTAACGAAGATTTTTGTGAGAAGTGATTTGTGAAAAGTATAGGTTAATGTTAGTCAGGGCCATTCTTTTGTAGGGATTATTGAAAGTCAGATTGCGTTGCGCTAAAAATATTGTGTGTCAGTTTAGTGTTGATCAGAATAGGTAAAGCGAAATGTCTGAGTACGTTCAGTTCTGCTCAGCTGTTTGAAAATCAAATAACGTAAGAGGTTTATCAGCACAGTAATTCATTAATTTTTCTAAGGAGACGTTTTTCAACATCATTGCTACATACCGCAGCTCAAAAAGTAACTTGGGAAAATGCAGTGGTTTCGCTTCGCACCAGTAAAATTGCCAATTCTGTGTATTCACGAATACGTAAAAGTGAGTGTCCACGTGTGAGCCATATGCATCCATCATCAAATTTTTTATTATCAGTCGTTGAGAGAATGTGTTTCGTAAAGTCAAACCTTTCGTTGCGTAGCGGGCACGTACTTCACCTGATAGCTATAGTTTTGAATGGAACTATTTGTACACTGTATCTCAGTATAGTATGCGTTCTGCATACTGGTCTCTGCTGCAATCATTGAGACAGATGTTTCCGGGTATTGCTGAACAAGCCTGGAAACTGTGGCTTCATTTTCAGGCGTAACTACAGTCGTCGTGGTACCAACATTCCCCACCCGATCAGCCACGCAGTCAGAATTTGACGAAGAACTTGGGAATGGTTTTCGCATCAGGTCCTTCAGGCTCATTAAATACTCTCTCACAACTTGGTCTGTTCCCAGACCATGGACGTCGCCCACCCGACTCCCGCCCACGGGCGGGTTTACCGGTTGGGCTCCGCCTTGGGTCTCTTTGCCATGATTTTCAGCTTCCTTCTTCGTCCTGTCTTCCTCCCTCCCCCTCCCCCCCCCGGTTAGTTCCTCGGCCTCGAATTCGGATGGATCTCCGCCGAGGTCCGAAAGATAACATCCCCCCGATGGTGTTCCGTTCCTTTTTCCGCCAAATTTTATGGGAGTTTAGGGATGCTGTTGTTTTTTACACTGATGGCTCTAAATCTGCTGATCATGTGGGGTATGCCTTCGTCCTCTGTTGGAACGGAAAATCATCTGCTGCCACCTACATGTGGGGTGTTTACCGCGGAATTGATGGCAATTTCCCAGGCCCTTACCTTTATTAAACAGCCCCAACACAACTGCGTTTTGTTATGTACGGACTCGATGAGTGGCCTTCTTGCTATTGACCGGTGTTTTCGCGCCATCCCTTGGTCTCTGCCATCCATGACCATCTCGCTGATATTCACTGTGCTGCTTGTTACATTGGCTTCCTTTGTGTCCCTGGCCATGTGGGTATCCCGGGTAATGAGCTCGCTGATCGTTTGGCTGGGGGAGCAGTCACTCCCCGTTTTCTGTAACCCCTCCTGCAGCGGATTTACGGCTTCACATCAAATCCCACTTCGCACAGTCATGGGCCAATTCTTGGGAGGCTACTCCTCTGTCCAATAAACTTCGTGCGATTAAGGTGACACCAGGCCCGTGGCGTTCTTCCTTTCGCCTCTCCTGAAAGGACTCGACCACACTGTGTCGTCTCCGCATTGGCCATACCAGGCTGACCCATGGTTTCCTTTTGTGTGATGAGCCACCCCCACTTTGTGGTTGTGGAGCCTTCCAGTCAGTAGCCCACATTTTGGTTGAATGCCCCCTTCTTTTGGCTCTGCGTGCTAAGTACAGACTCCCTCACACTCTACCTTTGATGTTGGCTGACGATTCCCGGATGGTTTCTCTGGTTCTCGGTTTCCTCCAGGAAAGTGGTTTTTATTCTCAGTTTTAAGGTTTTTAAACTCCTCTGGTGTTTGGGCAGGGCGGTGAGTGTTCGGGTATCTCCCACTGTAGGCCGTGTTTGGAGATTCCCGACTCACCTCCCTGACAGATCCTCTTTTCTTCCCCTTTTACTGTGTTTTTACCCCCCTTTTTTTAAGGATTGGTTAGTCTCCTTTTCCCATACGTACTTCTACATTCTAGCGGTTGCACCTTTTAAGTCACAGGTGGTCTTGGCTATGCTGCTTCAGCGTAGCGTTGGGTTCGTTCTCTTGCTGACTTCCCTCATTTTGTTTTTACCATTGACAACATGACTGTCCTTTTACGTTTTTAGCCTTTTCCCTTTTATTGTTCTGACTTTCCTGAGATGTCACATTAGCGGAATGGACCACATTTGAAACAAGGAACTGATGACGTTGGTGTTTGGTCCCTTAAACCCAAACCAACCAACCAACCAACCACAACTTGGTCTCGTTGCCATATTAGTGTCCTTAACTGTGGTATTCCAGTACCAGAAACACACGTTCAGTGGATTGCATGGTATCAGCCTCGTTGTTCCGTGTACTAACATTGTTTCTCGTTTTGTTAGGTAGGTAGGTAGAGAAGTTTAGCGTTCCGTCGACAACGAGGCTGTTAGAACCGGAGCACAAGCTCGGATTACAGGAGGATGGCGAAGGAAATCTGCTGTTCCGTTTTGAAGGGAACCAGCTCGTCATTTGCCTTAGGCGATTTGGGAAAACCACAGAAAAAACAAACCTGAATGACTGGATGGAGATATGAACCGTCGTCCTTCCGAATGCAAGTCCATTGTGCAAACCGCTGCGCCACCTCGCATGGTTCTCAGGGTTCGGAGTACTGTTTACAGGCATTACATATTGCGATTACAGCGCGATCCGTTAGCACATCTTGTCACTACTACTTCCAAACTTCGTATAAAATTCTTAAGGAGCTCACAATAGACGTACCGCTCAGTACATTCTTCTAGCGAAATTCGTTTACATGTTATTTGATTTTAAACACTGTATGTCGCAGGCGACAGAATTATAGCGGCAACATATTGGTTATCCCATCCGAAGGTTCCATATATCCCAGTGTACATAGTCTCCTGCATACCGGTTACACACAAGTTCCTCGCGTATGAAAAGGGCCTTAAAAACGGCTGCCGCTCGCCTACATAGGTTTCACACGCGCCCCTCTCCCAATCCGACGACAGGAGGGGCCCAGCAGTCTGTAACGATGGCTGCGTCAAAGAGGTGACGTATGAGAGCGCCAGAGTGGAAACACGGCGCGCGTCGCAAAGGCCGTGTTCTGGCTCCTCTAGGCGTTCGATCTCAGTTCCACTCTCCAGGACGTCCTCGGCTTGCTATCAGCGTGTCCAGTCCCCAACGGTTTCTCAAACCATTCTTTCGTTAAAATTTAGCTACTTATCTATGTCTTCCCCGTCGAAGACGTTGCAATGTAGGACAGAAAATCAACGAACACTGATTAGCTAAAATCCTGGCCGCTGCACATTGAGGCGCCCACGTGACACTATATGGGAAGCATATAAGTGGAACAGAGACGAATGGGGAATCGTTTCAGCGATAATAAAGGTTTCAAATGGTGAAGTCGACGGACATACGCGCCTTTGACAAGGGACAGATGGTTGTGACCCGCCGCCTGGGACATATGGATACTATCGGAATGTAGAATGAGACTACCTAACATAGTGCAACAACTTCTTCGTGAAGGGAGCCGATAATGTTACTGTAAGAAACAATAAGACTATTTAATGTGTACTAACATGGCAGTTTCGTGCCGAGAATCGTACTGCACAACTCCTGCTCACTTTTGGAGGAAACTGCTTTGGCGTTTCCTCCACGCTAAGCGACGGACACAAAAAAGAACTCGGGGGATGTGTTTGCTCGTATCGATAGTTGGTCGTACAATCTCATGCTTATTGATTTTACTGAAAGTACTCCACAATTATCAGCTCTCATACTTCGCTGCGCAAATGTGGTCAACATGTTAACGCTTTACAAGAACGACTGGTGGACATAACGTAAGTTGGGGTGTATCTGCACTGCAGTAGTACAATAACAAAAACGCCAAACCCTGTAGTTACAGATCACCATAGGCAGGTAATAACAATTTGCATTAGATACACCGGTATTTTTTCTTAAGACCTACAAAATCATTTAGCTTGTAGGCCTAATTGACAATCCGGAATACTCTAAGATATGGACGTCAGCGGATCGCTAACGCATATTCATAGCACTCCAATTTTCAACGTAAATGCGCACAGTGCAAGGAGTCAGAGGTCATGTTTCCTCTTTGCAATGGTTTGTCATACTTCCAGTGGGTTACAACTATAGCAAATAACAGAAAATGCCGAATACTTTCCTGCTGATTGTGACAGTTAAAACACGAAACGTGAAGGCACATTAGTTATTTTAATATTGGCTAGCATTTTTAGGTGGAATGGCACTCTGACACCCACATAAATTCGCCTAGAGAACTAAGTTTTTGCAGAATTTACAGTGATTGCATGCACTTTCTCAAAGTATCTTAGGTTAATATTTAATGCCATTCTGAGTAATATCATTCTACGTCATTAATTTGTACTGTCAAAGTATCTTAATAATTTTTGCTGTTATTTTGTAAATTTTGAGGGAGGGTTTCTGGCTGGGACGGGTTTCTGGCTACTGTTATTTCCTGTGATAAACTGAACAAAGATGGAAAAATTCTAACTCTATCAGTTTCAAGGTAAGTGTAATCAAAACTTTAAATTAAATAGACAAACGAAAAATTAGTCCGCCCGCTGTTCATTGCTTCTCCTGAAAAGTCACAACTGGTTGATGGTTACAAAAGACTCACCAGTATAATCCTATTGATTCTAATTTCGTCAAACTTTGCTAAAAATCATGTGTTCAGGGATCATACCACTATTCTGGACTTATGAATAGTCAATGCAAAAGGGTGAAAACTGGGCTGAAGAACTATTTTAGGGCTGCAAGTAGATAAACACACATTTTGTAGACACAGACAGCAGATCAGTCACTTTCTATTTTTGTTTTATGTGAATGAAATGCTGCTACGTTTTTAGTTTTACTGTTTCCATAACTTCCTTCCTCATTTATTGTATCCTAGAAATGGCAGACCAATAGTTAATTTTAAAGCAAATGAAGCATTGTATTTCATTGCTACGTCACTTCGTGAAACTAATTACAGATTATGGTTACTGCAATTCTGCAATATAGTGGATGGCTGGTGACAACAGGGAGAAGCTACCGTTTACACTAGTGGGGGGCATGTCCTAAACACTGCACGTACACAATCAGTTCAAGCCACGACACACAGGAACAGGGACATCGTCTCAGCAATGCTACACTAATTCTTCTGCCTTGTTTTTTGCTCATTTTTTCGGCACTGTCATTAAAACAGCACAGATCCCTTCCCCATTTTTTTATAACGCAGTGTTTCAAACGATTGCAAATTTTATGAATAAAAATTACTTTTTAAAAACAGTTGATTTAAAACGAAAAATTTTAGCGCAGCTGCTGTAGCCAATGGATATTGTATTTTTACTCAGTTATTACTAAAAAATATGAGAAACCAAACAAATAGCATAAAATACCGGTTATTCAGAACTGAAATACTGATTCCCGTCCTGGGGAAGTGAGTGATCTTGAATACTTATCGTAAAATTGCCTCAGCACACCGATATCTTTTACGCCGGAATGTGCTGATATCAGAGACCTTAGTCACAACCGGCAGTACGCACCACTGCTCTGCTAGTCGTTCCCTGTCCTGTCACACTCATAAGTGCAGTAGGGGGGAAACGGCTGTTCATCTGCTTATGTACGATGCCTGATCTATCAAATATTCGCGGTTCTTGCACGAGATGCTCGTTGGTGGCAATAGAATCTTTCTGCAGTCAGCCCCAAATGCTGGTTCTCTTTTTTCTCGATAGTGTTCAGCGACTAATACTCCTTTCTTCCAGGGATTCCCGTTGGACTTCACAGGGCGTTTCCGTAATACTCACGGGTTGTTCTAGCCCAACGGTAACAAAATCTAGCAAAGTACCTCTGAGCTGGTTTGACGTTACCATTTAATCCGACCTTCAGCAGTACTCAAGAACTGGCCGGACGATTGCTCATTACGCAGTCTCCGTAGTAGAATGCTTCCAATACACTGAAGTCCACAACTTGCCTTTGCTACAACGACCTTGGGCTTCCGTTTGGTTTCACATCGCTTTTCGACGTCGCACTTTGATAATTAAAGTGATTGTTTGGAGACATAACACACATAACACAGCATATAGTTTTTCCTGTTCACATGCATTAATTTCCTCTCACGCGATCCAAAACCATCTCTCAAAATTTTACTGTACCGGCAATTTCGTCAGGAACTAGGCCAGTTTTCAGAGGCTTCAACGACCCAGTTTCTCGTAGCTTGCTTGAAATTTATATGATGATTGTCGCGTAACTAGTATCTGTACATTCATTCCTCTTTTCGGACACTGCGTCTTACTGCATCGTACGTAAAATCGATGTCTGCAGGGTCCTGTAACAAGTAATTCCGAATATTCCGCCGTCATGAACTGTAAACAGTGGTAAACTCTACCGTAGACTCGTCACAGAAAGTTGTGTATTGCTTTTCAAAGCAGCGCCACCGGTATTGATGCAAAAAGATAAAGCATTACAGAAATAATGCTTCATACAAACTGCTTATTCATAACTTGGTGCGGCATGGAATACGCTATTCGATCATAGATCATTTCTGAATATTCAGTGTAGGATTCTCATCGTTTCTACTTTGTATAATGTCAAATATTTTATTTAAACCGCCACAACAATGCAGGTTTTGTATATCGCTTAATGCTGGCACGCTGTGAAAATAGCTTTGTTTCTCTGAAAGGGTACGGTACCGTCCGACATTGAAAATAGGTACAACATACTTCATTATTTTTGTCAGAACAACACATTTTTTTGTAAAATAACTCAATTTCAATTAATACAGCGAAGCTGGATACCAGTGTGGGAAAGAATGACAATTTATTTATTTAATTTGATCACATGTGCACTCCCACAAAATAAATCCCTACATCCAGTTTGGTGAGATCTGCGAAATGAATGAATGTATGGTCGTCTGCTAACCGCAGATAGTGAATGTGAATATATGATCATCTTTGAGACGATTCTTTGGCTACCTTTGGTGGGACCAAAGAAATGAAATTTACCTGAGCTTTGAGAGCCTGAAATGTGGCTGACAAATACGGTAGCAAGGTGCTCCCCCACTTCGACAGAGGTGCGAGAGGACCTGAAGAACGGCCATGTTTCAGCACTCTGCCACTGGATCTTGTGCTGTTAAGACCTGTCTTAGTTGCGCTCCGTAAAGACAAAAGAGTGGAGACATGGTATGCATGTGGAATATTTAAGAGTAGTTTGAAATAATAATTTCTCTATTTCAGGAACTTTTGTGGGGAGAATTAAATGTCAGGCAGGTAATATTAATAGGATCGTAGTAATCTTCAGAAGTGACCAACGGTCACAATGAAACCACGTGTAGCAATAAGTTGAAATACTTTCATGTGCTTAAGCTAAGCTGAATTACTATCGTGTGTACTATAAGTTGAAATATTTAAGAAATAGCGTGTGCAGGACTTGAAATTAGAGGCGAGTACTTCCACGTGGTGAGTACTGTGCGAGTCTCAATCTGTGTATGAGACAAAGGATAAAGAGAAGCGCTCGTCCATGGTATCAGTTGAGGACTCGTGTGTGTGATGAATATGTTCTTTATATTACTTTGCGAGATATGGTTCCGTGTGATGCTTGATTCAAACTATAACACTCTGAGAGATAAACAAGGTGAGTCAGCCATCTATCCAGCAACGCCACTTGGCTTGCATTGCACAGGAAGACGTGCATGTATCTCCAGAGTTCATAGTAGGAAAGTAGAATTACGAAGTGGGGCAGTGTCGTGTGAAACTGGGATAAATATTAATTGAAGTGGGAAAGCTGAAAGTGATAATTTTGTTACTATTCCCTGTCTTGTATTTTATGTTGCAGTGTGGTGTATGTCATGTAATTTAAGTATGTGTGGCTTGCATGGGAGAGTAGCAAGGTAGTTTCAGAGGTAGTGGGTATGCATGTTCCTTTTGTACCGCTCGGTCTGGGGGGAAAGTTTCGTGATGATTGTTGTGAGAGTCTAAGTGTGAGATATAGCAAAAGATCCACCATCCTATCCGGAAAGTGCACTGTAGCGTTAAATAATTACGAGACCATAAGGTAGAGAATCACCAATGTAAAGCTATGCTCATGTGTTATTGTTGTAGGTTATAGAATGTGTGTTTAGGTTATAGAATTTATCAGAATAAATAAGATAGTGAAAAGAAAAAGATTGGTGGCCTTCGAATTGTATGTTGTCATGATACCCAGAATTTACAATGTGTGCGCCACTCACATTCAGTGCGATGGCCACGTGTTGATAAAAGCCGTTAAATAAGAAAGAAAATGTGGTATTGCCAGTGCGTAGTGAACAGTCAGAGTTCTGTAAATTACTGATAGTCAGAAGTGAGTTTCCGTTGCGTATTATTCATATAGGAGGATAATTTGTAACTTAATTGTGAGTACGAGAGTTCATGTTACTCGATAAATAAGAATGAATCCACTCGCTTGGCAGACCACTCACCTTGCAGGCCTGACTGCTTGATGCCACAGTATGAGCAAGGCATGTGGGTGCCTCTCATCTCTTTTTGGCAAGAGTTATACGTATTCGTCTAGACCAGTGCTAAACCTTTCAGAATAGTTACCATCAGATATTGCCATGACTTAGTCACAATCCAGTCCCATTCCAAAAACAGGATCCTAAATGAAGCGCAGAATTTGGCACTGAAAGCAAGTTCATTGCTAACACCTACGAGTAGCCAAAATAGACCCGAACTCCTGAACGGAGAGGGCAGCTTTTGATGCGAACATGACATATTAAAGAATATGCAGACATCAGAAATTTAGAGAACCTTCCAGTAGGGATAAATACAAAATAACTAATAATTGCTGATGGTCGGTTTTGAATTGGCGACCCGGAGCACGCCATCCAGCGACGCTAACCGCTACGCCAAATTGCGTGCAGCTCAGCTCGCGGCGATATTATGCACTAATTCTGGCGCTTGTTAGAATCCTTGAAACACTTGTTACACCTGGGACGGCTTCTAGCTCCATCAACAACGTGTTTTTAAACTCATATGTGCATGTTAAACATCTTTGTTTATTTTTGGGAATAGCAAAAAGTCTCATTGTGCTATATGTGGCGAATATGGAGGCTGGACCATTATTACGGGGTTATTTTTACTTCACGAACATGCAACAAAATGTGGGCAGTTCCTTTATCTTGGTCCGATGTCCATGAATTGTTTCGCCACAAATGGTTCAAATGGCTCTGAACACTATGGGACTTAACATCTGTGGTCATCAGTCCCCTAGAACTTAGAACTACTTAAACCTAACTAACCTAAGGACATCACACACATCCATGCCCGAGGCAGGATTCGAACCTGAGACCGTAGCAGTCGCGCGGTTCCGGACTGAGCGCCTAGAACCGCTAGACCACCGCGGCCGGCTGTTTCGCCACAAATCGGGGTGTTCTTGCCGGTTAGCTTCACACGAACTGTTTATATGTAGTATTCCTTACTGATCATTCGATCTTGTGAAAAGATCTCATAGTGATCTATGGCGTTAAAATCGGAGAATACGGTGAGTAAAAGCTTGATATTTGACCACAGTTGGACCTTTTTCTATTTTGACTACTGGTTTAGACGTCATACCCATAAATCCATGTTTCATCACTAGGTATAAGTTTCAGTAGATTTGCCGCTGTCTTCGTTCGCAAAGAATGTGGGACAAATTTCGCTGTCACACGTTTCATAGCCAAAACATCCGAAAACATAACTTACCATAGACAAGTTGATATGTCGACACCATAAGGGATTTCTTTGGATTGGGGGATCATTCACAATCATCTCTCTTACTTTTTCCATGATTTCATTAGTTGATGTATAATAGGGCGTGCAGGCCGCTCGTCATCTAAATCGTAACGGCTATCTTGGAAACGTATATACCACTCACAAACCTTAGTTTCCAGCACAGCAGATTCATCAAAAACTGTAACATCCCTAATGCACTTCATTCCGTTCTTGTGACAAAATATACTACAAATTCTGCGACCCATTTTTTTTTTTTTTTTTTTTTTTTTGTCACAAATAATCCCAGATAATACCCAAATACACATCTTCTTAGGCAGCTGACAGTAGACGAAACATCGGATATGGCTAACACTGTACAAATAGTACCCGAATTCGTTTACCAACCCAATATCGAAAGGAAATAGTGCTAGTCGTAATTACAGAAGTTCTGTTACTGTACGAACACCTCTTATGCTTTCAAAGTGGTGTGCTCCTAAACGTATGTAAACATAATATTCAAGGGTGCGGTATAGCATCCTGTGACATACTACATGCCAATTAGATTACCGTACATTTGGAAGCGACTGTTAAGCAATTGAAATTCCAACGATGAATATGTCAAAGACTACTATGAGATAAAGTGAGAAAACACTGAGGTACGTTGATAATCAGCTAAAGACCAGATATTTTTACGCATTCCAGTTACCTATTTTCTTCACTCTTCACCAAGTAAGGGGCACCCTAATAGACGATAATTTATTTATTAACGTGAACCATTTGTCGCATTCCTTTCTCATTGTTCATTGTGACTGAGTCCTGATTATATGCAGCTGTAATGCACACTCCACTTGCGCAATTGTCACAGTTTGTAAATGTTAGAAAGTTGCCTCCATAAAGTTGAGACATTTTTTTCTGTGGAATGTGCTCTTTTTGCCACACTAAAAAGTAACACATTATATCATGTATGACTAAGATAATTACCCATCCTTCTACACTCGTAATTTGGTTCTATGTCACTCGAGCAATCTGTTGCTGTCATCGTACCATTCATGCTCCAGGCAGCAGGGCTATAAAGTTAGTAATACAATTTACATTCATGGCGCCTATCAGTCTATATAAAGGTTCTACTCTCTGGCTATTCACTTTTATGCGGCAAAGGCGCCACAATATTGATCAGTTAAAATGATATTCATCGCTGGAAACAGGGTAAAAGGATATGTAATTAATTACATGATATTGCCTGTATTGTTTGTGATAGTATTAGTAACAGGTTATTACTGTCTGCTGGGTTCCGCGACGTAACTCGATTCGAAAGGACTGGCAACGGTATGACAACGAAAATTAAGCGCTTAGCTCTGCCCTTCAGGGAATTCAAGGGGACCGGATCGTGAGCGTATATCCTATGGTTGGCCATGCTAACGTTTGCAACTTAAGGGGTTTCTTACTCTTCCTACAAGCTCAATACTGTGTGTTAACAGTAAGAATCGGTATTGGGCTATGTACGGCTATAACTGAAACTGCGGGTCGCTGATGTAGGGTCGCCGGCTGGTGTGGCCGAGCGGTTCTAGGCGCGTCAGTCTGGAACCGCGCGACCGCTACGGTCGCAGGTTCGAATCCTGCCTCGGGCATGGATGTGTGTGATGTCCTTAGAACTCCTTAAACCTAACTAACCTAAGTTCTAGGGGACTGATGACCTCAGCAGTTAAGTCCCATAGTACTCAGAGCCAGTTGAGCCATTTTGATGTAGGGTCGAGCCGTACACGTCTTCATGCCCAGTAGCTAAGATGCTAAATAATGTGTAGTAAACTGTGATCTTACGTTCTAATAAACGAAGCACAGGGAAGTTACACAAATTAATTAATAATAAATGGAGTTGTGAGCAATGATCAGGAATTACAGAATTTGGAAATATTTGCAAACTAAAATAGGTATTACCACAAGCTAAAAATTGCAGAAGTCTGATAATACATTTATAAACGGGTGTTCTGCAGAAATGGCCGTCCTACAAAATACACTTCAACAAGGTTGTAGGCTAACAAATACTGAACAACATTTGACACTATACAAAATGTAGCATGAATGTAGTAGTCCCGTCTATAATTTAACGATTCGTTGCTAGTTGGAAAGTAAGAAGCCCCACTTGTAGCTGAATTTTACTAAGTATAAGACTATATCTCCGATGCGCCTAAATAGGTGCCGTACAAAATTTTCCTATTGCATGAGTGTTAACAAGTCCAATGTCGTCCTATGGCACGACATCAACATAAAACTTCGCCATCTTCACCGGTGGCTCATACTGAAGTCCTTCTCGTTTCTCTCTTTTGCCGACTAGCCCTTTCACTCCCTGCATTCTCCAGCGACTTACCGCTCTCTCCAATGCGGACACAAGCACCAAAAGCACGACTTTCTTACAATGACATAAAATGCATGAAATAAACCATTATTTCAAGAATAAAAATCCTACAAACTAGACTTAATAGAAATAAAACCTTACTTGCTAACGTTTCCATGAAAATACACGCTATACTTCAACACTTTGACTTGAATACATAGGAGTCTGCCGGCCGCGGTGGTCTAGCAGTTCTAGGCGCTCAGTCCGGAACAGCGCGACTGCTACGGTCGCAGGTTCGAATCCTGCCTCGGGCATGGATGTGTGTGATGTCCTTAGGTTAGTTAGGTTTAAGTAGTTCTAAGTTCTAGGGGACTGATGACCTCAGAAGTTAAGTTCCATAGTGCTCAGAGCCATTTTGAACATAGGAGTCTTGCGCACACGACCTTACAATAGAACAACAACAATTAGGTTAGAATAAACGAAATAATCAACATAAAGAATACTCCATCATTTTCTTGTGTGAATACGTAGGACTCTCCCGTTTGCACATTTACGTAATAAAATAATTAAAACTACTCAATATGCAGTAACTAAAGAATGTATTGTGATTTTGCTTTTTGCGATATAGCTATGGTGCTTTGCCATTCAGATGCCCGGTTGATCGTGCTTGACTATACGGTTTAATAAAGAAAACTTCACATGTTGGTAAAGTTAGTTTTCTGTAATTTCTAACTTCCATGTTTTTAGCGATAAAATTATGGTTGACATTGTTTAGATGAATCGCTCTGCGTGACAAATGTGCAAGCCTTCCGCAAATTGCTGCGGACTTGAGTGCTGAGTCATCAACAAGTGTCAGCGTGCGAACAATTCAAAGAAACATCATCGACATGGACTTTCGGAACCGAACCCCCACTCGTGTACCCTTAATGACTGCACAACACTATGCGTTACACCTCACCTGGGCTCGTCAACAGCAACATTGGACTGTTGATGACTGGAAACATGTCGCCCGGTCGGACGAGTCTCATTTCAGATTGAATCGAGCAGATGGACGTGTACGGGTATGGAGACAACTTCCTGAATTCATGGACCCTGCATGGCAGCAGGGGACTGTTAAAGCTGGTGGAGGATCCGTAATGGTGTGGGGCGTGTGCAGTTGGAGTTACGAGACCCCTGATACGGGCAAATCCGACTCTGACAAGTAACAAACACGTAAGCATCCTGTCTCATAACCTCCATCTATTCATGTCCATTGTGCATTCCGATAGACTTCAGAAATTTCAGCAGGATAATGACACCCCACACGTCCAGAATTCCTACAGAGTGGCTCCAGGAACACTCCTGAGTTTAAACACTTCCGCTCGCCATCAAACTCCGCAGACATGAAAATCATTGAGCATATCTGGGATGCCTTGCAACGTGCTGTTCAGAAGAGATGTCCTATCCCTCATACTGTGACGGATTTATGGACAGCCCTGCAGTATTCCATCCAGCACTACTTCAGACGTTAGTCGAGTCCATGCCGCGTCGTGTTGCGACACCTCTGCATGATCGCGGCGTCGCTCCACGATATCAGGCAGGTGTACCAGATTCTTTGGCTCTTCAGTAACCGGCGTTTCCCGGGTATGTATTTATTCCAATAATATATATATATATATATATATATCTGCTGATTTCCGCCTCCTCTTTGTCACCTTCGCCTTCATCTCTGTCTTTCAATATCGTAATCTCTCTTCTCTCCCCCTGTTACCTCCACCCAGATAAAAGTTAGGTAGTGATGAGTCCCATAGCATTTCTTCCTAGACAGTAATATCTGTATCAGATTTGGTTGAAATCGTTCCAGTGATTTAAGAGGAGATTTCCAACATGCATGCATGTATACATACATTTTAATAATACATGTAGATGTAAATGGCGTAAAGTCTACTTATTTTGTGGGGTTGCGGTGAAATTCTAACAATTTCAATGTCCAAGAATGTAGTACACTTAATTCCAGTTTGACGGTACTGTAATAGGTAATGTTTCGCTAATAACATTCAGAAGGGTTTCACCGTGGACGTAGAGTAAATACGCCTATTGCAAGGCAAAGTGACGACAGATCTAGACGAATAGATAAGATAGAAATGATAAGCGCAATAAAATGTACTAATATGGTATTAATAGGGCTCTCAAAGTGCCGGGCGGTGAGGTTTCTATAAAACAAAAGAAAACACGTTAGAGGTGTCGAGGGAGTGATAAGTATTGCGTCAAAAATCTCGTTATTGTGTAACTGGTAAGGTGTGAGGGACAGTTTTCGTATTACGTTAGTTCAGGCACAGGAGGCTCTGTCTGAGCCATTAGTTTCACTAATTTCCTGTGGTAATGTTGAGGGGAAGGGGGAGGAAAATTACTAATCGCATCTCCAGAATTGCTTAAGCTGCATGTGACCTCGTGGTTGACGGAATGAAGCACCAGTGATCAGTCGCTTCAAACGAGCCGTGGTGTACTATCACACAAACCCGACCATTTTGGGTTCCATCCATTGTCCCTTGCACATGGAACATTGAAATACACTAGCTAATGACCATTATTATGCGAAATTACCAGTAGCGACATCGATATTAGGTTTCGTAAATTTTGAGAGGAAATAAACGAAATACACACGAACTGTGGTGTCGTCGTCGTTTTTGAGACCTGTTCTGTCATGCTACAGGTGTTGACTGCCATAGACGGAGTGCATGTTTTTGAACCACCTGCGTGAATGATATCTGGTTAGAATAGTCTATGTATACGGCAACCTAAATGTAAAGCTTCTCTTGACTGACATGTTGCATAACTATTAGTTAAGTGCACGCAAAATTGTCAAAGAATATAGTAGCTGCCATGGAAGGTAAATTACGAAACGTGGGAAAACACGGAATCTTGGACGAAAGTGGGAATGAGGACAACCAGTTGGCCAATAGGCCTGCAAGACTGAGAAATGATCCGGGTATAGATTCTCTCTACCTTTCTCTCGCACACTATGTGCGTTTCGTCTTGGAGAATTACTGTGTGTATCGTTTGTCATGACGGTGATATGAACCGAACCCACGAGCTTCAGGTTACGACGTGTGACCCCAGGTTCTGCTTATGGCTTGCTATGGAACTATGGAAATGATTTTTTTTCTGGATGTGTTGCATATTGTGGAGCTACAGTACTGTTAAGGAAAAATGTCATTCGTCATCTCTTTAGAACGACATTCACAGCGTGGGTTACCAGCAGTCATAAAACAGTCAAATATTTAGACTACGATTACACTCATCATAGAGAAGACGAAAGTAGAGCGAAGTAGTCGGCAGCTGTTACCGAGAAAGTATTGGATAAATGCGTCTACTTTCAGAAAGTAAGCTTGGAATTTTTTTTTAAAAATAGGTAAGTTCAATCGAATTTCTTTAACACAAGTGGAACTGCAGCACTAGATGTTACGGAAAGACTGATCAGAAGTAGGTATGATGAATGACAGCTTGTTCTAAATGTAGGAATATGTAAGATAAAGCAGATAAGTAGGAAAAACAATCGTGTACTGTTAGAATACGGTATTAGTGGTGTGTTGTTAGACACAGTCACGTCAATTAAATATCTAGAGTAATGCTGAAAATCGCTGTGAAATGGAAAACGAGCTCATTAGGTCGGATGTTGGAAATGCAAGTGGTCAGCATGGGTTTGCTGGGAGAATTCTGGGGTATTGCGGGTCATGTACTAAGAAGACCGCGTATAGAACACCAGTGCGACTCATTCTTCAGTACCGAGCGAGGTGGCGCAGTCGTTAGACACTGGGCTCGCATTCGGGAGGACGACGGTTCAATCCCGCGTCCGGCCATCCTGATTTAGGTTTTCCGTGATTTCCCTAAATCACTCCAGGCAAATGCCGGGATGGTTCCTCTGAAAGGGCACGGCCGACTTCCTTCCCGAGACCGATGACCACGCTGTCTGGTCTCCTTCCCCAAACAACCAAACCAACCATTCTTCAGTATCGCTCGAGTGTCTGATTTCCCTACCAGGTCGGATTAAAGGAAGACATCAAAGCAGTTCAGAGACGGGTTGCTAGATTTTTACCAGTAGGTTCGATCAGCACTCGAGTATTACGGAGATGTTTCGTGAATTCAAATGGTAATCCCTGGAGGGAAGAGTGCTTTCTTTTTGCGAAACGCAATTGAGAAAATACAGAGAACCATCTTGCGACTGACTGCAGAACGACTCAGCTGCTATGAACGTACATCTGTCGTAAGAATCGCGAACACGAAATGAATTGCGGCTCGTGTTTATTAAAGCCTATAGACAGTAATTTTTGCTTCCGCTGCATTCGCGAGTAAAATAGGAAACGGAATGAATAGCAGTGGTATAAAGTAGCGTCCGCATGCATCGTATGGTGGCGTCAGGATTGTGTATGGATGTAGATATCTTACATGATAAGTTAGTCTTTTGTCAGTTACTGCTAAATTATTTTTGGATCTATCTGGCGACGTGGGATTATTGTGAGTGGACAGAATCCGGGTATTTGATGTTTGGACGGCAAGGCAGGTAGAGGCGAGAAGCAGCCGTCCTTGCGTGGTCATTACGTAAACAGCGCGCGTACGCCGGGTCCGGCGTTTCCTCTGCGCGGAATTTAATCCCGCCAGCTGCCTGCAAGCTGCCGACTGCCTGCGCGCTGATTTACCTCCCTCCTGCTCTGCCTCCAATACCCAGCCACCTGCGTAATGAAGCCATTGGACAACACAAAGCTGCCACATTTCGTCCGTGCGGGCGTGGGAGACCCAAAGTTTTTTTTTTTTTTTTTTCCTGTACCGAATATGCGCAACTGGTCCAACTTCTAGCGGCAGGTCACACTATGTTGCTGGAACAACGAATCGTCCCACGTCACTGTAAAGTCTCATGACTTTACAGTGTATAGTAAGGGTCGTAGGCCACATGCACAAAATTACAGACCTCTTTCACTGCTGCAAAATTATGGACAGTTATTCGTTCTGCCGTATAACTGTTCTGGAAATAGAACTCTTGTTCCCTTCTTTCGTATCTTTCTTACAGCAGATACCGACTGGACACTGTCCATTGTCGTGTCCTCTGCCCGTTCCTTAACCTGTGGGTAAATTACATGTGATGCTGTAGGAGGACGTTGAAAATTAGTGATGAGAAATAAGATTGACAAACTGCCTATTGGCTTCTGTCTCGGGTTCTTCGGCCGACGTTCATCTAATGATTTTTCTGACGTTTCGCCAGCACGAGTGGCTGGCATTGTCAAAGCTTCACCCTCCATTGCCGGTGGTGAACTGGAGGCGAGCTCGCGGCCGCAGACTATATGTACCTGGCGCGCCAACGTCCGAGGGCTTCTCCGCGGTCATTTCCGGTGCGGTTCTCCTCTTGCTACCTGCGACGGTCCTTCGCTGCAGTACGGGAAGCCAGGATCCGTTTACCTTAAGGCTTTCCTCTTTCCTGTTGAAACTGTTCGCGTGTTTTTGGATTTCTACCGCTTCTCTGAACAAGCGCGTGTGATAGTGCTTCTCTACAGCCAGAACGTCCGTGTCGCCGAATTTTATTACGTGGTCGGTCTCATTCAGTGCGTGCTCGGCTACCCCGCGCGGCTGGAGATGAAGACACTTCATCAAACTAGTCTCTGGACTGACGACGACGACGACATGATAGGACACACATTAAAAAGATTAGGGAATAGCTTCAGTGGTACTGGAAGGAGGTATAAGGTGTAAAACCAGTGGGAGAAGAAAATGAAGTACACCCAACAAATAATTGAAGGCGTAGGATGCAAATGGTACTCCGAAGTGAAGGTAGTGGCACATACAGGACGTCATGTCGGCCGCATCAAAAATCGGAAGACTGACGAAGCAATACCCCTCCCCCCACCTACAAAAAACTGTTTTTTTTCTCAAGATGTGACGATCTTGGAAGGTTCGTCTATAGAGACAAAGAATGTTGCTAGCGTTTTCAGTGCAGCGGTTTCCCCTTACATGACCGCCCGACAGATTTGATCCGTTGTTAGCACACTGGCCTCTCACCCTGGAGAACGACGGTTCAAATCTGCGTCTGGCCATCCTAATTTGGGTGTTCCGTGATTTCCCTAAATCGTTCCAGGCGCATACCAGGATGGTTCCTTTGAAAGTGAAAACCTTAGTAGGTTAATCCACCTTCAGCAATTCTTCAGAGTTGGTGTTTCATACCTCCCTAGCTAGGCGCTTACGTGCGAATTAGTCATCATGTAGATATAGATGCTCTTCCCGCCCATTCACCCTCCGAAGAGGCTGTTGCGGACTACTACTCCCGGGAGATATTGGGTCCCTGCATCCTGTATCTGCGGACGTTTGTGCAATGATTCAATAAGTGTTTATCCCCCTCGCCCCTCTCGACGACAGAAAGGTGACGTAGTAGAGATTTTCTACGTCTACCAGTCTACGACCGCATCGGCACTTCCAAGGCTATCAAGAGCTCACAACAGCACCTTCCTTATTGGATCTTTGATTCTCTTCAGGAACAGTACGACGCAGTTTAAAAAAATAGAAAAAATCGTATTCGAAGATATGAAGATATGAGCTCTGTTACGTACAAATCATTTAGACTACGCAATAAAGTATCCGATAGTTCAGTGCGACGCGTTTGTCTTGCAATCGCAAGGTCCAAGGTTCATGCCAAAACTTACAAAAAACACTAAATAGGCACTCGAAAGGAGTTACGCACCAGGAACAATCCCGCCCACAAACTGAACATCATCACGCACGGAGCTTAACAGGCTGAGGATAGGAGTGACAAGGTGAAAGACTGATGTGAAGATGTTGGTTATCAATAATGAGACTTGTCTGGGGGCAAGACAGGACTTCGGACACTTGTTGGTTTGCAGTAATCTGAGGGAATCCCACGATATGCAGCCATTCTGGCTGCTGAACACTGTATTTAGGAAGTGTGGAATTATGTTGTTAACGTAAGATTTTAGTTTAAGATTCTGTTGTCTCAGTGTTCTTTCTTCTGACAAATGCGATCTTTTAAGTTTATATTCGTCTAATGGTAACACACAAATACTGAGTAATTTTTAATAAAAAATGTTTTTATTTTTATTGAAAAGGAGCATGAAAATGAAAGTATTAAAAATGAATTAAAAGATCATGAAGTAATAAGTCATGAAATAAAGAATAAAATACTTAATTATATCTACCGATTGAACAGTGGGTTGGGTTGAGGGAAGAGACCAAACGGCGAGGTCATCGATCTCATCGGATTAGGGAAGGATGGGGAAGGAAGTCGGCCGTGCCCTGTCAAAGGAACCATCCCGGCATTTGCCTGAAGCGATTTAGGGAAATCACGGAAAATCTAAATCAGGATGGCCGGACGCGGAATTGATTGAACAGTGTCAACGTATACAGTTTCGTAACATAAGGCATTTCACATCTCCATAAAATGTTGATTAACTTTTTGTAATTAATAATTAAAATCAAGATTCAAAATGTCTTAATTCACATTTCCACTCGATAAAAAATCTCAAAACAGCTGTTATCGAGAATCGAACCAGGGACTTCGCGATTTTAAAACTTGCTGGCTACGTACTCAGCTACCGGAGGAACTTGTAAAGATGATGAAAATGATTTGCGCTCAACAGCGTTCGGAAATCATCAAATCGTCGAAGACGATTGTTCGAGTCTTTTAGAATTGCGCCGTACTGCTTAAGGCAATTCATATCAGGGCATTCGCATTAAAATCCTGCAAGGAAACCGAAACAAGCCTTGTTGGAGCGGAATTCGTATCTGGGTATCAATCAACTCTTAAAACACTGTCGAAAACATGGCACATGCAGCGTGGCTGACGGTGCAACAGCCTGTTCTGCCAGTATTATCGCCCACATAGCGTAATGTATGTAGTTGCTACACAAGCGACATATTCTGACTATTGCGATTGTGAACTCCGAAACGTAGAACTTCAAAATGAAGTTGAGTGTCAGAAGGAATAAATCAGTGCGAATAGAAAAATCCAGAGTGTATGCGAGTTATTGCTAGAAACTAGCTTGCGCAACAAATAAAGATTGTATCAAGGCATACCTACATATCTCACTTCTTTCCTGCAGAGACAGATTGATGAGAAGAAGAACAAAGCATACAGAGGTCGTTCGGTTCGTTCAAGCGACGTAGAAGAAACAGCTGACTCAATATTGTTTCCGTCTTGGACTACCAGGTAGCTTTAGATAAAATTCCACACTATTACCTCGTAAATAAAATATGTGCTAACAGAAAATCCGAAATGATTTTTAACAGAACTCACTACGTTGTTCTTATCTGAGAAACGGAAGCAGCAGGGAATCTGAAATTGTTTCCATATTTCTAGATTTCCGGGAGACTTTTGACACCGTTCGTCACAAGCGACTTCTAATCAAATTGTGTTTCTGCGGAGTATCGTCTCAGTTGTGCGACTGGATTCGTGATTTCCTGTCAAGACTGACACATTTAGTAGTAACTGATGGAAAATCGTAGAGTAACAGAAGTGATAACCGGTGTTCCTCAAGGAAGTGTTACAGGTCATCTGCTGTTCCCAGTGTATAGAAAAGATTTACGAGGCAATTTCAGCAGCCCTCTTAGATTGTTTGCAGATGAAGTTTTCATTTACGGTCCAGTAGAGTAATCATAAGATGAAAATCAACTGAAAAAGATTTAGAAAAGATATCTGTATGCTGCGAAAACTGGCAATTGATTCTAAATAATGAACAGTGTGAGGTCATCCACCTGATTACCAAAGGAATCCTTTAAATTTAGATTACGATAAATTTTACAAATTTAAAGGCTGCCAATTCTGATAAATACCTGAAGTACTGCTGCGCGACGTGCGATCCGCATAAGATATGACAGCCCGATTGTGTTGTCGTGAAATACGGGAGAGTGTGCCACAGATACGATCAGCGAGTTGTTTAGACTATCATTAAAACAAGGGCGTTTTTTATTGTGGCTAGAACTTCTCATGAAATTTCCATCTGCAGCTTCCTCCTACGAATGCGAAAATATTTTGATCATTGTAATAAATAAGAGAAAGCAGACTTCTCATGGAAAGACTAAAATGTTGGTTTTCTCCCTTGCGCTGTTAGTATGGAACTGTAAAGAAATAGTGTGAAAGTGGTTCGAAAAACACACCGCCAGGCGCTTAATAGTGTGGTGCAGAGTAGTAGATACAGATGTTCATCTGGTGTATCGCAAGACAGTGTGATAGAAACGTTATTGTTCACGCTGTTGCTGGCACACAGGTTGCTGGCAATGTACATGGAAATGACAAATTAGCAAATTATTATTAAAATCAGGAAAACTTGCACATACGCATCACTTGCCAGGAACTGGCAGCTAATCTCCAACGTAACTATAGCCATTGTACGCAAATAAAAAACGAGATACTATATTATATGGCTGAGAGATCGGCGCGCAGGCATTGTGTAGTAAAACCTATTATTTCCTGGCTGCTCTGTGTAATCAACAGGTGGCTATGCTGTGCAGCAGAGCCAATATCCCGGTGTAGGTGTTCTACAACCTGGAAGTGGTGGGCTGCTCCTTACTTAATCCTCCTAAATGGGTTGTAACAGGAGCCTACATGGTTGGCTCAAAGATATGTCATTTCCCATTATGGTCGTTGTTTTCCTGCATTTGTTGTAGTGAAACGTCAGCAGGTTCTGGGAGGAAAGAGCACTTCACCCAAGTGCTATATGTGGGAACAGGAAGTAGCCAACAAAAATGCCTATATTCTGCTCCTGATTATGAATGGCTGAAATTTCACTGGGCGGTTTGGAGCGTCTGTAACACAGGACTCGGCCGGCAGCTTTCGTGGGGTGTGGAAGCAGTGTTCCTTCTGGAAAGGAGGTGGCGTTTTTATAGATCTTCAGAATTCGGCAGGAGTCCTCATGACAAGCCTGGTTACGTCTTGCTGTGTGGAAAATCTGTAACTGCGATCCCGTTCTTGAGCTTGGATTTCAGGTTGGGTCATATCCCGGTTTTATGGAGTAAAGTTGCCGTTTGAGTGCGTATTCTCAGATTACTCGTAGTTGGCGAAGCCAAGTTGGTAACTGGACGGTCAAAGACGAGCTTGGCAAGCTTTAACTGAAACGAATAAGTACCATTGGTTTTCATGGAAATTTGTGTGTGTGGCTTGGCATTTCTTTTTAACCTACTAATGACGAACTGTGTTCGTAAATTGTCAGAAAGAGTATCTGCAGAAGTACCGAGGAACCTGTTGGAAGCCATGTATGAACTGTTACAGGTGCGAATTTTCCAGTCCAGTAGTCTGATCTCCGAATCGTTCTGATGGCAGTTTGATTGCTGGAGGACACTGTGCGCTTTGATATAGTGAAAAGTTTAAGCCTGTCTCGTTGGTCAAAGCGAGGTTGTCGAACATTATTTAAACTGACTTTATATGTGAAACAATTGCACAGAATCAATCCAAATCCAACAAAATCTGTGTAGTGCATCGCAGAATTTGTTCTGCGCGCCTCACATCGCCAAAAGTGCATTATCTCTCGCCGTTGCCGCGACATCACTGATGCTACGAACGACGGAAAAGACGAACTTTTCAGCTGAAATAGTCGCATCCGTCAAGAATGTAATCATCTGCGTCGGTGGTGATGTAAGTTGTGACGCCCACATGGAAATAAGCGTGCTGAAAGCAGCTACCAGAATTGGCATTTATCTATTATCCTTCAGATAAATCTCATTCACTTACGAAGTGAAAAATCTTAAACTCCTCGGCCACCTCTGGAGTGTTTTTCGCCGCCCTGGAGCTCAACTCAATTTCGATTAATGGAGGAGATACGAAAATTTAAAGAGAAGCAGCGGGCTTCGTCACGGGTGGTTTAGGCGGCACGACAGCGTCACAGAAATAAGCAACAGTGGTCGAATGACGCCACTGAGGGTTGGGACATAATATTAAGAGAGCCGAGGATGCAAGCTGCCGTCTCCCCTCCCCCCCCCCCCTCACCCCCCTTCCCCCCCTCCCCCCCCCCCCCCCCCCCACACACACACACACACGTGTGTTAAATTTGTTTCAGATTTACATTTAATTTCTCTTTACAGTTAAACTGATCTTGTGTGTGTTGCCTAATAAATCGAGAAGCGAGAGGTCGACCACTGAATCTACTGAGCACTTGACTGTCTATCTTTTGGCATAATTACAACTGAAATATGATTCTCAGCAAGGAAAGTAATTATTCCTTGAAAATGGCAACGAACGTTAAAACTAACTTGATACGTGTGGTGTCTGTCGTTTGGCACATGTCCGAAGGAACAGACACCACATACATAAGGCAGTGATAGCATTTGTCTCAATTATGACCTCTTACGTAAGCTAAGGGTCAAAGTCTTCATGAAAAAAACCACTGCCGTACGATCATTTAATTTTTTCATCAAGATTGATGTTGCCTTAAGTTTTTTTTACGCGAGAGTCTCATCAGAATGTATGCGTGAGGGAGATTCCTACCAGCGTTTAGCGCCGAGTCTATCGGCATGGTCCCCATCTGTGGTCCAATTTCCTGCAGATCTCCTAACGATGAGTTCGTGCCCGTGTTGGAGGCAGAGAGAGAGAGAGAGAGAGAGAGAGAGAGAGAGAGAGAGAGAGAGAGAGAGAGATTTGCAGCACTGGCACTGCTGGGGTAACAGCCCATCAGGGAGATTAGAAATCGAAAAAGGTAATCGCAAATAGACGCGCACTCCAAGGAACGGAAATTGATGTGCAGACGTAGAGTCCCATCACGTCGCTGGTGCCATGATCTACAGCACGGCCAATGTATGAAGGAGCCTCTTCAATATTCAGTTAACAATATTAACACTAAATTAGGCTAAACATGTTATGTTCGATACAAGATAATTATTGATATTAACGCGGTGTGACTACCTCATCAGTACATCTTAGTGGTGATCATACAAACTAGAGCAATGGCAATGATAAACAAAGCAAACAATGCATTATATCCACAACAACAGTTACCGAAGTTGACATTTCGTCAGAAAGGAATCCAACGAATTTCGCAGAGTGAGAAAGAAGTGGCAGATGAAATACTAGCGCTTCTGCAAGATGTCAGTTGAATGTGTGGTGTTGTATACGCTCGACTGTGCGGACAATGTAAATAAGGAATAAAATAACGATACGTGCTTAACAAGTGAAAATAATACTGAAACAGGTGTCGAGCCAGGTAGTTAATCATTGTTGTCGGACATAAGTCACAATTCAGTCTTCAGTGAAACGTAGTAAAGGTTAATCGTTGTTAAAGGAGTGAGTGCTAAACATAATTACGCACATGGAAGATCATACGTAGCGTAGTAAAAAAAATTATAAACAAGTTAAGAGTAAGTCCACAGCAATATGAACGTGTAGTGCATAGGAATAAAAGACGAATATTCAACGGAGGACAAGGCGCACTTGATACAAAAATTGGCGTCTTCGCGTTTCTACGAGGGCAGTTCAATAAGTAATGCAACACATTTTTTTTCTCGGCCAATTTTGGTTGAAAAAACCGGAACATTCTTGTGGAATATTTTCAAACATTCCCGCTTCGTCTCGTATAGTTTCATTGACTTCCGACAGGTGGCAGCACTGTACGGAGCTGTTAAAATGGCGTCTGTAACGGATGTGCGTTGCAAACAACGGGCAGTGATGGTTTCTTTTGGCGGAAAACCAGGGCATCTCAGATATTCATAGGCGCTTGCAGAATGTCTACGGTGATCTGGCAGTGGACAAAAGCATGGTGAGTCGTTGGGCAAAGCGTGTGTCGTCATCGCTGCAAGGTCAAGCAAGACTGTCTGATCTCCCGCGTGCGGGCCGGCCGTGCACAGCTGTGACTCCTGCAATGGCGGAGCGTGCGAACACACTCGTTCGAGATGATCGACGGATCACCATCAAACAACTCAGTGCTCAACTTGACATCTCTGTTGGTAGTGCTGTCACAATTGTTCACCAGTTGGGATATTCAAAGGTTTGTTCCCGCTGGGTCCCTCGTTGTCTAACCGAACACCATAAAGAGCAAAGGAGAATCATCTGTGCGGAATTGCTTGCTCGTCATGTGGCTGAGGGTGTCAATTTCTTGCCAAAGATTGTTTCAGGCGATGAAACCACTTCAGCGTGTTCGTAGGCACAAAAATCTGAACGAACTACTTCTTCATGACAACGCAAGACCTCACACAAGTCTTCGCACCCGAGAGGAGCTCACAAAACTTCAGTGGACTGTTCTTCCTCATGCACCGTACAGCCCCGATCTTGCACCGTCGGATTTCCGTCGGAAGGACGCAATCCGTGGGAGGCACTACGCGGATGATGAAGCTATTGATGCAGTACGACGTTGGCTCCGACATCGACCAGTGGAATGGTACTGTGCAGGCATACAGGCCCTCATTTCAAGGTGGCGTAAGGCCGTAGCATTGAATGGAGATTACGTTGAAAAATAGTGTTGTGTAGCTAAAAGACTGGGGAATAACCTGGTGTATTTCAATGCTGAATAAAACAACCCCTGTTTCAGAAAAAAAATGTGTTGCATTACTTATTGAGCTGGACATGGATTACAGTGATTCCGAGGAAAGCAGTACAACAGTATGGGTAGACGTAAGATAACGAAATTTAAAACAAAGCCTCAACTTGATCATAGACAGCAAACTGCGAAATTGGCCCGAAAATTTATAGATAAACCAACTTATCGTTCAATAAGGTATTTGTTTTCATCTCTGACCAATCGGGACTTGAAGAGGACATGCGTATGGAAGAAACTCTGGAAATTAAAAGTACCAAGGGAGATCGGTAATCTGAATGGTAAGTTGGTCAGAAAGTTACTTACTGTGTTGCGAGAAGTTGCAGGTGATCTGCCCCATATAATTCTTTCTCGCGTGCGTGTTCTTGCAAGGGCAATAGGAATTATCTACACAACAGCAAACAAGAGACGGAAAGTAGGCGTAAAGGAACTAAAACTATGGAATGAGCACAGCTTTTGACTTGTAGCTGGTTAAAAGAATTCCTGGTCTGTGTATAAAAATCATACTCCTTTAGAGCAAACAATCCCACCTGAAAAAGTCACATACCATTTCATATCAGCTGGAACCAGCCAAATAGCTGATGATGAAAAAAGATTTAAATTGACGCATCTTGTCAGACGTCAAACATGTGGCACACGTGAACATAGCGAAGAGGGGCTCATACCTTCAGCCTTGACACTAGTTGTGAAACGTTAGATTGCAACTTGTAAAAAGCAGGCAAGGAAGAAAAATTAGGGTTCAGTGTGTAGTAGATAGAAGGCTTACAAGGGACTGTCCATAACCTTGGATTGGTGGAGGATGGGTGGTGAAATCGACAATGGCTTTTTTAAAGGAATCACTCTTTGTCTAAAACTGTTCAGGGAAAACTTAAATCTGCGTATTCAGACGAGGATTGGAACAGCTGTTCTTCCGAATGCAATGCGCCACTTTACTCGGTACAAGCTATCTAAAAGTCAAACTTCTGTCACGCCGTCGAAATTTAAATTTGACGTGGTCTCTCTATAAATGGCTTAGTACGACTGCCACACTGATGATGAGTATGGACTGCGTAATCATGAGCAACAGTGTAGAGCCGTGACAGGTTTTTTCATTGTCGACTGTAAAAGAAAAAGGGAAGAGGATTTCCAAATGCGAGCATTTCCCGCAGGTGAAGGCGGAAATACATATTTGTTAGTTAACCGGGAAGACGAAAATGGGGAAGTCGCTATGTGGAAACGAACGAAAAATTCCGTTCTGCATAAAGAATTTTGCACTGTTACAGCACTAGCAATGTCTGACAAATAACGTTGTGTAGTATCTCTTGCTCAAAAAGTTATTCAGATTTGCAACACACATTGTTTACGCTGATAACAGAAAAACAAGATTCCATGTTTTTATTGCTAGACAATAGCCATACTATAAACTTAGCAATATTTAGGTCACTGACAGTGTTCAACCCATAATGTCACCAGTCGTGATTCCGCGTCGTTCCAAACCGACCTAAATAGATCGTTAACTGTTTTTGAGCGCCAGTGACGGTACGTACAGATACTAAAGCAGCTACCAACACCACTGACATGCTGTTGTTTCTGGTGTGTTAGGGATACTTCTGCTTTTAACTGTCGTGGATCTCCGATGTTTCGTGCTCCATTAAATGCAGACAGACATTTCAAAGCTTGTTCATCAACCAGCGGAAATGAACTGTGGCAATTTCAAAATTCCCCGTGATAAACAAGTGATCACTAGAATTCAAATCTAGAACCGGAAAGGCACTCGGCAAGAAAATATGACAAAGAGGCAAGAGCGTAGCTAGCGTAGAGGTGGAATTACTGTGCAGGAATCATCGAAGTACAACAAAATATTTTAGGGATAAGTCTGCCCGAACTGATACAGTACGTCGGTGATCTCACGTTACAGACACGAAGCAAAGACGTAAAAGAGAAAATGGTGATGGACAGACAGTATTCATGTGTAGCCCGTGTAACGTTCATCTGTGTCTAAACAAGAGAACAAATTGTTTCTGAGTTTCTCCGATCTGTGATCAAAACGACAGAAGAATTCTTTCCACAAATGAAACGTAAAGTTTCTCGAATTCCTGTTGTTCCACGTATACGACAACGACATAAGCAATTATACCTGACAGGTATAATACATTCTAGATTTGACATGTACTGTGAAGTTTCATTGCCAGTTACGAAATAGGATTTTTCGATATTTTTCTTTCGAATTTGCCAGCTCTGACGATACATCCCTAAAACAGGTAGTACAGATGACATAGCAAATACTTTGCGTGTAGGCAGTAAATTACCGAAGCTTATCGGCTGAATATATCCCGTTATAAAAAATAGAATCGCCTAATGCCTGTGAAATAACGTACGGAACCTGTTTTTTCGGTTCTCGCAATTTTCAGATGAGGTAGTTAGGTGATAAGTATTCAGGTACTCTCGACATTGGTCGGACGTGTACACGCGCGGAGGGGGAGAGAGAGAGAGAGAGAGAGAGAGAGAGAGAGAGAGAGAGAGAGAGAGAGAGAGACAGAGAGAGAGAGAGCGCGCATCTCGCAAACTTGCCAATCTGAGCAATTGACTCAGAGACACGTGGTGCAGTGTTAAGACACTGCACACTTGTTTGTAACGCCGGCAGTTGAAAACCCCATCCGGCCATTGAATCTGATAACATACTGAAAAATCAAGAGAATCTCCACGAACAGAGGAAATCTCCTATAACAAATGCGTTACACGTTAGTCGAACGAAGACAGAGTTCATGATGCCCAACTTCAACTCCCACACCACGCAAGCCACAGATAACAATGCTCGATAAAGTCACACTTCCTATTGTCAAAAATTTAGGTATGCAGGATCAGTTTTATCAGAGGGCGTACCAACTGAAGCAGGCCTAACTCAAAGAATTTCTGGTATGGAGAAGTGATGAATGCTTTTAGGGGTTGTATGCGATTCTAGAAGCCCATAAAAAATAAATTTATGAAACCTCTGTAACACCATCACTATTATAGGGCAGTGAATTATGGGCAACAGGAAAGGATCACAAAACAAGCTCCATATAACGGAAAAGCTCGTGCTTTACAGAACGTAAGAATGTTACCATCTAGACGTTTTTAAAACTTGTGCATCGTGTCTGTACTGAGTCAGCTATACCTGTAGAATGCCGCTTCCTTTAAGATAGGGTCATAGGGTCTTAATATTACGTGACCGCACCGTCTCAGTGTGGATTTAGTGTGTTTTTCATTAGTGTTGACGATGTCAAAAGTATCCCATTAGAATTCATTATGCACTTCGAAAGAAAGACAATGTCACACCACCTGCCCATCGTAAAATGAGCTTCTCCATTGTATAGAGCTTCTGTTCAATTTTTTTCTCTTGCCAAGACTCCACTGCCATATAACAGCGCTGGTGTTAGAGACGTTTCATAGATTAGCATAGAATCCCTGAAAGCATACTCCGCTTCTTCCACGCCAGAAATTATTCTACGAATTAAGTCGGCTTCAGTTGATGCGGCATCCGATGACACTAATCTTACATACCTCACTGTTTAACTATAAAAAGTGTGACGTCTTAGAGCTTTGATACTTGCGGTTTGTGTGGCGTCGGAGCTGAAGTTGCGCATCACGATTAGGGTCTTTCTTCGATTGACATATAAGCCGTTTGTTTAAAATTCCTTCCTCAATTCGTCAAGTTTCTCTTTGAGTATCCTGGTTGTTACTAGATACAGTGGCCGGACGGGAATTTGAACTTCCGGCGTTCCAAATAAGTGTGCAGTGTCTTAATACCGCGCTACGTGTCTCGGTGAGCCAATTGCTGGGAACTGCTCAGGACGCCAGGTTTACCAGAGGAACGGTTTTTAGCTCGCCGCGTGGTTGTGAGCGGCAAGCTTGCGCTCTCCTCGTGAAGCTCCGCGATTTCCATCAGATATTAAAAGAAAAAAAGGCTCTGAGCACTATGGGACTCAACTGCTGAGGTCATTAGTCCGCTAGAATTTAGAACTAGTTAAACCTAACTAACCTAAGGACATCACAAACATCCATGCCCGAGGCAGGATTCGAACCTGCGACCGTAGCGGTCTTGCGGTTCCAGACTGCAGCGCCTTTAACCGCACGGCCAGATATTAAAAACAAAAGGTTGGTAGGGGAGGAGGTTAAGAGAACTAATAAGGCCGACGGCTAGCGACGATGGGCGTGCATGTCTGCGCTGCAGCTGTGCAGCCGATTGTTCCACGCAGAACAATGCACCAGGTTTGAATAGGCCGCGCTCTCGCTGTCAGTGTCACATTTTTTGGACCCTTGTCGTGCTTAACAATAACAGCCTTGACACCAGCAACTTCCAACCGACGTCTACCCAGCGTGGTACACGCCACTTGTTCCCAACAAGTATGTGTAGAGAGATGAGACGCAGTGTGTGTTTTGTCGTCGTAGTGCGCCATTACAGAACGTGATACACATCTGCATTACGTAATTCACTTACAGTATTGGGTAAACAGTCCTCCAGTTGGAAAGAATGTTTTCCCGATATGATGTAGTGTTCAATATGGTACCAAGCCCTACTCGAACTGTGAGTAAAAATTTGACTCGAGCGGCGTTAATTTTGACCAAACGTGAGAAACTCCGAACTAGCTGCGAGAGCAAGAAGCTACCGCGCTGCTTAAAATGGCGCCATTTCGTGAAACACGTGAGCAAATAGTATTAACTCGTTGACCGTTGCACGCATAGTGACGGATGTTTCACGGCCGGGCCAGGCACACGGTGTCAGGCGCGAAGCTTCGATGGGGCCGACGGCGGCCTCGGGGCACTCAAAGTACAAACTCAACTTGTATTTGAACGACTTGATATTAAAAGTTCTCATAGTATGTATGGCTGTATAAACATTTAAGGGGCTCCGGAACGCCCTACACTTGCAATGTTAAAATAACGCTTATAAATTACATCTTTCCTCACAAAGTATTTGAGGTAGGAAGTTGAACTTCTCACAGATTATTTATTGGAATATGGGCTACAACTTCACACAGGGATTTTACAAAATTTTATTTCAGTTATTAAAGATGATTTTTTTCAATTGTAATGAAAATTCACAACATTTTTTGCAATTTTTTATTTATATATTCAAAAATATACAGTTTTTTGGAAAACGGCTGTGTTAAATTATGCAGAAGGTACTGTGTAACATTTACTGAAAGTTTGAAACAAATATGTTTGGAAGATCCTTAGAAAACATGTAATTAGTATGAGAAAAGTTTTGGGAATCGAGCGACAAAGATTGGATTAACTTTGTAGTGAATTCCAGGTCCATAGGATGGATTACCTTCATCCTCTGCAAACTCCTCCTCCAGCTTCCTCTTGTTCCTCCTCCTGTTTACTCTTGCTTGTATGTCTAGACTCTTTACAGTCCTGTCTGCAGCCCGAAGGCGATCCTTGTCTAAAGCAAGCATCGCTCGTTGTTGTGTTCGTAGATTTTGCTACCATTTTCTTCAGTTGCAGTTATTGCAACACTGTTCCAAAAGGTGGTCATGTATGAACACTTATCACATTTCAGTTGTATTTCACTAGAAAGTCCTACGTGCTTTATTGTGGAGAGTTCCAGACCAACTTCACTACAATGAATACATCTTACACAGTTACCGAGCGAGGTGGCGCAGTGGTTAGCACACTGGACTCGCATTCGGGAGGACGACGGTTCAATGCCGTCTCCAGCCATCCTGATTTAGGTTTTCCGTGATTTCCCTAAATCGTTTCAGGCAAATGCCGGGATGGCTCCTTTGAAAGGGCACGGCCGATTTCCTTCCCCATCCTTCCCTAACCCGAGCTTGCGCTCCGTCTCTAATGACTTCGTTGTCGACGGGACGTTAAAACAACACTAACCTAACCTCTTACACAGTTTGAAAAAATTCCTTTGAGAACCGACATATCAAATATTTCATTCACATCCGATTCGCCCATAAAACGTTCATAGTTTTCACTCAATGAACCCCCCCCCCCCCCCCCCCCTGCGGGTCCGGGGTAAGAATAGGCCCGAGGTATTCCTGCCTGTCGTAAGAGGCGACTAAAAGGAGTTTCAACCGTTTCGGCCTTCCATGTGATGGTCCCCCTTGGGGTTTGACCTCCATTTTTCAAAATTCTACAGAGGTACGAGCCTTTTGGGGAAGGACATCTTACATGGTGTACCACTGGTCCTAAGTGCACTAAGACCTTGGCACTCAGCATTGCACCGGCGTTGTAACCATACCCACTATTCCTCAAATTGGGCCTAAACGCCTAATGGATGGTCCAAGTTGCACTATGGGCGTATCTCCATCTGCACCAGCGATCATGATGGACTTTCCATGGCAACAGAAATCCAGCACGGTAGCCAGCCCGTTGTGGTGGGGTCGTCATGTACCCTCTAGGTTGTAGCCCCCTGACAACACAGGGATCGTACTGCCGATACCTGAGCTGCACCCTCCCCACGTCGGCCAAGGAGTAGATGCCCATCTCCTTGGGGCATCAGGACTCCCGGCAATGGTCATCCTGCCAGGTGGCCCTTGCTGCGGCTGGGTGGCGCCCGTGGGGAGAGCCCCTGGTCGGAGTGGGTGGCATCGGGGCGGACGTTTCGCAGATGAAACGTAAACATGTATCAGGTCGCTCTGCGGCCGAGTCTTTCAAAAAAAAAAAGGTACCGTTTCTAGTTCTGGTTCTCCTGCCCTTTCCCCCTTGGCCACTCCATGGGAGGAGGGACAGGCCCGCCGGCTTGGGGCGAAGTACTTCCCCCGCTATTTGGTCTGTTCTCGAACCGATGGGGGGACGTTCGCCACCTCCAAGCCCATGTTCTTTGTTCAGCACATTGAGGACGTCTTCGGGGAAATCGAGGCTCTCAGCAAGATGCGATCAGGGTCCGTTCTTATCAAGACCACCTCTGCCACACAGTCGGCGGCACTCCAGGCGTGCGACCGCCTAGGGGACATCCCAGTATCCATTGTCCCACATCTGGCACTAAATAGGACGCAGGGGGTTATTTTTCATCGTGACCTCCTGCTACAATCTGATGAGGAGCTCAGGGCCAACCTGGAGCGCCGAGGCGTGCATTTCGTCCGGCGAGTCCAGCGCGGCTCCAAAGACCGTCGCATCGACACCGGGGCCTTTATCCTCGCCTTCGAGGGGGACGTTCTCCCGGAGAAGGTAAAGGTGATGTGCTACCGGTGTGACATGCGACCTTACGTCCCGTCTCCTATGCGCTGTTTTAGGTGTTTGCGCTTTGGGCACATGTCGTCCCGGTGTGAGGCTGAGCCCCTTTGTGGCGATTGTGGACGTCCTTTTCGTGAGGAACATACATGCACCCCACCACCTCGGTGCGTTAATTGTCCTGGCGTCCACTCGCCTAGATCCTCAGACTGCCCCGCATATCAGAAGGAGAAGAAGATACAAGAAATCAAAACTTTGGATCGGCTCTCTTATTCGGAGGCCCGGAAGAAGTACGACCGCCTCCATCCCGTGCCATTGACCACCTCGTTTGCCTCAGTTGTGTCCACTCCTTCCGCGGTATCCTCACCCCTATCCTGTCCCCCCTCCGCCTCCTCTGCCCGTCAGGGGGCTCTGCCTCCGCCTCCCAAATCCCTCCCTTCCAAATCCTCCTCCCCCGTGGCCCCAACCCCCTCCGCCCCAGGGGCCACCCTTCCTCCTCCTCCTCCTCCCCCCACGCCACCTGAGAAGCGATTCTCTTCTCAGGCGTCCATCGGGGAAACGTTCCGGACCCCAGCTTCCGAGGTCCGGCGTTCCAAAACGGACCCCGCGCGTGAGGACCTTCTTCGGGTCCAGCCCACCATCCCTATGCCTCCTTGGCCTTCCAAGGAGGCCTCCAAGAAGAAGTCTCTATCCCCCTCTCCACCCCGGCGCGTTTCGTCTGACGCTCCATCCGTGAGTCGCTGCTCCCGGCCGTCCTCAGTTTCGCCGGGACGCTCTGCTGCCAGGCGCTCCGCCGGCCTTTTGTCGGCAAATGATGCGGCCCGTCCTACACAACCAGGGACAGCGGCCGCAGCTGGCGACGAGTCGATGGAACCGGATCCGCCTCCCGTCGGTTGTAGCGTAGTTCCCTCGCAACCAGGCCCTCCGCGGCCGTCGAGGTGACAAGCTCTTCCCCCGTCTCGTTCCCCCAACCTTTTGACTAGCGATGGCGTTGTTTCATTGGAACATAAGAGATATTCGATCTAATCGGGAGGAATTGCAACTGCTCCTCCGCCTGCACTGTCCGCTCGTCCTTGGTCTCCAGGAAACCAAGTTGCGCCCGACTGACCAAATTGCCTTTACCCACTATACCTCGGAACGGTATGACCTCACACCTGTGGACGGTATCCCAGCTCATGGTGGGGTCATGTTGCTCGTTCGGAACGATGTTTATTACCATCCCATCCCATTGAGCACCTCACTCCAAGCAATAGCTGTCCGTGTTACTCTTTCTGCTTTTACTACTTCAGTTTGTACCATCTACACTCCACCATCATCTACTGTTAGTCGGGCTGACATAATGCACCTGATCGTTCAGCTTCCCCCGCCGTTTTTATTGTTTGGCGACTTCAATGCCCATCATCCCCTTTTGGGCTCTCCTGCGTCCTGTCCAAGAGGCTCACTCTTGGCGGATGTCTTCAACCATCTCAATCTTGTCTGCCTCAATACCGGCGCCCCGACTTTCCTCTCGGACTCTACTCATACCTACTCCCACTTGGACCTCTCGATCTGTTCTGCCACTCTTGCCCGTCGGTTCGAGTGGTATGTCCTTTCTGACACCTATTCTAGCGACCACTTCCTCTGTGTCGTTCGTCTCCTGCACCACACCCCATCCCCACGTCCTTCGCGCTGGAACATACTGAAAGCTGACTGGGGACTGTACTCCTCCCTGGCGACCTTTCTGGACCACGATTTTCCCAGTTGTGCCAGTCAGGTCGATTACCTCACGGCTGTTATCATCAATGCTGCCGAACGTTCCATTCCTCGTACTACTTCTTCTTCACGCCGCGTTTCCGTCCCCTGGTGGAACGAGGCTTGTAGGGACGCTATCCGTGCTCGACGACCTGCTTTACGCACCTTTCGCCGCCATCCTACGTTGGCGAATTGTATAGAATACAAACGACTCCGAGCGCAATGCCGTAGAGTCATCAAAGACAGCAAAAAAGCTTGTTGGGCCTCTTTCACCAGCTCCTTTAACGGTTTCACTCCCTCTTCTGTTGTATGGGGTAGCCTCCTCCGGCTGTCGGGCATTAAGGCCCACTCCTCGGTTCCTGGCCTGACCTCAGGTAATGAGGTCCTTGTTGATCCTGTGGCTGTCTCCAACGCCTTTGGCTGCTTTTTCGCGGAGGTTTCAAGCTCCGCCCATTACCATCCTGCCTTCCTTCCCAGGAAAGAGGCAGAAGAGGCTCGGCGACCTTCTTTCCACTCGCTGAATCTGGAAACTTATAATGCCCCCTTTACTATGCGGGAACTCGAACGTGCGCTTGCACTGTCCCGGTCCTCTGCTCCGGGGCCAGATGCCATTCACGTTCAGATGCTGGCACACCTTTCTCCGGCGGGCAAAAGCTTCCTTCTTCGTACCTACAATCGCGTCTGGACCGAAGGTCAAGTCCCCATGCGTTGGCGTGACGCCGTTGTTGTTCCTATACCCAAACCTGGGAAGGATAGACACCTTCCTTCTAGTTACCGCCCCATTTCTCTTACAAGCTGTGTCTGTAAGGTGATGGAGCGCATGGTTAATGCTCGGTTAGTTTGGATTCTTGAATCTCGACGGATACTTACTAATGTCCAATGCAGCTTTCGTCGCCGCCGTTACGCTGTTGACCACCTTGTGACCTTGTCGACATTCATCATGAACAACTTTTTGCGAAGGCGCCAAACGGTAGCCGTGTTCTTCGACTTGGCGAAGGCTTATGATACCTGTTGGAGAGGAGGTATCCTCCGCACTATGCACAGGTGGGGCCTACGCGGTCGCCTGCCCCTTTTTATTGATTCCTTTTTAACGGATCGAAAGTTTAGGGTACGTGTGGGTTCAGTATTGTCCGACGTCTTCCTCCAGGAGAACGGAGTGCCTCAGGGCTCCGTCTTGAGCGTAGCCCTTTTTGCCATCGCGATCAATCCAATTATGGATTGTATTCCACGTAATGTCTCAGGATCTCTCTTTGTCGATAACTTCGCGATCTACTGCAGTGCCCAGAGAACATGCCTCCTGGAGCGCTGCCTTCAGCGTTGTCTAGACAGCCTCTACTCATGGAGTGAGGCAAATGGCTTCCGGTTCTCTGAAGAGAAGACGGTTTGTATCAACTTTTGGCGATATAAAGCATTCCTTCCGCCATCCTTACATCTCGGTCCCGTTGTTCTCCCATTCATGGAAAGAACTAAGTTTCTAGGGCTCATGTTGTACAGGAAACTGTGTTGGTCTCCACATGTCTCTTATTTGGTGGCCCGTTGTACACGTTCCCTTAATGTCCTCAGAGTTCTTAGCGGTTCATCTTGGGGAGCGGATCGCACTGTCCTGCTTCGCTTGTATTGGTCCATAGTCCGATCGAAGCTGGATTATGGGAGCTTCGTCTACTCGTCCGTTCGGCCATCTCTCTTACGCCGGCTCAACTCCATCCACCATCAGGGGATACGTATTGCGACCGGAGCCTTCTACACTAGTCCTGTCGAGAGTCTTTATGCTGAAGCTGCCGAGTTACCATTGACCTACCGGCGCGACGTACTGCTGTGCCGGTATGCCTGCCGGCTGTTGTCTATGAGTCCGCTTCCGTCGCCTGCTTCGACAATTGGATTTTGCCCTCCCTACCACCTTCAGAGAGGGCGAGAGCCCGACACCACCTTGGCTCCAGGCTCCGGTTCCTATTTATCTCGACCTCAGCTCACTCGCGAAGGAGGGTACTCCGGCTGCAGTGTATTGCTCACGGTTTGTCGAACTTCGTGCTCGACTTGCCGGTCACACCTTTATTTACACCGATGGCTCCAAAACTGACGATGGTGTCGGCTGTGCCTTTGTCGTCGGGGCCGCCACCTTTAAATACCGGCTCCTCGACCAATGTTGCAGCTTTACGGCCGAGCTTTTTGCTCTCCATCAGGCCGTTCAGTATGCCCGCCGCCACCGCCATTCATCGTATGTACTCTGCTCTGACTCACTCAGTGCTCTTCGGAGCCTTGGAGCTCCCTATCCGGTCCATCCCTTGATTCAACGGATACAGCAGTCCCTCCATTCTTTCGCTGATAATGGTTCTCCTGTCAGCTTTCTGTGGGTTCCCGGACATGTAGGAGTGCCTGGGAATGAGGCTGCGGATGCTGCAGCCAAGGCTGCAGTCCTCCTGCCTCGGCCAGCCTCCCATTGTGTCCCGTCATCTGACGTTCGTGGGGATGTATGTAAGAGGCTTGTGTCGTTGTGGTGGGATGCTTGGTCATCCCTCCAAGGAAACAAGCTCCGGGCAGTAAAACCGCTCCCAACTGCTTGGACAACATCCTCCCGACCATCTCGGCGCGAGGAGCTCCTTCTGACGAGGTTGCGGATAGGGCATTGCCGGTTTAGCCACCGCTACCTGCTCTCCGGTGATCCAGCCCCGCAGTGCCCTTGTGGTCAGGCATTGACAGTGCGCCATGTTTTATTGTCGTGTCCCCGTTTTAGTCAATTTCGTGTTATCCTGTCCCTGCCATCTACTTTACCGGATGTTTTAGCTGATGACGCTCGAGCAGCTGCTCGTATTCTGCGTTTTATAACTTTGGCTGGCTTGTCCAAAGACATTTAACCTTTTTACTTATTTTATCTGCATCTTTGTCAGGTACTTCTGGTGTCCCCCCATCCCCTTGAGTTTTAGCAGATTCCATGTGCTCTAACACCAGTGACTGGGCGCTAATGACCTCAGCAGTTGAGCGCCCTTAAACCCTACCAAAAAAAAAAAAAAAACTCATTGAACCAAGCGTCTTCTGTGAAGTATTTTCTTTCCCACTTTGACTGCTATGGGCAGGTGTACTTGAGAGGTTAGGTTCACTCACTTGGTTATCGTCTTTATTGTTTACAGTAATAACACATACCTTTGGCTTTCCAACATTTCTCCTTTTCTTAAAAGCCTTCAGAGGATTTCTAATAACTTTACTTTTACTCATTATTATAATTCAACAAAACAGAAACTCAAGAAACAGAATTAATTACGAATATTATCGAGATAACGACAGTGTAAATAAACATGAAACAATCGACAGTCACACCAGCGATATATATTGAACCATCACAGGTTAGCCACAACACATACTTTATCTCACATCACTAAAATGTACCTGATGAACACGGACGTTAATAATAACACCATTTGACAGCAGTTTAACAGCGCCACAGTGGGTCACGCCCATGTAGAACACATTTCAAAAAAAAATTTAAAAATAGTTGTAATCTTCGGAATTGAATAAATTATATATCTATTAGAAGGTAATAGTCTGCAGATTCAGAAAACGCAAAAAAGTAAAAATTGGACTTTCCATGATTTCGAGCCTTTCCGGAGCCCCTTAAGATGATTTTAAAGCAAGCTAACGTCAAACGAAAATGGCCTTATAAGTATTACTGGACTCTGAGCCCAGTACAATAATTTCTTTGGTTAGAGACAAAAAATTTGGCATTTTGATTCAAACGAGCAATACGTCACTTCTCACGTGATAGAATGGCGGGAAAAGTACTAGCTTTCAATCAGGTTGCAAACAAGACGGTAACTACACGATGAAACAAGGAACAATTAAATGCCTAACAATAGAAATCACATTAAACTAATTGCGATCGAGAATAAATTACAGCGACGAGACCATTAAAGACACAGTAATCAGGAGAAGTCAGTAAATGACGGAACGAGCGAAAGATAGACTCGTACTGAATAACTGAGATCTTCCATTAGTTACTGCTGGTGCACATGATATGCGGCCTAGACCATACTGAAATCAAATTTTCCAGTCATTCTTATTATTAAAATTCGGAATACATTATAAAAACTAGGACATAATTTGGAGGTAGTACCAGTAGTGCTCCTTAGACGGTGGTGTAATGGAAAAATGCATCAGAACCCGAGATATCTAGAGCTGTGACGTAAACGACACGAAATGTTAGTCGTAATCAAGCAGAGCATTGTTCTTTTCATGTTAGTATTTAAATTTGACATCGAGATTGCAGCGCTTGGAGTCACTTTACATAAATCTTCAATCCTTTACGAGAACATCATAGAAAACAGTTCTACCCATTATATCTTACTGTCTGCTCCTCCGCACACTTAAGTCGGGGGTGCAGCACATTCGGAAAAACCCATTTAAAGATGTGGTCCCGTCTCCCGTGCCTCATTGGAACGCGACGGAGAAAATTAAACCCCGCAATCCTCTTCGACGGGTGTTGAACTAAGTGGGCATTCTGGAGGGAGTGGGGGGGGGGGGGGGGGGGAGGAGGAGGAGGAGGAGGAGGAGGAGGAGGAGGGAATGTTCATTTCAGCGTTCTCTCCATTTCTCGGTGGCACTCAAGACGTATTTGACACGAATATCTTGCCAAGGTGGCTTGCTTGATTTCATGCGTACATCTGGCGGATTCTAGAAAACGCAACGTAGAACTTGATTCTTACAGGACTCAGTCCTCTCAAGGAATTACACCTTTACAACTTCTCGTATGAGAGCCACAGAAACAGTATTGGATACAATAGGCAACCACTGTATCATAGCAGATATGACAGTGCCAGTAATGGTTCTCATGGGCTCAATCATATATACACCTATATTACTGGCATGTGAGATGTTCCCCATGCAGGGACCCTTCATTCAGCTGCTGAAGACGTAAGTTAAATTGCGGCATCTTGTAGCTTACCTGCGTTTACTCCCCAGCTGTTTCCAGCTCTTTTGTGAAATAGATTTACTCCTGTGCCAAGCCTCTTGGACAGGTTGGTGCAGTGCTGCTTAAAGTGACACCATGAGGTTCAGGGATGTAGTTGCGGGGAAACATGGACTTTCTGTGTGCATATTTATTATGAAGACGGAAAGTTCAGTGATTTATATTAACAACTTTCTGTTCGTGAAATTTCCATTCCAGCTGAAAGGTGATGTATTTATTTGATGCAGAGACGTAGACAAATTCTCTGCAATATGCTAGTTCCAATTGGTTCAGATTTATTCACGCCTAAAGGGACATGTTTAGGGAAATAAACATCCACCAATTAAGTCATCATTAAGTGCGACAGCTATCACATAGTGGACAGTAATGATGAAAGAATTGGATAACGGCAAGAACAGTTACAGATTCTCATACAAAATTACTAAAGAGCAGGTCAAATTTGACACTTTCTGTTCCTCCTAAAACGATGAAACTGTTACTGCTTATTACACAGGCTAAGGCACTTAAATTTTTCACCGCAAACAATTTTCGACCTGTTGCAGGTAAATCTAATCTCATTTTAACGAGGCGAACAGTGGACAGGGCTTCATGGAACAAAGAGAAATTTGTTCTCGCAAGCTATTTTAGAACTGATACAGGCATCAAAGTTAAGTATTAATGGAACTACACTTTTTTGTCGTCAGAATAGCAGATATCGATCGGGCAGATTCAGTGATAAAATTCTTTTGATCTAAAAAGAAATTGAGGCAAAAAATACATTGAATATCGGGAATAATGTGTTATTGTTGACGCCGTTAAATTGCATGCCATCCATGTCTACACCATTGTTCAAGAACTATTGGGCCACCGGATTAAGTCGATGTCATAGTTGTGCGTTAGACTTCTCAAATATTCAAACATCTATGGTACCAAACAAAAGGTTACGTCGCAGGAAAACCACTCATCCAGAGATACGGCGTGACAATTTTTTTTATACCTTCCGCAGTCAATACTATCCATCAGAAACTCTAATAGTCCCTGATCACTTCTGACGATTGTATCGGAGCGAAATCCCGTTGTGCTTACCTTCTGAAGGATCAGTGTGTTATCATCGTGCTACATTCATTCTAACTGTTAGAGCACTGGACGTAATGACTCAGTTATGAGAGCTATGAACAGTTATTCGTGAAGCACGTACGTTCTTGCTCATACACTTCACGATTTCCCCTAATCTGTAGAAATATTTAATCATTAATATCTTCGTTTTTGTCCGCCTACGTAGCTGATTGGTCACCGTAGACAGCAACCACGCAAAGGACACGGGTTCGATTCTCGGTATTGCCAAGAATGTTTCCTTAATGGGGGACTACTACAGGATGATGCCAGTTAAGGAGATCCTTGAGTGAGAAGTAGCGGCTTCATGGTCGGAAAAGCCGGCAGCACGGCTGGGAGAGCGGTGCGCTGACAAAATGATCATATCTACCGCATCCGCATGAAGTCGAATGGCAGAGCATGAACTGGGCGGCTGGTCGACATTCCTTCGTCCTCCAAGGCCTGGACGTGGAGCTCGTGAAACATTCCTAAATTTTTCACCTTTCATCACAGAAAGGTTAATATTACCTTCTAATAAACTGGTAAATCATCTGTAACTCCCAAAGATTTCATTACAGAACCATTTCACTAATAAGCGCTGTTCACTTAAAACATCGATCAGTAATACATAAAAACTAAACGATCGTAAACAGTAATGGTATTTATCTTTTCTCTGGACACACACCTTCTGTTAATACTCTCTGTATGCAGTGAAAACGATGCCTGTTTCGGAAATGTTAAATGACACAAGTCTGACTCTTGCATATACCTTTCTTATATTTTACTTAAAGGACGTTCATGAAGAATGGTTAATACTGTCTTTAGTTTTCAAATATTATGCTTTCGTTGTAATACCATAGTATAGAACTTAAAGTGTAAACTGCCGCTTGCCTAACTCTTCAGTAAGTGATGTTCGTGAGGAATTGCTTTTCTGTCGCGAAAGAAACACACTTTTCTGCTTTCTCAACCAATCAAGAGAAGGAAAGTGGCGCAAAAGAGACGACTGGATGCGAAGCCAGACGGCACAAAGTGTGTGTTATAAAATAATGAGTGAGGAATGTTGGTGACGGAAAGCGACGTTTGTTACACTGTCTTGGTATTCAAAAAAACCACTTAAAGAGCTGTTAGCAATTTCATTGTAATCTGCTCTAATATGTAAAACTATGTTTTGAACAAAACAGGCGTTTCATGAAACAATAATGCGCAAGACTTAGAAAAGGAACGAAGTAAGGGGAGCAGTACCATAAACAAATCAGGTAAATACAGTATACAGTGTTGGCTATACAATTTTGCTGGCTGTTGGTTAATATGCAATGTTGTATATCGCCGTATTTTGATACAGACTTCATTAAAATAGGAATTGGGTCGTGATGGAGTAGCAAAATATTATGTTGTCAATATTTTCAGAGATATTCCACAGATTGCTACATCAGTGCTGTTTGTCTTGCAGATTAACTTCTAAATGATGTGAATATCAATATCACATAAAATGAGGCTGTGAAACACGTACTTTGATGTGCTTCCCCAATGCTAGGCATCAAGTCGGGCAACAATTTTCCTGTAACTAACTCGATCAGCTGCCAGGTTTTAAACTTGATCTCATTTCGTGTCAAGCATCGAAGATCCTTTGAAAAAGTTATTTTCCAGGTGTTACGAGGTGTTGCTGTGCTTCTGTATAGCTCCGATGGTTTTCACAACAGTGCTAGTTTGAGGATTCTTCAGTCTTCCATGCGTAGAAAAATGTCACGCAACCCTCACTCTTCTTACAGCAACGGTTTTGTGCGGGCTGTGTAGGCCACTTCTTCTCAGCATTTCAACATTTCAAACGTGCTCGGAGCGGATCTTACATATTCGCTCCATGTATCATTGGTGGAAAACATTGAGTTGCGTGCCTATTTTGCTGACACTTTCCAGGTCTCACTGCGTATCTCAGAATAAAATACCTATAATTAAGCATACGAATGTTACCCTGTAGACTAATAATTTAATGAAACCTTTACATCATCTGTATTCCCCAAGCCACCTGGTGGTTGACGGTGGATGGTTGGACAAAAAATACTAAAAATTAACTCTAAATAGTGTAATCGTTGTTCGTATCTAAAGATAATTTGCGCAGTAATACTACTTATTTAATCCATATTCTTGTTACGTACTATCCTGTTAAATTTTGAAAATATTCATTAGCGTTTAATCAGGGAAGTGATAGTTCAACGGTCCTTTGGATCCACCCACAAGAGCGGACTGCTGCGATGTCAGGCAGGGAGCCTCTATAAAAGCCGATTAGCGGAAAAAGCTTTATGCGTCTAAAGACTTGGGATGGAATCAGCTTAAACATGAGACCTTGTTTGCAAGGCGTGCAAAATGCATGTCGTTAAAACTGCTCCTACAGTGGTGATACTAGCACACTAACCTTTGTGCACCTCCCGTGACCATTTGCGGCCGTGGAGGAATTTCACACAACGCCCTATAAACAATAAGTAAAAGCATCTTGTCTTCCGTGAATAATCAGACACCCGTAGCACTTTTAAAAAACTGAATTTATATTCAAGACAGTTTCGTATCGGTACGAAAATACGCGTAAGGAAGAAAGGGGGGGGGGGAGAGGGAGAGGGAAAATTGAATGGAAGAGTTTTGGAGTGGTCAGATGTTAAAAGTACTTAAAAAATGTTGAGCACTAATAACGGCAGTATAGCTAAGGGAATAGTGAAAAAGGGTACAAAAGCACTGTTTTTACCAGAGTGCTAGTGGTATTCTGTGCAACGTAAGTCCCGAATAAATGTAAAAATGTTTCGTATTGAACTTACTACGAATCCATTCTAGCATATTCATATCTTTTACATGGACTACAACGAATATGAAACGGGGCAAAATTCAGATAGCAGAGTTAAAATGTTTAAGAGGTATCGAAGGCAAGGAAAGAAACTGTAGAATAATAATGGAGATCGGAAAAAGGACGGGAATCTCGGAACTTCAGTTCCAATCTGCCATGGCCACCATAATGCGTTGTTGTTACCACTTGACAGCGTCACCAAGCTTGGGTAACGGATGGGCGATGCACTGAATAGTTAAACACTATTAAAGACAACGCCATAACTGTGCCAGTATCTATCCTCGTGCTTTAAGGATGTCATATCTTACGTGCGCCGTTAATTGTACCCTCACAATGTATGTCTTACGTAAAAGTTCCTCGTACCTATTAAGGTTGCACGCTGGTAAAGCAGCCTCTATCATTTCATAACGCATGGACGTTCTCACGTGTTCTGCGGACGCTACGTTGCAATGATCTTCCAACATAGCGTGAGACATCTTTTTCCGCCCGATGCCCTGTTGCTCCCAAATGACATACGTAAATTAGTGTGGTTGGTAACTGGCAATGCTAATCTTTGGAATATATAACCCTTTCTATGGATAAAGTCTTCCTTCTGCTTTACGTCCGTGGCGATGACATTCCAGTGTGAACGAAGAGACAGGAAATATAGAGAACCATCGTAATTACACGGCTGAAAAGACATAAAATATTCATCTGAAAGTAAACGGTTCAGTGTTAAATTTATGTACAAATAAAGTTAAACATCACAGTTGCATTGCATCTTGAAGTGAGATAGGCCACCTCTTCGACTCTTTCGTTCAATACTTATGTAGGCCCAAGCTCGAGCCATGTTAAGACCAATGCCGTTATAACTTGGAGCCGATCGTTGTACATGTTGGTAAGTTTTCAGTGGTGACGGGGCTACAATGAGACCGCTACTTATTGCTGAAAAATTGTATTAATTACTGATTTCAGTATCACTATGGCGTCTTCTACTGATATTGAGAAATCCTGGATTCTTATCTGCGAGTTACTACTCATAATTATATTCATGTTGCTGCTACATGTTGGGGGGTTTCAAAAGGCTCACTCGATTGTGCTGAAGGTGACTTGTCCCAATGTGGAACCCTATAATAAAAGTTACCGTATAGAAGTGTGTTGATTAGATGGAAGTACTTGCGGAGTGTTAGTGCGACACGGGCGTCGTGCTGGCATAGATCAGATGAATTAAATACGCACCGCTGAGAGAGATAAAAGCTGGCCTGAAAATGTTTCCGGGACTAGAGTAAGTGTAGAATGTACAATGGGAACCCTTTTGAAGTGGATTACGTTGATCCAGAACAACAAATAAAATTCTTTCCAAAAAATAAATTTACGTTACTTTAACTCTCCTTTTAGTGTTCATTATATAACATGTGTGTGGCTTTGGTCTGTAATAACTGGCAAGTAAAGATAGTCATCTCTTACTCCCAAGCATGAAATCATAGTGTGCTTGCTGCTGGCCTGACAAGTGCAAACTTAAATCAGCTATTGGAAGAATTAACAAGCCGGCCGGTGTGGCCGTGCGGTTCTAGGCGCTTCAGTCCGGAATCGCGTGACCGCTACAGTATCAGGTTCGAATCCTGCCTCGGGCATGGATGTGTGTGATGTCCTTAGGTTAGTTAGGTTTAAGTAGTTCTAAGTTCTAGGGGACTGATGACCACAGATGTTAAGTCCCATAGTGCTCAGAGCCATTTGAACCATTTTGAATTACCAAGTGACAATGAAAATGAAATGTTCGCACCGCATAGCAAAAAATGGTTCAAATTGCTCTGAGCACTATGGGACCTAACATCTGAAGTCATCAGTCCCCTAGGACTACTTAAACCTAAATAACCTAAGAACATCACACACACATCCATGCCCGAGGCAGGATTCGAATCTGCAACCGTAGCGGTCGCGCGGCTCCGGACTAAAACGCCTAGAACCGCTCGGCCACAGCGGCCGTCTTGCACCGCCTAGCATGTTATTTCACTGACATGAGCGTAATCAATGCCGGCATAATCTTCAGAGGAATCAATGCGGAAGATAGAATTAGGAGTAATTCAGAGTTGCTTTCATTACAGCATTAGTGAGAGCAGTAATGTGCTCACAAACACAAGCAAATAAAACACTAACATCAGCTGTTAAAAACCTACGTTCTGCGAACTAAACGGGTAGTAACGCTGAGGCTAACTACTCATAGACGACAACCCATATCAGAGCGACAGTGGTCATTCTGCAAAAGGAACATCAGGTGACGCGCTTTATGTAGCACGAAGAGACACCGCTGTTGTCTCAAATAGGCGTGAAGACATATGGTGTTGGACTCGACGTGAGTAATTATAAAAGTTATGCTGAGAGCCGCAGAAAATGGGAACATTTCTTTCGTCGAGATCTGCGACAACCACCACCAGCGTTAACGTAGGAGAAAGAGTTGAAACCAGAATTTCGAACTGATGTAGGTGCAGAAACGGCAGATACGCAGGTGCTCTTTCAGTGTGTCTCACTGACTACAATTCAATCCTTGGAACTGCCCAGCTCACTCACCTGGCCAGAGCCGCTAAAAACAGCTTTTACCCTGAAAAACGATGGGCCTTCGTTCGTCATTTATGCCAGTGACACAGTTCTGAGGCGCTGCTCTGAACCCATGGCGGCTAGCTTCCACTACACGAACTCATACACGGGCAGTCTTCTAGGCTTGGAAACGGTATGCAAAGCCATTCAAGCAGGGGTTCCAACTCTAGCAGACGAGAAGTTGCAGCAATTTGTCCCACTCGCACTAATCGCCGCACAGCCGACAGTCGCTAGTATTATTTATACGGAAGAAACCGTAAGGTACCGTCCTTCAAGGAGACACACGAAGGAAGACCAGCATAATTGAATAGTTTCGTAACGCTTTCGGGATTGGCGCCTGTCCGCAATTCAGGGGAAGGCGGAGAAGACATCCTAGCCTATAAAACCCAGTGTTTTTTGAACCGACACTACTCTCGGTGTCAGTTACAGATGCGCCGATCCTGTGATTGTCAGTTTACAACCAGGGACGTAGAACTTCTCATTTTCCTGCCTCGCCTCTCCGTAGTTAACACCGGTAGCACCCTACATTTCATAGGATTTCTGTGCAATCCCTTTGCACCAGTTGCGTACTATTTGTGTCGTTACTTACACTCAAAGACAGAAAATACAGATCTAATGAACTACACACTTGATTCCTGGACATTCCATTTTCTCCCGACTCTTTCTTAAATCAGCCGCCACAATTATCAGCGATAACCTTACAGTAGATAGGGGCTGACTGCTCGGTACGTCTGTGATACAGACATTGAGATCGCAATACCTGGTTTTCAGTTCCGCTGTAAAACCACATGAAAACGACAAAACCTCGAATATTCCTTTCTGGAAATTCTTGTGGCCGTGTGACTTCGATATATACTTGATTGTACCTTTGTTTCCAAAATTATAACGGAAAATTTTATTGCTGATAAACGGTTAAAGCCGATGTTGTACTGTTAAGACGTCTTCATGGTCAATTACACTGCGAGAGTTTTGATGGCCGGCACTGTGGTAGAGGCGGCAGCGTGCGAAGATATGGGGGGGGCGGCGCCGTCAAAGGTCGCGCTAGGCCAGTGGGCGGCTGCGGTGCGGCGGTTGACGCATGACGTACCGCTTGCGTAGGCGTGCGTGCCCGCGGCAGCTGCGACTGCTGGTCGTTGCCACTTCCTCTCCGCAGAAGACGCGATGTTTTTTACCGGACTCACCGCCCGAGAAAATATTGGCGTTCATCTAAAAGCGGAGTAATGTCCAATCTCCTTCACAGCTGCTGACTACGGGTGGCCACAACGTGGATCGCTTGCCGCGTGCGTTTCTTTTCTCCATCTAGTTTCACTCTCGTCAACGTGACGATGCTATACACAACCATCTAGTAGCCGCTCTGACAACTCTGTACACGACAGTTAGTAGTCAGTCACCCATTTGGCGAGTAACGTGATCATTGTTCACTGTGCAACATTAAGTGAAACTGGGACTGCTGATGCCGTGCCGGCCGTTGTGGCCCGGCGGTTCTAGGCGCTTCAGTCCGGAACCACGCTGCCGTTACGGTCGCAGATTCAGATCCTGCCTCGGGCATGGATGTGTGTACTGTCCTTAGGTTAGTTAGGTTTAAGCAGTTCTAAGTCTAGGGAACTAATGACCTCAGATGTTAAGTCCTATAGTGCTCAAAGTTTTTTTTTTCTTTCTGATGCCGTAATAGTAACTCTTTTGTCTAATAAGCACAAACGAGAAAGAAAATAATAGTATTCAATAAAGATTGGGAAGAGAAACTTTTTGGAACGACTAGCCGGCCATGTGTGAAGTGTCACAATCATGGGCGCCAGCACGTTTTCACGTCATTTGGAGCAGTACATTTTCTCCACACATATAATTTACAAATTTTCAAGTCACGGTTACCGGCTCGTCGTTTCCTCTTAGTAGCTTAAACAGTGCACTTTCAGGACCAGTCAAATGTTACAAACACCAACAGGCAAACAGTATGTGTAGTAAAACTTATTTCTACATTCCCAGATTTTACCGTTTTACGCTATTTTCTGTCGTTCCCATCGGATACCCTGTTCATTCAGTTAATGGTTTATCTCTCATTAAAACATTCGTATGAACGTCATCACACCATGGGCTTTTCAACCACTACAGCAAACTTCATTAACAATGTTCGAATAGATTTATGGGAAGCTACGTCGTAATTCCATTCACATACAACCAGTGTGATAATGCATTACATGAAACTGTACATTTTAAAATTTTATTTAATTTTTACATTTTTGTGTTAAATGCCCATTTATGACATAAAAATTGATTTTTTGATATTGTCAAGAATGAAAATTGAGTGAGTCTTTAGGAAAAATGTAACAATGTCGCTCAAAAATGTACTCGGGCATGTCGAATATAACTTGATTGCTCATCAGCTTATTGTCATTGTCGCGTTACCTCCTGTTAACATGGACCAGTCGGATGTTAAAACAAAAATACTGATATTTTGTATTGACATTCTAACAAATGTAAAACGTCCATTCGTGAAATACTGATATTCACGTTTTGATTTTTTCCTTTTTTTATGAAACGAAAGGATAATATCGAAGTGCACGTTTGTTGTTTCAATAAAAGCTGAAAGAATTTCTAATGACAAACACGTGTTCCACAGCAGCTGTGCACAGTTTTCAGAACCTCTGAATGCTGTTAACAGCAACAGTTCTAAGGTGGTTGTACAATAATTTTCGAACATCTTCAGAGAAAGAGATTTCTTAAGGAACAAGCTACAAAATTTTCCATTCCTGCAGTTCATTTTATAATTTACGTTCTATATGTTTTACATAGATTTACGTCATTTTGTCGATATTGTCATGTCATTTTAGTAATAATTTTTCACATCTGCAAGTAGGCCTACACACCCCTTCGCAAATGAAAATATTCTCATTAAGGGCAGCTGCCCCCATTGGGTCCCATAAATGGGCGCCCCCCTGATGACAGTCCGTGTCACTCAGATTGCAAGTACCGAGCGAGGTGGCGCAGTGGTTAGCACACTGGACTCGCATTCGGGAGGACGACGGTTCAATCCCGTCTCCAGCCATCCTGATTTAGGTTTTCCGTGATTTCCCTAACTCGTTTCAGGCAAATGCCGGGATGGTTCCTTTGAAAGGGCACGGCCGATTTCCTTCCCAATCCTTCCCTAACCCGAGCTTGCGCTCCGTCTCTAATGACCTCGTTGTCGACGGGACGTTAAACACTAACCACCACCACCAGATTGCAAGTGCTGGTAACGTCTCTCAAGAGCACGGGGCATTTTGTGTCCTTTCCAGTGCTAACTAATCATGCTTTGCAACGCACGCCCATTATGCGGGGTGAACGTCAATAAAACCGACAAACTGCTGCTATGGATTCCTGACTGGAAATGGAGGAAACATCATCGTATGAACATGTGTCCTGAAATGGACGTTGTGCGTGTAACGACAAAAATCATCCCAGAACACGGTACAGACATGCACCGCATCCACGTCGCAACACATGGTCATAGTGGCCTCCAGCGAAATGGAGGCAATACGGATAGTAGCGGTCATCATGCAGGATACAAATAATCATGCTTTGCCTGGAGCTTGTACTAGGATTGGTCTCGATATCCTCTACAATCTGGTCCTCCAAAACTGGTGTAAGCACAGTCCGCCGCCTCCCTGCACGGTCGTTTGTCTCAAAGGACCGATGATCACTCAAACGCCCAAAAGGGACTTTAAATGCTGTGAGATGTGGTTGATGTCTGAGACGGTACTTCGTATAGCCGTGCTGCTTCTCGACCGTTTCCATCTGCTTGGCCGTACACAACCACCATCTCGGCTTGTTCACTACATGAATACCAGACCATTCCTCTGTTTACAGTACGCTGCATCAATCACACAGCGTGCAACACACAAGGAACACACAAAACGTTGTCAGAGGAATTTTAACTTGTCAGCGCCATCTACTGTGGCAGTGATGCATTTCCGGACACGTGCTTTAGGACCTTTTTCCATTTCCAGTCAGTAATCCGTCCCTCCAATTTGTCGGCTTCAGTAATGTTCGCTTTGTATACAGAGACACGGCTGAGTTTCGTAACATCGTTATGTGGTGTCAACATTAATGAACACTGATGGCCATTCTGTAACAGCCTATTGTAACTCTAATGAAGTGTATGTGTAACAGTGTAAGAGTATGTGTAAAATTTTGCCTGTTACCGCCAAAAAAAAAAAAATTCCTTAATTTTTTGTGTTAGGGGGGTGCATTTCTGCAGTCGTGATACACGTGGAAAACACCGCGCCACAGCACCGTATCCAGCCTCTAGGAGAGCCAAACAAAATGGCGCAGTCCACCTCTACCTCATCATTGGGCTGCGCCAGTTCGTTTCGGCTCTTCTAGCCGCGTGCTACGGTATTGAAGGGAAAGACTGCCATGTGTACAGGGCGGCGACGGTGGCACAACTATGCTGCGGACGCGATTAACGTCGTCAGCCACAAGGCGGTGAATGGCTGTCTCGTAAAATTTCTAGAGTGGTGATGTGAACTATTTTTGAACGTAATTTACTGCTTGACGCTTATTCGAGGCTAACCGTTTGCCTCTAAGCCTTTTTTTAGCTAATCAAAAACAGCATTATCGTAGGGAGGCAGGTTCGGACTGAGTTGTATCACCTCTGCGTATCTGAAAGGGCTTCTTGGGACTGCGTTGTTGCATGGGCCTTGGATTATCGTGAAGCTGAATGACTCCGCCGGTGACGTACTGTTGTCGCTTAGGTTCAATCGCTTCACGAAACGAGATCAACGTGTGACAGTATCGCTGCGCGTTCACCGTTGCGTCATGCCGCAGGAAGCCGATAAGAACGGTGTCCTCTTTAGCAAAGAAGGTGAGGATCTTCTTTTCCACACTTCTGTGGACGGTATTAGAGTTTTTGGGAGCCGGCGACACTGCATACTTCGACTGGAGATAGTAGTTTTGACCCGGCTTCGAAGTGATAACACAATATCTAGTCTCTAGCGACCACTTCGTGCAAGAACTCACTGCCTTTCTTGGCACAGCGCTGCAAAGGTTTGAGAGCTTCCTATTCGACATGATTCCTGTGCTGGTTGAAGAGTGTAAGAGAGCCATTCGGCGCACACTTAGCGAAAATTCAGTCTGTCTTCAATAATTGCGTGATCACTTCAGACACACGCAGACCTCTGCGGAAATGGCTGCTACTGTAACTTTTCGGTCTTCAGTGATGTGGGCACTAGCTGCTGGGAATAGTATCAGTAATGCGGTGTCGCGTTCCAGACCGTGCATCGTTGACAAGCTCGGCCAACGACATCCGTCCTTCCCTGAAGCGCTTGCGCCAAACGTGGACTTCGGTAACGGAAATCTACTGCTCTCTGTAGTAGCCTTCTGTCATTCGCAGACGAGATTCCGTTCCTCGCACTCCTTCTGCAGTCGGGAAACGCGCTACACCCGTTTGCTATTCTTTTAAAGCTTCTATTTCACTGTTGCACGCCCAACGCCGCCTACTGTACCATCGACGTCTGCCCCTGCTCGCGCTATCGTTACGTGGTTGTGCGTCTGTGACCAGATAGCTTATATAGGGATTGCACCTTCTTCCGCGGGCAGTGACATCACGATCCTTCCGGCGGATTTAATATTAGTTTTTTGGCTCGTTTCTTTTTGAATGTAGCTTACAACAGAGATGCTTACTTCATACGAAAAAGTGATATCTTTGCTTATTGGATGGTCTTAGGATTGTAAACAAAAACCTCCAATATAAATTTCACGTCTGAGGCTGAACCTAATATGAACAGTATTATGTAGCTCATTTGTGCCACAGTGATTTATTTAGAATGTGAGTTGGGTTTGAACTGCAAAAGTTTGGACATAGTCCTGAAAAAAGCATAAGAACAAAAAGATTATGAAACGCCGTCCAAAAGAACATCGGTAACTGGATACAATTGTTTAAATTGATATCTAATTGGATGAAGGCAGATCGGACAGTTCTTACTATTCCCGCAGCGTAAAAAGTGTCGCCAAATACAGAAATGCACTTTAGGAACGCGGGAGCAGACGATATGCTGCTGACGAACACATTAATGTAATTTGAAAAATTAGCTTTCTGGAGATGGTAAAAACTATGTGACAGAAAATAAATAACATAACTTTATTTATTTATTTATTTATTTATTTATTTATTTTTTTGAGAATTCTCTTTACTTCCGGGTACTTCATGTCCTCATTATGTGTAGTTATGGAGAATGGCGTTCTTGATTAAGGGAAATGAAGATCTGGGGCAAATTACATTTTGTTCTTAGGCTATGTACAAAATTTCAAGTGGTCACATGAGTATTGTGATTTAATCAACGGGACTTTACATCTGAGGTCATAAGTCCCCTAGAACTTAGAACTACACTCCTGGAAATGGAAAAAAGATCGCATTGACACCGGTGTGTCAGACCCACCATACTTGCTCCGGACACTGCGAGAGGGCTGTACAAGCAATGATCACACGCACGGCACAGCGGACACACCAGGAACCGCGGTGTTGGCCGTCGAATGGCGCTAGCTGCGCAGCATTTGTGCACCGCCGCCGTGAGTGTCAGCCAGTTTGCCGTGGCATACGGAGCTCCATCGCAGTCTTTAACACTGGTAGCATGCCGCGACAGCGTGGACGTGAACCGTATGTGCAGTTGACGGACTTTGAGCGAGGGCGTATAGTGGGCATGCGGGAGGCCGGGTGGACGTACCGCCGAATTGCTCAACACGTGGGGCGTGAGGTCTCCACAGTACATCGATGTTGTCGCCAGTGGTCGGCGGAAGGTGCACGTGCCCGTCGACCTGGGACCGGACCGCAGCGACGCACGGATGCACGCCAAGACCGTAGGATCCTACGCAGTGCCGTAGGGGACCGCACCGCCACTTCCCAGCAAATTAGGGACACTGTTGCTCCTGGGGTATCGGCGAGGACCACTCGCAACCGTCTCCATGAAGCTGGGCTACGGTCCCGCACAAAGTTAGGCCGTCTTCCGCTCACGCCCCAACATCGTGCAGCCCGCCTCCAGTGGTGTCGCGACAGGCGTGAATGGAGGGACGAATGGAGACGTGTCGTCTTCAGCGATGAGAGTCGCTTCTGCCTTGGTGCCAATGATGGTCGTATGCGTGTTTGGCGCCGTGCAGGTGAGCGCCACAATCAGGACTGCATACGACCGAGGCACACAGGGCCAACACCCGGCATCATGGTGTAGGGAGCGATCTCCTACACTGGCCGTACACCACTGGTGATCGTCGAGGGGACACTGAATAGTGCACGGTACATCCAAACCGTCATCGAACCCATCGTTCTACCATTCCTAGACCGGCAAGGGAACTTGCTGTTCCAACAGGACAATGCACGTCCGCATGTATCTCGTGCCACCCAACGTGCTCTAGAAGGTGTAAGTCAACTACCCTGGCCAGCAAGATCTCCGGATCTGTCCCCCATTGAGCATGTTTGGGACTGGATGAAGCGTCGTCTCACGCGGTCTGCACGTCCAGCACGAACGCTGGTCCAACTGAGGCGCCAGGTGGAAATGGCATGGCAAGCCGTTCCACAGGACTACATCCAGCATCTCTACGATCGTCTCCATGGGAGAATAGCAGCCTGCATTGCTGCGAAAGGTGGATATACACTGTACTAGTGCCGACATTGTGCATGCTCTGTTGCCTGTGTCTATGCGCCTGTGGTTCTGTCAGTGTGATCATGTGATGTATCTGACCCCAGGAATGTGTCAATAAAGTTTCCCCTTCCTGGGACAATGAATTCACGGTGTTCTTATTTCAATTTCCAGGAGTGTACTTCAACCTAACTAACCTAAGGACATCACACACATCCATCCCCGAGACAGGATTCGAACATGCGACCATAGCGGTCTCGCGGTTCCAGACTGAAGCGCGTAGAAACGCTCGATCACACCGGCCGGCATTTAGTCAACGAATATTAGGTGCAGTTGTTAATGTGTTCTTCGTTTTAGTCTTCTAACTCTCTCGCCATTAACGGGGGCGTGCTGAAAAATATTGACTCACAATTTTTTATTCTTTTATTCAACACCGGTTGAGGTATTACATGTCATGCCCATTATTCGGTTGACTTTGCCGCTTAGCTGACTCAAGTTGCAACCCTCTACCGTTAGAGTGCTCATAATTCCAGCGTGTAATGTAGCGATGTGTAACGTAACTATGTCGGTGTGCAAGATACCCACCGGAAACAGCACGAATCCGAATAGTTCGTCCACATTGAGAGCACACACTTCTTCAGCATGATAGTGCCACTGCTGCGACATCTGCCACAATCAGACGCCTTGGATTCATTGCCATCGATCATTCCCCACATTGTCTCGACAGGAACTCATTCGATTTTCGTTTGCTTCCAAAACCTCAAGAACAACGTCGAGGACTTCACCTGCATAGTGATTAAATGGTGCAAGCAGAGGTGAGGTTATGGTTCAGTCAACAAGTCATATTCTCTAGTGACGGTATCAATAATAACTGTAAGTTAATGCAAACTAGTAGAAAAACAAACCCATAATGTATGAATACAGCATTAGTAGGGTGAGTTGCTCGAGAGTTACATCGACTGCATACACTCGAAGAAAAACACACACACACCGCGGAGGAATAACCCGAATGGGACGGAAATCAGTAGATGTAATGTACACGTACTAACAAAGGATTGTAATTTCAGAAAAACTGGATGGCTTATTCAATAGAAAGAGCTTTACAAATTGACCAAGTCAATAGCGCGTTGGTCTCTCTCCGGCCCTAGGCAAGCAGTTATAAGGCTTGGCATGGACTGACCGTTGCTGGATGTCCTCCTCAGGGATATGATGCCAAATTTTGTCCAAATGGCGCGTTAGATCGTCAAAATCACGAACTGGTTGGAGGGCCCTGCCCATAATATTCAAACGTTCTCAATTTGGGAGAGATTCGGCGACCTTGCTGGCCAACGTAGTGTTCGGCAGGCACGAAGACAACCAGTAGAAACTTCCGACGTGTGCAGGTAGGAATCATCATGCTGAAATATAAGCTCAGGATGGCTTGCCATGAAGGGCATCAAAACGGGCGTAGAATATCGTCGATGAACCGCTGTGCTGTGAGGGTGCCGCGGGATTTTGACGATAAACGCGCCAAGTGGACGAAATTTGGCACCATGTCCCTCAGGTGGACGTAAAATTACTGTCTGTCAATGCCAAGCTGAAGACCTGCGTGCATTAGAAAGAGAGAGATAGGGAGACAGACTTTCCTGACTTCATCAGTTAGTGAAGACCTTTGTCCTGAATAAATCGCCCAAATTTTCCGAAGTGGTAATCATGTTTGTTTTGTATATGTACCCCACATCTACCGATTGCTGTCCCATTCGGATAATTAGTAGTGTGCGCTCTCGCTCTCTCTCTCTCTCTCTCTCTCTCTCTCTCTCTCTCTCTCTCTCTCTCACACACACACACACACACACACACACACACACACACACATTGCATTTAGGCGTAACATTGCAATGTGATATACAGTGGAACGAGCATGTCAGGACTGTAGTTGGGAAGGCGAATAATAGACTACGTGCATACCGATAGGTTCGAACAACGCACAGCTATTACAGAGATGCTTCTCGAACTGAAATGGAAATCCGTGGAGGGAAGGCGACGTTCTTTTCGGGGAACAATATTGAGAAAACTTAGAGAATCGGCGTTTGAAGCTGGCAGCAGAAAGATTCCACGTAATGACCACAAACATAAGGAAATTGAGGTTCGTGCGGTGTCGTATAGACGAGTCATTTTTCTCTCGCACTGTTCACGAGTGTAATAGGAAAGGGAGTGACTAGCGGTAGTACAAGGTACCCGCCGTCACGCACCATATGCTGGATTGCGGGTGTATCAGCCAAATGTTCTGTCGTCGGGAGAAATGTTTTCGTCGCCTGGGCTACAGTGTTGAGAAGTAAGTATGTAGACATAAAGAATGATGATGTAAGATGGTAATAACATGTGTCCTATTAGAAATCTGTAAGATTTCATATGGAAAAATTTGGAGTCAAGAGTTCACAGCAAGCCGTCTGACATTGAAGCCGTTTTCTGGTGGATCTTGAAATGGATTATGTTGAATCCTGCCTACTCGTCAAATATGGGTGTCTAGGAAACCTGCTTTCTCGGATCGCAAGACAATGCAAGCGAACCGTATTATTGAGTTTTATTACTTCTCTCTGAGAATTACATAGATGTGTCGCAAGCAAAGAGCGACATCCAAAATAAGCAAGTATCTACAGTATAGACAATGCTACCTACTACAAGCGATGTGACTAGTCTTGAAGCTGTTCTTGAACTGGGCCGCGACCAGTCCGGCGCGGCGCTTATGTTCTCTTCACATAGAGGCCGCTGCTGTCGCGTTGTCGTCCTGGAGAGGGGTCGATCAGCGTGCAGTTGGCTGAAGTTCTCTTCACAGCCCCCTCTGCTGTCTCGTTCCCGACTGGCGTGCCGGAGCTTGACTTATGCCGTAAATGATTTAATGCACTCCTGGAAACTGAAATAAGAACACCGTGAATTCATTGTCCCAGGAAGGGGAAACTTTATTGACACATTCCTGGGGTCAGATACATCACATGATCACACTGACAGAACCACAGGCGCATAGACACAGGCAACAGAGCATGCACAATGTCGGCACTAGTACAGTGTATATCCACCTTTCGCAGCAATGCAGGCTGCTATTCTCCCATGGAGACGATCGTAGAGATGCTGGATGTAGTCCTGTGGAACGGCTTGCCATGCCATTTCCACCTGGCGCCTCAGTTGGACCAGCGTTCGTGCTGGACGTGCAGACCGCGTGAGACGACGCTTCATCCAGTCCCAAACATGCTCAATGGGGGACAGATCCGGAGATCTTGCTGGCCAGGGTAGTTGACTTACACCTTCTAGAGCACGTTCGGTGGCACGGGATACATGCGGACGTGCATTGTCCTGTTGGAACAGCAAGTTCCCTTGCCGGTCTAGGAATGGTAGAACGATGGGTTCGATGACGGTTTGGATGTACCGTGCACTATTCAGTGTCCCCTCGACGATCACCAGTGGTGTACGGCCAGTGTAGGAGATCGCTCCCCACACCATGATGCCGGGTGTTGGCCCTGTGTGCCTCGGTCGTATGCAGTCCTGATTGTAGCGCTCACCTGCACAGCGCCAAACACCCATACGACCATCATTGGCACCAAGGCAGAAGCGACTCTCATCGCTGAAGACGACACGTCTCCATTCGTCCCTCCATTCACGCCTGTCGCGACACCACTGGAGGCGGGCTGCACGATGTTGGGGCGTGAGCGGAAGACGGCCTAACGGTGTGCGGGACCGTAGCCCAGCTTCATGGAGACGGTTGCGAGTGGTCCTCGCCGATACCCCAGGAGCAACAGTGTCCCTAATTTGCTGGGAAGTGGCGGTGCGGTCCCCTACGGCACTGCGTAGGATCCTACGGTCTTGGCGTGCATCCGTGCGTCGCTGCGGTCCGGTCCCAGGTCGACGGGCACGTGCACCTTCCGCCGACCACTGGCGACAACATCGATGTACTGTGGAGACCTCACGCCCCACGTGTTGAGCAATTCGGCGGTACGTCCACCCGGCCTCCCGCATGCCCACTATACGCCCTCGCTCAAAGTCCGTCAACTGCACATACGGTTCACGTCCACGCTGTCGCGGCATGCTACCAGTGTTAAAGACTGCGATGGAGCTCCGTATGCCACGGCAAACTGGCTGACACTGACGGCGGCGGTGCACAAATGCTGCGCAGCTAGCGCCATTCGACGGCCAACACCGCGGTTCCTGGTGTGTACGCTGCGCCGTGCGTCTGATCATTGCTTGTACAGCCCTCTCGCAGTGTCCGGAGCAAGTATGGTGGGTCTGACACACCGGTGTCAATGTGTTCTTTTTTCCATTTCCAGGAGTGTATAAAAGCCAAAATCGGTCGTGGACGGTAATAAAGAACACACAAACTGGAGCGGCTGGTCATTACTTCAGTACTCATTTTTTTTAGCAGCAGTGCTCTGCAGAGATAAACCAACCTTGTGATTTACATATATCGATGCACACACGATTAGTTTCACACAGAAGCGACTAACAGTGTGTGTAATTGTAAATGAATGTCCTCTTCTTTGTGTGTCTGCACTAAGCGAGCTTCTTTCACGAGTGTAGAAAGTGATAAAAATCTAAACATGGCACTGCAAAACTATTGTTAATTACCTTGCACCACCCCACTTTGTGACAGCCGCGAGAGGCTCCATTTTAATAAACACGTGTCCGCTCTGTATGGAGTGAGGGTGTGCTAATTTATCGAGTTCGCTAAATACTTAATCCTGTTGGCGGTTGTGCCATGTGCAGCGTGCGTGACGCTGGCCGTGTGCTAATGGGAGCTTGGCAGCACACGCGACAGCGGCTCATTTAGCAGAGCTGTCTCCAGATCGCGCTGCGGCGCTGCTCCCCCGCGAGACGTCTTAATAGCGAGCCGCTAGCTAACGACCTACCTGCCTGCGTCTTTCATGATGCAGCGGGACGTTGTCGCTCACCGTGCGATTCTTGCGTTTGTGATAGGGATTGCGTACTATAAACAGCTTTGTTCCACCTTCTTAGTTTGACCAACTGTCTGTCTGCGCGGTGGCCACATACACGGCTCATTTGCGGAGTATCGTTATTCATAGAATTTTATTGGGCCGTGCAGTGATAACTTCTGGTATTCCACCCGAGTCAGTAACTGCTGTTGCAGCCGAGATCGCTACCACACGTCTATGCGGCGGCACTCAAGTAGGAGGTAACAGGTTCAAATTCTGGTGGTGAATTGAAGGACTGCCTGCTTATTTCCTGAGCTAAATGTAACACTTTCCCGCAGTATCTGATAGAAAGAGTACATGTAACACAGTTGCCTCGAGCGTCAAGTGGTTGCGCACGAAGATGAAGTGGAAATCTTCAATTAACTAAAATGAGAATATGTGGAAGAAAGTTGACGTTCCGGTGAATAAAGTTAGAGGACCGATATTTCAGGGAAAATGTCAAACAGATCTTTGACCACCACCCTGCATTTCTTATTGGGTCCGTAAGAATACGATAAGATGCATTATTGTCGTACGATGGCATAGAATAAGTCGTCATTGCCACACCATATGCGAAATTAATAGTGCGAATTAATGTATATTTGTTAGAAGTACCCTCCATAAAGGACTGAACAGTTGTTTGTAGACACAAACTGTCCACCGCGGAACTGAAGGACTCCTGACATACATCCGACCAGTAAGGTAGTAATATAAGCGAAGCAGAAACGAATGAAGAATCATTTTTACGGTTATACGTGTGGAAATCTACAGACATCAGTGATTCCTACGGCTCACCACCTGAAAGAGCATCTCGGAAACGGCAAAACCAGTCGTCTGTTGGCTTGCTACTGCCTTGAGCGTCTACAGAAAGTGGTTGAATGGTGGTGTAACCACAGATAGTCGACAAAACGTTCGACGCTCACTACTCGTCACTTCACGCAGAGATGGGAGACTAACCTGCTCCGTGAAGGAGGATAGACGGCGAGCTGCGTCACCCCTTCAGGACTGGTGTCTTAATTAGCAGCCTTGGCTTCTTCCAGAAGAATAACTTCTCATGTCTCAAAGCTGGAATCGTACTGCAGTGATTTGAGGAAAACGACAGTGAACTCATGTTGATGTCTTGACTATGAAGTTCGTCTGATCGGGTCAAATGGCTCTTGAGCACTTTGGGACTTAACTTCTGAGGTCATCAGTCCCCTAGAACTTAGAACTGTTGTTGTGGCCTTAAGTCCTGAGACTGGTTTGATGCAGCTCTCCATGCTACTCTCTCCTGTGCAAGCTTCTTGATCTCCCAGTACCTACTGCAACCTACATCCTTCTGAATCTGCTTAGTGTATTCATCTCATGGTCTCCCTCTACGATTTTTACCATCCACGCTGCCCTCCAATACTAAATTGGTGATCCCTCGATGTCTCAGAACATGTCCTACCAACCGATCCCGTCTTCTAGTCACGTTGTGCCACAAGCTCCTCTCCTCCCCAATTGTAGTCAATACCTCCTCATTAGTTATGTGATCTACCCACCTAATCTTCAGCATTCTTCTGTAGCACCATATTTCGAAAGCTTCTATTCTCTTCTTGTCCAGACTATTTATCGTCAATGTTTCACTTCCATACATGGCCACACTCCATACAAATACTTTCAGAAACGACTTCCTGACACTAAAATCTATACTCGATGTTAACAAATATCTCTTCTTCAGAAACGCTTTCCTTGACATTGCCAGTCTACATTTTATATCCTCTCTACTTCGACCATCATTTACTTTGCTCCCCAAATAGCAAAACTCCTTTACTATTTTAAGTGTCTCATTTCCTAATCTGATTCCCTCAGCATCACCCGACTTAATTAGACTACATTCCATTATCCTTGTTTTGCTTTTGTTGTTGTTCATCTTATATCCTCCTTTCAAGAAACTGTCCATTCCGTTCAACTGCTCTTCCAAGTCCTTTGCTGTCTCTGACAGAATTACAATGTCATCGGCGAACCTCAAAGTTTTTATTTCTTCTCCATGGATTTTAATACCTACTCCGAATTTTTCTTTTTTTTTTCCTTTACTGCTTGCTCAATATACAGATTGAATAACATCGGGGAGAGGCTACAATCCTGTCTCACGCCCTTCCCAACCACTGCTTCCCTTTCATGGCCCTCGACTCGTATAACTGCCATCTGGTTTCTGTACAAATTGTAAATAGCCTTTCGCTCTCTGTATTTTACTCCTGCCACCTTTAGAATTTGAAAGAGAGTATTCCAGTCAACATTGTCAAATGCTTTCTCCAAGTCTACAAATGCTAGAAACGTAGGTTTGCCTTTCCCTAATCTTTCTTCTAAGATAAGTCGTAAGGTCATTATTGCCTCACGTGTTCCAATATTTCTACAGAATCCAAACTGATCTTCCCCTAGGTCGGCTTCTACTAGTTTTTCCATTCGTCTGTAAGGAATTCGCGTTAGTATTTTGCAGCTGTGGCTTATTAAACTGATAGTTCGGTAATTTTCACATCTGTCAACACCTGCTTTCTTTGGGATTGGAATTACTATATTCTTCTTGAAGTCTAAGGGTATTTCGCCTGTCTCATACATCTTGCTCACAAGATGGTAGAGTTTTGTGAGGACTGGCTCTCCCAAGGCCGTCAGTAGTTCTAATGGAATGTTGTCTACTCCCGGGGCCTTGTTTCGACTCAGGTCTTTCAGTGCACTGTCAAACTCTTCACGCAGTATCGTATCTCCCATTTCATCTTCATCTACATCCTCTTCCATTTCCATAATATTTTCCTCAAGGACATCGCCCTTGTATAGACCCTCTATATACTCCTTCCACCTTTCTGCTTTCCCTTCTTTGCTTAGAACTGGGTTTCCATCTGAGCTCCTGATATTCATACAAGTGGTTCTCTTTTCTCCAAAGGTCTCTTTAATTTTTCTGTAGGCAGTAGCTATCTCACCCCTAGTGAGATAAGCCTCTACATCCTTACATTTGTCCTCTAGCCATCCTTGCTTAGCCATTTTGCACTGCCTGTTGATATCATTTTTGAGACGTTTGTATTCGTTTTTGCCTGCTTCATTTACTGCATTTTTATATTTTCTCCTTTCATGAATTAAATTCAATATTTCTTCTGTTACCCAAGGATTTCTACTAGCCCTCGTCTTTTTACCTACCTGATCCTCTGCTGCCTTCACTACTTCATCCCTCAAAGCTACCCATTCTTCTTCTACTGTATTTCTTTCCCCCATTCCTGTCAATTGTTCCCTTACGCTCTCCCTGAAACTCTGTGCAACCTCTGGTTTAGTCAGTTTATCCAGGTCCCATCTCCTTAAATTCCCACCTTTTTGCAATTTCTTCAGTTTTAATCTACAGTTCATAACCAATAGAGTGTGGTCAGAGTCCACATCTGCCCTCTGGAAATTTCTTACAATTTAAAACCTGATTCCCAAATCTCTGTCTTGCCATTATATAATCTATCTGATACCTGTTAGTATCTCCAGGATTCTTCCATGTATACAAGCTTCTTTTATGATTCTTGAACCAAGTGTTAGCTATGATTAAGTTATGCTCTGTGCAAAATTCTACCAGGCGGCTTCCTCTTTCATTTCTTAGCTCCAATCCATATTCACCTAAACTACTTAAACCTTACTAACCTAAGGACATCACACAATTCCATGCCCGAAGCAGGATTCGAACCTGCGACCGTAGTGGTCGCACGGTTTCAGACTGTAGCGCCTAGAACCGCTCGGCCACCCCGGCCGACCGTCTGATCGGAACACGATGAAACACATGCGGGACACTAACGAACATCACCTACGTGCCTGCAAACAATCGGCCCTTAATTAGGGGAAGTACAGTTACTAAATCCCGTTTTTTTTCTATTTAAGGGGTTTAATCTCGCGTGTTAACTGTAAATGTAGGAAGTTGGCAGCGCAGTTCTTATTTCTTCTGAACAACTAGCAGCACGGCTCATTAAGGCATCGGCATTCATTGGTGACAAATCAGGCGCGTTGCAAGTTGCACATACAGGTTACTGCCTGCTTTTATAGTTTCCTACTTCAGTTACACTCTGTGGGATGGGTACGGTGTGTGCATGCTGTGTGCGGACGCGGGGGCAGCTGGCCGCAGTTCGTGAACAGCTGAATGCTCTTTTGGCTACGATCAGCCGCCTTGAGGCCGGTGCCTCTGGGTGTAGAGGTTGTGGAGAATCTGAGGCGCGGAATGTTAAACGTGGGGTGTCGATTTTGGCCCACGACCTCTGCTACTGAGGCACGGCACCTCCTTGTGTGCCTGACGCGGTGGATCCGCCCTCACAGCAGGGTGAGTGGCGGGTGGTAACGCGTTCGCGTCTCTGGAGGCGGAGGGCCAGGGTAGAGACACGCCGTCTGACGTGGCCTATTCGCGCTGTGACTAACCGTTCGTTAAGCAGGGTCCGAGTGGGCACACATGTGCAGGGTTTGCTAGTTACCGGGAGCTCCAATGTTAGGTATGTTATGGAGCGCCTTAAGGTAATAGCGTTCAGGGCTGCAAAGAAAAGAATGCGCATTTGGTACGTCACTCTCTCAACCGCGATGTTGAGGCGGCCTTGCTGCGGCAGGTGGTGAAGGCTGCTGGCCTCCCGTGCGGGGTGCAAGCAGAGATCACAGTTTGCAGCACTGTTCCCGGAGTTGATCGGGGTCTTTTGTTTTGGAGCCAAGTGGAGGGTTTCGGCCAAAGGCTTCGTCGACTGTGACTGTCCTGGGTGCAGATTTCTGGACCTGAGTTGTCGGGTGGAGAGTTGCATGATTCATCTTGTTAGGTGAGGGGTGCGCTACACAAAGGAAGAAGCTGCTCGGGTAGCAGAGTACTTACGGAGTGCACGTGGGAGAAGGCGATGTTCTTTTCGAGGAACACCAATCAGAAAATTTAGAGAACCGGTATTTGAGGCTGACGGCAGAACGGTTCTACTGCCACCAACGTACATTTCGCGTAAAGGTCATGGAGATCAGATACCAGAAAAGAGGACTCACACTGAGGAGTATGTAGTCGTTTTTCCCTCGCTGTGTTGCATTCTGGAACCGCAGGACCGCTACGGTCGCAGGTTCGAATCCTGCCCTGGGCATGGATGTTTGTGATGTCCTTCGGTTAGTTAGGTTTAAGTAGTTCTAGGGGACTGATGACCTCAGCAGTTGAGTCCCATAGTGCTCAGAGCCGTTTTTGAACCTCGCTGTGTTGGCAAGTGGAACTGGAAAGGAAATGACTAGTACTAATAAAGGGAACCCTGCGCTACGCGCCGTATGGTGGCTTCTGGAGTATGTATGTAGCTGCAGAATTTCGTGACCTGTACATAGGCATCTCATGCCACAAGCCCAGGGAGGTACCTAGGACTTCGGGAATCCATGTCACACGTAATCGCCTCTGTATTCCGTTCCTTTGTTAGACCAACTATGTAGCCGGCTGCTGTGGACGAGCGGTTCTAGGCGCTTCAGTCTGAAACCGCATGACCGCGACGGTCGCAGGTTCGAATCGTGCCTCGGGCATGGATGTGTGTGATGTCCTTAGGTTACTTAGGTTTAAGTAGTTCTAGGGGACTGATGACCTCAGAAGTTAAGTCCCATAGTGCTCAGAGCCATTTGAACCAACTATGTATTAAGCAGGCGCCCATAATGCGTTGATTCATCAACATAGGTACAGTATATGGAGTGAGGGCAGATGACACTGCTCATGGTGAATCGTCCGTCAGGTGGGGTCGTTAAGCCCGGGCACAGGAATTGTGCCTCTTTGCTTTTGTTTCCATATGGATCGGAACTGCATTTTCTTCTCATCAGTTCTTCCCCATCAACAGTACCAACTACGCACTAGTGTAAACACAGGCAGGTCACACCAACTCGAGTGCTTGCCCGAGAGGTTGTCCCAATCAAGTCCCCAAGTTGAGCTGATAAAACTACAGTGCGGTTCAATTTTGACACAGCTATTACCATTGCAATGGTGATTTGATTTCATTTTATAAAAGCACTGATTAACGAGAATTCCCGAGGATTCATGCCCTTGTCCTGAAATGTGTTGCTATGTTCGGAACGTTCTTTTGTGAACAAATGTTTTGAATCATGAATATAAACAAAACAAAACAGAGATCGAGTTCGTCTGATGCTGCGTTGGAAGCTACACTTCGAATTGCAACTGCAAAAACAATTGTTACAAATATCAAAGCGATTCCAAAGAGAGAAAATAATGTTAGTGTAAGATAAGAAGTGCAATAAAACTAGTGTCTGCACACACAATTGGTATTATTAGTTTTAATACCGGCACGCCGCCTGATCCTAGCAGATTCGCCAAGTCCCATTCACGAAGCAACACAACACTCGCCGTCGCTAAGCGATGCCATAACATGTTCCTCTCCTACCACTGTCATAACAGTGCTTTGTCTGCCACTCACGTTCCCCCACCCCACCGGCCCTACAGCAGAGCACAGGTGCTTCTTCCAATGGCGATTGGCGCTCACGAAGCGCCTGAGTTAGCATGACCTACACTAACGAGACATAGTTCTGTCTTACACCTTCCGCGTCAGAGACGCTGAGCACCGCGATGTGGCATCCAGCTGCAACAGGCAATGAGCCAAACGGAAAGTAATAACTGCGGTCGGAGGATGGCGACTTCGGTTACGCGATCGCGTAATCAAAACCTGGGCCTGGGCCTGTGGTTGCGGTCGCTGCCTACTGACACAGTGGCCACGTGTTCCATTCCTAGCGACCCTCCGATCGTTCTGCTGTAGTAAGGTCAGGCACGCTCAGCTCAGCTTCGTGAGCTCACACGCGTTGCTGCTCGTGCAAACCAGCAGCACAGATACACAAGTCGTCCATATGGTGTCTGGTTGAAGCGTGCAACAGGCTGGGAGTCAAGACATTATTTACGTGCTATACAACTATAATGTTTTGCTATACAACTATAATGTTTTGTCTGCGCTTTTCCAGCGATCGTATATCATTGTTACTAGGTACATATCCCCGCTGCTTTTCTTAATATCCCTTCTCTTCGTGGGATTAATATCGTTTAACAACGTTCCATTGACTGTATATGTAATGGCCTTAGTTGGGGGTGGAGGGTGGGGGGGGAGAGGGAAAGCCGCTTGGATATCACAACGTGAAATACATCATCTCTCGTATTTAATACATTAAAGTTTATATTGTTTTCTTTTCTTTAACTTACGTTTATTAGAGTTCGTTGGCATAGAATAAAGACTAGTATACCAAAAACTATTTTATAGCAATGGGAAGACAATTCCATAAAACTTCATCGTGAATAAACTGCCACTCGTTTCCACATGGTACTGCACATCAAATGTGTTGCCATGAGCCTCCGTGCACGCAGCATGGTATAGTGGTCGCTGTTTCGACGTCGCTGGCTGGCGTGCTGCGGGTCGCTAGTTCAAGCCCGACCACCAGAAATGGTTTGTTGTTCAGTAGTTATCATTCCTGAAAGTTTCTTAAAATATATTACGCTTATAATGTCTGCATAGTCCGGAATCTTCAGCGTGTGTATAAATATCAGTGTTCTGGAATATTGATCGTCTGTACTATGTCAATGTGGTCATTCCTGTTCCGTTTGTACGTTGATCTTGGTAATAAACTTGGCTTCACTACTAAGTGTCACACTTTGTTGATGACCCTGGCTCGGATTTGACATCACTGTGGTTTCAAAGTGACAATTTGTTACAAATACGAATCATTCATTTCATCAAATCATTTTTTCAGTTTTATAAAACAAATTTCTTCAGAAAATCATTACTTTTATTTAGTTAATTGGTATTTCAGTTCATTATATGCAAGCGCTTTCACCACCTTTGGTGCAGTACAGTGGACCATCAGTATCTTTCAACTGACAAACGAATGCTGAAGTTTTCTTTTCTTCATTTTTTTTACATCACACTACAGATTCTGTTTACGACGATCAGTTATTTCCTTTACTTCACCTGTACAGTAAAGAACATTAGGTATCCTTATAACCCGACGGGAACCTTCACGCGGTCGCTAGTCGTCGGCTAAAAGATTCGTTTCCGATTATAGGCTCCCCCTTGTACGTCTGGCGACCTACGGAGAATCTATTAAAGGACATAGTTGTCGAGGTGGCTTGAACAATATGTTTTACATTTAAGGGGCTGAGTTCCAGAGTCATGCTGTGTAGCATGGAGTCAAAAGTATGTGATGGTGAAAAGGTGTACTAGTCATTACGTTGCGCTATCGTCCTACATGGAGCTCCTTTTAACTACACACAGGATGAGTATTTGAATAATGACCAGTGTGTAGCCGCCACAATGATTTATCTTGCTTTGTCACTGAAAACATCATAAAGTTCTGTATACAAATAATACGGATTTTGGTATTCATGTGTCTTAAGTTACGGTGCTAGAATAACAACGAACGCTCTCCTTGCCTCATCCGACATAAGACTAGAATTAAAGAAGTTCTTGCTAGTTTAATTGGAACTACAGTTAGATTTTATTACTCGAGTCTATAACGAGATTTTAGGGGGGCGCTCTTCCGATAATTATCAGCTCGGTGCCTCGGACATACCTCACAAAATACACTAGACTTGTAAGTGCTGTCTGTGTACTTTGTACTTTCATAGCCAGAACAATATTTGACTTCAACATAGGGCTTATTTGATTGGAGGTTTGGAGCTGCCTAGCTGTAATATTAATAAAGTGTGTTTATTCACAGAGTTCATTGCTTCCGCTAATAGACTGCGTTTAAATACACCAAGAATACGGCTTTCAGCGGAAAATACATTTTGCGAATAAAGAGGAGTGAATGTTTTGAATGTATTGAACGAGCGAACGACATCACAAAAAACATAAACTGAGGACGAACAAGGTGAAAGAATAGAACCAAGGGAAGATCGTTCCAACCAACAACTCAGCACTCAAAACGATGGAAGTGCACTTCACATGCACCACTCTTGGATACTGAAAAAAAATGGCAGATCAGGCCTAACGAATATGAGGTGTTCTGAATGTCCGATGATACTTGGTATAACTTCCAACTACACTCCTGGAAATTGAAATAAGAACACCGTGAATTCATTGTCCCAGAAAAGGGAAACTTTATTGACACATTCCTGGGGTCAGATACATCACATGATCACACTGACAGAACCACAGGCACATAGACACAGGCAACAGAGCATGCACAATGTCGGCACTAGTACAGTGTATATCCACCTTTCGCAGCAATGCAGGCTGCTATTCTCCCATGGAGACGATCGTAGAGATGCTGGATGTAGTCCTGTGGAACGGCTTGCCATGCCATTTCCACCTGGCGCCTCAGTTGGACCAGCGTTCGTGCTGGACGTGCAGACCGCGTGAGACGACGCTTCATCCAGTCCCAAACATGCTCAATGGGGGACAGATCCGGAGATCTTGCTGGCCAGGGTAGTTGACTTACACCTTCTAGAGCACGTTGGGTGGCACGGGATACATGTGGACGTGCATTGTCCTGTTGGAACAGCAAGTTCCCTTGCCGGTCTAGGAATGGTAGAACGATGGGTTCGATGACGGTTTGGATGTACCGTGCACTATTCAGTGTCCCCTCGACGATCACCAGTGGTGTACGGGCAGTGTAGGAGATCGCTCCCCACACCATGATGCCGGGTGTTGGCCCTGTGTGCCTCGGTCGTATGCAGTCCTGATTGTGGCGCTCACCTGCACGGCGCCAAACACGCATACAACCATCATTGGCACCAAGGCAGAAGCGACTCTCATCGCTGAAGACGACACGTCTCCATTCGTCCCTCCATTCGCGCCTGTCGCGACACCACCGGAGGCGGGCTGCACGATGTTGGGGCGTGAGCGGAAGACGGCCTAACGGTGTGCGGGACCGTAGCCCAGCTTCATGGAGACGGTTGCGAATGGTCCTCGCCGATACCCCAGGAGCAACAGTGTCCCTAATTTGCTGGGAAGTGGCGGTGCGGTCCCCTACGGCACTGCTTAGGATCCTACGGTCTTGGCGTGCATCCGTGCGTCGCTGCGGTCCGGTCCCAGGTCGACGGGCACGTGCACCTTCCACCGACCACTGGCGACAACATCGATGTACTGTGGAGACCTCACGCCCCACGTGTTGAGCAATTCGGCGGTACGTCCACCCGGCCTCCCGCATGCCCACTATACGCCCTCGCTCAAAGTCCGTCAACTGCACATACGGTTCACGTCCACGCTGTCGCGGCATGCTACCAGTGTTAAAGACTGCGATGGAGCTCCGTATGCCACGGCAAACTGGCTGACACTGACGGCGGCGGTGCACAAATGTTGCGCAGCTAGCGCCATTCGACGGCCAACACCGCGGTTCCTGGTGTGTCCGCTGTGCCGTGCGTGTGATCATTGCTTGTACAGCCCTCTCACAGTGTCCGGAGCAAGTATGGTGGGTCTGACACACCGGTGTCAGTGTGTTCTTTTTTCCATTTCCAGGAGTGTAGATGGACCATAGCAATGCCCAGAGCCAACGACAGAGTACTGGAACCGAGCGCTGAGAGCCGCCGGTCAATGCCCCTGGGTGTTCAGCATCTCAGTAGACGCACCTGTTTCTGTGGGGTCAGACTTCCGCTTGTCAACGCCGTGGGAGTGGACCAGCGTTCAGAAAGCTTCTGCGATTTGACCGACTACTGCGTGATATCGGCCGGATCTTGGTCGTCAGCCTCAGACCCAGACATTTCCGCGTAACCTACAAACGTGGCCTCTTCCGCATTCAGCCCTGAGCAACTACATTCAAAATCCTCCCCCGCTAGCATATCGTCGTCGAACAGCCTGTGTGTGTTTGTCCTTGCCTTGCCATTGATGCTGCAGTCACCACCGTCGCCGGGTCTCGAACCGCTGTCCGCGGGCTTACCACCTGAACGCTAGGCCAGCTCAGGGTACTCTGCTGCCTTCGTGGGACTGGCGCAGGGGATCAACTCGTCCTCACTTGTGCCGAGCTATCAACGGAGGGGCGTACTCGTCTCGAGCCACTGTTGGCAGGCGAGACGCAGTCTAGCAGTAGCAGTGGCGCCCAGTCAACGCTGTCGTCTGAGAACGGGCCGGAGGCTGGAGTATTTGCCGCACTCGCCATCGACAAAGGCAGCGTCAAAACTAATGAATGTAAACAAAAAGAAAAAAACGGTTTCTTCTATCTACGGGCTGTCCTCTGCGCTGTACCTGCGGCAGTCTTCGGTAGAGGATCACTGTCTACACTTAGATACGCCGTTATAATTGCTGTGAAAACAACTACTGAAGATAGTGGACGAGAACCAGAAGAAAACAAGCAGCCTGTTCCATGTCTTCAGAATCAATATCTTACGCTGCAATATGTGCCGAATTTAAGGTTCCTCATGCCTCTGTTCCTCATATCCTTCTTTCTTCTTCGTTACTTTAGGCATACTGTATAATTGTGGTAGTAGTAAGCAAGTAGTTTGGCTAAACAGGTCCAGTTCAGGATGCGATTAAGTATCAGCAAAATAAAGTAGCTCTTCTGGAGCTATTTTTATTAGGTACTGGATATGAAGTGTCGGTGGCAAATAGGAATGTAAAAATAAGAGAGGACGTCTTTATAAAGTCAGTGGCCATAACAATTTGTAAACATACACAATTTTCCATTTGTGGCTATACTTCACTATTGCTATAATACATTTCGGGTAACTGCCGTCATCGGATCACACGTCTTAAAACTTCAGTACAGTGTACGTACTCCTACAAAGTGTAGGTCCATAATTGGTAAAGTGATTAAGCGGCTTCGATGCGGGTCATGCTGATTAACTCTATTCGACAGCGCTAAGGTGTGTGTGTGTGGGGGGGGGGGGTGTTAACGTTCAGTTACTGATGTAGTTCTCCCTATGGTTGCCAGTGGATACGAAGTCGTACTCGGCTTGGGTTTGCTGATTGCGCATCATGCCGAAGTTGACTTAGAACGACGTATAGTAGAACTGTATGGAGTACGTTTCATCTCGCTCTTACGTTCGGAAAACGGTTACTGTAACAAACATACTCAAAGCCCAAGTGTGGCTGCTTTAATACACACATTAAATACTGTCCATATAGTGAATTTTCCGTGGAACGGACGATTGTTGTTCTGGATCGAGTTGCATTGAAGGGTATATTCACTTCACTATAATATAGTTTTTACTTAGCTGACTGTCTTGAAGTTGGCTTCGTTAGCTTCTTATTTGTAGAGGTACGATAGTGCTGCAGATGTGATTTGTACAAACTACATCCAATAGTGCTAGGATTCTGAGAGTCTGGTAAGTCCCCATCTCCGAAATTAAATAAATGTCTGCACTTCTAATATTTGTAATTTAACTCTTCAAACATCAGAATGACAAAATGTGATACTCATTTGCTTCTATGAGCCGTCAAAGCCAATTACAGTGTCTGCTTTATACCAAATCACAAAACATGACTTAACTCCACAACCACACAATTTCCCGTCAAGTGTTCGCAAAGTACTAGTACAAATATAACGTTTAAAGCAAAGTAGTTCACATTGTTGGCAGAGACATAAACTGGTAAATAGTTTGCAGTCTTTAGTAAATTAAAAGGTTTTTATGTTAACCATTAAACTTTATTCAAAATCTATTATTAAATGGTTGCGTGTGGGGAAAATTAATTAGTTGGTGTAGCTTCATACGAACATAAATTTTTGAAATACCCGACGGTATCGAAGAATTGTGAATATGTCTTAAACTTGACATTACACTGGCTAACCTCTTTGCGAGATCCTTGAGTCAGCTCGTGGGATGTCATATCGAAAGGTACGGGAAAATTAATCTTGCTTGACGTAGGAGCTGATGTGCTGGTTAGCTCTTAGAGTATAGCTGAGCCTTTGCCTGAGAAAGAAGAATTAGCTAAAGATCATTTTACACAACGTGTATGGGGAAAATGATTGAAGCAGATTTGTGCTTACTAGCACTGATGACTTTAGTTCTGAAGAGGTGAAGCTATCATGCGGTACTCTCATAGCCAGGTTGAAAGCTGCACGAGAAAGATGTGGGTAGGTATTTCATATCGCTCTATGCAACGCCACGACAGAATGTCGTTTTGACCGCACTCAGCAAGAAGATAACACATCCAGAGGGATGGGACACAGAGGACACGAAGAAATTGTTCGAAGCTTATATAGGGCTATTTGATCCTCCTGGACTATTGTCTGCCATGGAACTAACACATCATAATATTCCCACTGGGAATAAAACGTCTGTCGATAAGAAATTGTATAGTCCTACAGCATTTACAGCCTGTCATGGAAGAAGCCATAAACCAGTACCTTAAACCGATTGTAAGAACAAGTTTTAGACCCTTAGCTAGACATCCCATCATATACTTCACAAAAAAGGTTTCGAGAAGTTCCATATATCATAAAATTAAAGGTTGTAAAATTAGTAATATAGTTCTTAATCTTCAAAGTGTTTGATATATTTCCACCTCAACAAAAACAGCAATTCAACCATCTTGTACGCTCCAAAGTGGGAAAAGAAGTTTGTTTTAAACTAGTAAATTAAAATTAAGTAAAGTAGGATGGATACTGACTTAGTGTGCCCTTAACCATTTGTCATATCACAAAAGTAAGTCATCGTTTACTGCAAAACTAAATACACAGAATTAAAGGGTCACTTTCTCGAAAGCCGGTAATTGCCTCATTGCGACGCACAAGTTTGAAATTATGCTCAAAGGTGCCTACAACTCGTCGATGTGTGGTACAGAAGCATGGTGCCCTGCGACGTCCTCCTTGGGCAGGGCGTCGCTTCAATCAGTTAGGTGTCGACACGTCAAAAAGGAAAACAGCCAGAACTCAGCAATTCATATGAGGTATAAAGTGCGTTAACTCCACAATTTTATCCAACTCCATTGTGGACGTGCCACATCATGGGCAGATGGTTACATCTCTATCTACCCATCACTCATTCCGGTATGTGCGTACAATGGAGGTCAGAACCGTGACACCCACGGCTTGGTGTGGGTAGCCGAGGACAACATTACACACACACACACACACACACACACACACACACACACACACACACACACATACCTACCTCTGTTCAGAATTGACACAAAAAGGCTTCAGGTGGTGTCATAAAGACCGCGAATGATACTTCCCCTCTTGGGGCGTTCATTTTTTTTAAGTTTCGCGGTCACTGGTGAACAATTCAACCGTCCTGCATGGACTTCACAGGGCTGGAGCGCCGTTGAACGTGCAATTTAGCGTGACAGCAAATAGTTGCTGTGGTCTTCAGGGTGAGACTACTAATGACCGCTCAAAATCATTCGATGAAATTTGAACATTCTCACAGGGAGAAAATGATCTTTGTTCTTTATTCCTTCTTTCGGGCCCACCTGTACACAGGGGGAGGGGGATGACATTGACCAGCACTTGAAAAACAGGGCAAAGGGTCCCTCTATGACCCAAAAGTTCAGAAAACTCTCAGTGCCAGCCATTCTCCTTTGGTGGCAATTTTAAAAATATCAGGTACCTCTGTCGACAATGGCATGTGCTGGCCTCGTGTGAAATTTACGGGATGTCGAAGAGTTTGCGTGACTAACTGGCGGGTAGATATCTCTGTACATTGACATCTTTGAAGTGCCCAACAGAGGTGTCCAAGTGGCACAGAGTGTTGAACTGGGGTCTTAAAAAGACCCTTTGTAATTTTATTTACATCGATGTTAATGTCACATGCCCCATGCATAAACCACAGGAGAGCGCGAAAAAAGTGAAAAAGCATAAACACCCTTTTCTGTCTTAAATCACGTCCAAATTCGGAGAGGTTTTGAACGGTCTGTAGTGGTTTCAGGCTCTCTCTCAGAGAAAAACTTGACCACACAACATTCCAAAGAGGTGAAATGAAATGGCGCAGGGTGGGATTGGAGTCCGATGGTATCCTGAGAGAAGTGTTAAATGGTATGCAGGGTTTCACTAGTCTCAAAGGCTGTCAAGGAGGTTGGGACGTAACGTTGCACATCGCTTTACAGACTGTCGTTTCCTACCAGGAAATATGAGAAATTGAACGCCCAAAGGAATGGGTGAACTCGTTCACGCTCTTCGTCATATCCTCGGGACTTGTCAGTTACGAGCAGCGGTGTGTCGGAAACGTTTTCCTCGGCCATCAATAAAAAAGGGCGTATTGTCAATGCGGGGCGTTAAGGTTCTAACCTCCGTCGTAGAGGTATCGAGAAGTGAGATGTAAGGGGAGTGAGGGTTGTGTGATGCGTCCAGTGACGCTGTGAATAATGTTGGTGAAATTTGGTGCAAATGTGACCTCATTAACCCACCTTAAACCTCAAATTCCTTTCTCAGCTCTGACACAATTTCGTATGTGTCCATACCTTGGTGTTCGAATTGTCGCTGAGCCCACAGACGACGTCGCAGTGCGCCACGCTTCGTCACCATTACAGAGGAAAGTTGCGGCCACCATCGAGCCGGATTTCGAACTTACGCGGCACAGTGTGAGAAAATGACAGTTTCAGAAAGAAACTGACCACGGGAACTTATTACGCGGTGTATACGAAACACGTCTGTACGTGACACGGTTTCATTTGTGATTACGAACATTATTTAAGTTACTTTTACCTCCGTGCACGACCTCCGCTTTGGCGGAAGCAGGAGGCAAGTGGAATTGGGTCTCACCGCACGGAAGTCAGTGTGGAGGCAAGGCTCATTTGTCAGATGCCTCCCTCCCTCCCTCCCTCCCTCCATCCCTATCTGGCATCAACCAACTTCGGGAGTATTTAGTGGGGACTATTTAGTGGCACGTGCCACTCGGACCTCACAAAGTGACTTCAGAATAACTGGATAGTCAAAATATGAAGTTTGCAGACCCCATATTAGATTTCATGTTTCTGTGTTACAACCTCCGTGGTATGACATATCATTTCAAGAAAACTGCTTATTGAATATTCATAACAAATCTTACCAAGAACAAGAAAGACAAGTTTGTGATCACTATCTCGTGACACATCGGTGGAGAAAGCAACGGGATATCGCAAGGTAAAAGATAACGTTGTTGAGGATATCGTGTGCTAATCATGGTCATGCGATTAGATACGTGGAAATGTTGCGTTGAAGGAAGTAGGCTCGTGTCCTATTATATGCAAATTTTTTAGATCTTCTCATTCGTAACAGTTTCTGCCACTTCCTTGTTAACGTAATAGATGTACGTTCCGCCATAGTTTCTGGAGTCACTCCCCCGTTGTATCTGAAAGCGGGGTAGTATGTGTGCGAAATTGTAAGATAATCACTCCATGAATTTCTTTCCTAATTCGTGCCTAACGTTTGCGCAGCGTAAACGGCACTCAGGGAAGTAATAAAACTATGAATTCTTCTTATTCCTAGTAAGTACCAATAGAAAATATAGGGTGAATCAAAAAGAATACCACAACTTTAAAAATGTGTATTTAATGAAAAAAACATAATATAACCTTCTGTTATACATCATTACAAAGAGTATTTAAAAAGGTTTTTTTCACTCAAAAACAAGTTGAGATGTTAAATATGGCCCCCTCCAGACACACGAGCAATATCAACCCGATACTCCAACTCGTTCCACACTCTCTGTAGCATATCAGGCGTAACAGTTTGGATAGCTGCTGTTATTTCTCGTTTCAAATCATCAATGGTGGCTAGGAGAGGTGGCCGAAACACCATATCCTGAACATACCCCCATAAGAAAAAATCGCAGGGGGTAAGATCAGGGCTTCTTGGAGGCCAGTGATGAAGTGCTCTGTCACGGGCTGCCTGGCGGCCGATCCATCGCCTCGGGTAGTTGACGTTCAGGTAGTTACGGACAGATAAGTGCCAATGTGGTGGCGCTCCATCCTGCTGAAATATGAATTGTTATGCTTCTTGTTCGAGCTGAGGGAACAGCCAATTCTCTAACATCTGGGCTGCGAACAAATGCTTGCTGGATGCGTGCTACATTTTCATCACTCGTTCTCGGCCGTCCAGAACTTTTCCCTTTGCACAAACACACATTCTCTGTAAACTGTTTATACCAACGTTTAATAGACCACCTTTCAGGAGGTTTAACACCATACTTCGTTCAAAATGCATGCTGAACAACTGTCGTCGATTCACTTCTGCCGTACTCAATAACACAAAAAGCTTTCTGTTGAGCGGTCGCCATCTTAGCATCAACTGACGCTGACGCCTAGTCAACAGCGCCTCAAGCGAACAAATGTACAACTAAATGAAACTTTATAGCTCCCTTAATTCGCCGACAGCTAGTGCTTAGCTCTGCCTTTTGTCGTTGCAGAGTTTTAAATTCCTAAAGTTGTGGTATTCTTTTTGAATCACCCTGTATTATCTGTGAGTGTGCCCGCATCTCGTGGTCGTGCGGTAGCGTTCTCGCTTCCCACGCCCGGGTTCCCGGGTTCGATTCCCGGCGGGGTCAGGGATTTTCTCTGCCTCGTGATTGCTGGGTGTTGTGTGATGTCCTTAGGTTAGTTAGGTTTAAGTAGTTCTAAGTTCTAGGGGACTGATGACCATAGATGTTAAGTCCCATAGTGCTCAGAGCCATTTATCTGTGAGTGATTTTTTTATTGCTCACCAGCGCACAAAGGAGATTAACATGTTAACTTCACATGAATTTCACTTTGTTTACACTGAAGAAGAAGAAGAAGAAGAAATAGGTTATTGCGATAAGAAAAAAAAGCTTCAAATAGAAAAGTGGAATGTCGTCGTCACATTTTGATTCCAAATGTATGTATAACGTGAATGACAAAAGGATACTGTATAACAACGCCGTGCATGGTATTTTAAATTATCCAACTATTTGAAAAAAAAAGTTGGGTGTAGGTTGCCACGTACAGAAAGTGGATCAAGCGAAAGGTATTTGCAGGAAACTAAAGCCACTGTGGAAACATGCAAAGCATTGTCAATATTACATGTATCTTGCAAGTAAATATTTTTGTATTTGTAAGTGTTCGTAAATGTGTGTCACATTTTTGTGTTGAAATTCTGTTGATCCCGTTCACAGAACGCATCAGTACATTAACAACAATGTCCTCAACTCTTTTAATCTAGAATGAGATTTTCACTCTGCAGCGGAGTGTGCGCTGATATGAAACTTCCTGGCAGATTAAAACTGTGTGCCCGACCGAGACTCGAACTCGGGACCTTTGCCTTTCGCGGGCAAGTGCTCTACCATCTGAGCTACCGAAGCACGACTCACGCCCGGTACTCACAGCTTTACTTCTGCTAGTTCCTCGTCTCCTACCTTCCAAACTTTACAGAAGCTCTCCTGCGAACCTTGCAGAACTAGCACTCCTGAAAGAAAGGATATAGTTTGGAAGGTAGGAGACGAGATACTGGCAGATGTAAAGCTGTGAGTACCAGGCGTGAGTCGTGCTTCGGTAGCTCAGATGGTAGAGCACTTGCCCGCGAAAGGCAAAGGTCCCGAGTTCGAGTCTCGGTCGGGCACACAGTTTTAATTTGCCAGCAAGTTTCTTTTCATCTACTTACATATTTACATACTATAATGGATGACTCTTCATTACTAATTTCTATTTTTAAACAGAACGTCTGTGATCATCTCATTGTATGTCATTTGTGTTCTTCAGTAGTATACACCAAAGCACTTAGTTCTGAGAGAAATGAGATGCCTTCTTTTTGAAGCATCTGTACTGGTACTTAAAATCAACTCGCTCGTGTGTTAGTACAGATGCTATGATCTCTTTCGAATTTCTATTGACTTAATGTGGTTACATGGTGGAACAAGATAAAGTGGAAAAGAATTCTTCTTTTGACAATTATTTAGATACCAAAAGGTACAAATGGCTTACTGCAAGCCTGTCTCATAACGGCTTTTGCACAATCTTGTAGAATCAGACACCAACAAATCATAAATGAATATAATGTAGTATGTGTTGCGTTCTTCAACATCATTGTGGTAAACTGAAAATGTTCTTGGTATTCACGCGTATTGCGACGAATTGGAAATGTTCTTGAATATCGTCTTAGTCTATTGCAACGCATTTTCGTTTATCCTGTGATTAATTATTTAATTTTGTTTCTTTGTAGGTAATGCCAGACACACTGGACATCACCACACTTGTTGTCTGCCCAGTTCTCGCAAAATGAAACGTAAATATGATAGTTGTTGAGAAACTTGATTCTCTGCGAAAGAACTACAAGAGTTCGTCAGGCAGCTGAAAGACAGAGGAAGAGTAAAAAATATAATTCTATAATTAAAGGGCTTCAAAAGACTCTTTCTAAATTTTGAAGCTCTGTGGTGCTATATTCTTTAACTGGGGTTGTGAAAGAAAGGTTGAATCTTCAGGCGAGGTGCCATTTCAAAGTAAGAGTTTTTAAATTATTTTAATTCGATCGGTTCTTTAGGCTTGCACATTCCAGGACATTCGTCACTGGGCAACAACATTCCGTGGAAATCTTCAAACCACAAAGTGTTAGCAAGAGAAGAAATAAATTAAAGTACAGTTAAGACCCAATACTTGTCCGAATGGTCTTCGATGAAAAGCGTATAAAATATGATTTAACAAGGGATGTCAAGGAAATTTGTTGCTGTGTTGAGTCAGTTCATGGATACATATACAGTGATAACTTTGACTTAGCAAGGGAGACCCTTGTTTTTATGTTGACTGCACTAAATAGACTGTTGGAAATAACTGTTGGCTATTGTTTGATTTATGGAATTTAAGCAGTTGTCAGTTAACTAAGTACTCGAAAAATTTAATGTACCTGGTGACAATATAGTGGTATGTGATAGGACAGCATCCAACAGAATTATGTTTAAGATGCTGGGTACGTGGTTTAATGGACTGAATAAAAAGTTTAAAATATTAAACATGGCTGCAAATTCAGCAAATCTACGCCGGTAAAATTGGACAGGTTGAAAAAAAAAATCGGCCAACTAGTTGCAAATAAAGGTTTATTGGAACCCTTGATCTAGGTTTTGACAATTCAAAATTTTCTCCAGAAAGTATAATTGACCCAAAAAATTAAATTAGTGGTTACATTTAGGCAGTTAACTTTTAAGAAAAACTATATGGGCGCTAAACGTGCGTACGTAAGAGTAACTTAGGTAAAGTAAAATAGAAAATAAAATCGTGTTTTGTGTAAGGTCACTGTTAGTCTGAAACGATATGAAATTAAACAGATACAAAAGTCCGTGTAAAGACGGAATCTGGAAACTTTCTTATAACAGAATAAGGTTGCAACGACATTTTGCCATGCATGTAGTAAAAGTTTTAGTTACAATAGTAAATGCAGTACAGAAGGGGGGAGAGGGGACATGAACTGAAATCTATTAAAACGTAACTGCTGCAGTTTGCAGAACATTTTCTTATTTCTTATCATCCTCCGAAGAAAAGTGAAGAAAACGTAATCTTACGTAAACAGGTAAAAGGGTGGAAATTAGAGTTGTTTGTTGAAGGACCTGAAATATTAGAGCATTTAGCTTAAAGACATGGTGACGTATTAAATGATCAGCTGCAGTTCGCAAGTAAGAACTTCAATGACATTAAGTCGCTGCTCACGGCCGCATAGCATGCGTCTACCCGTCTCCGCTAGCTTCGGCGAACATGTCGTTTCCCTCAGAATACTTAGTGCAGTAGTTTAATACAGTTCTTCATTTTTAAGGTAATTTTTAAATGAACGTAGCGTTACTCTTACCCTTTTCGACACATTCCTGCAATGTTTTCAGACTAATCTGAAGTTGGCTGTTCTGCTTCTTCTGCTGTTGATAAACCTCCGTAATCGTAAGCGGAAGTTTCTCCATTTTAACGAGTAGCTTTTTAACTTAGTTCCACGCCCCCCCCCCCCCCCCCCCCCACTGCTATACAGTATTTACTGCTTTTAACAACACTTATTACATTCATGGTGAAATCTCATTGCAGTCTCCCAGTTACAAGAATGTTTCCAGATTTCATATTTACACGAACTTTATATCTGTTAAATTTTGTATCACTTCAGATCAACTGCGGTCTTACACAAGATTTTCTTTCCTATTTCAATTTACACAAGCTACTCAATGTAATCCAGGCGTATTTGTTATGAGCTCATATTTAGCGCCCTCTGCGTGTATCTTCACTTGGAGCTAGGAGTTGTACATTTGGGCAATCGATTTTGCCATTTCTCATAAACAGTGTTACTATCAAGTTGCCGTAATTGTGTTTTAATGTATAGAAGTCAACTTGTGCGTCAACAGGATTTTGTTAATGCATTTAGTCTTCACACCTGCATTTAGTCTTCACACCTGAAATACTATATTTCTGCAGTCATGATACATGTGTTGTGTTTTTCTTGGTAAAATGAATCACATGACGAGCCGCTTGGCCTTATTCAGTATACTTAATCAGTATGTGATACCAGCATGTGATGTAAGACAGTAACACCCTTATCTTAAGATGTTTGTTTGTTGCTGTTACTTTTTGTTTTGTTTAAAATATTTTTGTAACCACGAACGTAGTTTTTATGGTCCATTTTATTTTCTGAAGACAGTTTTAAATCTGTTAAAACCTAGGTCAAGGGTTCCAATAAACTTTTATTTGCAACTGGTTGGCTGCTTCGTTTTTTCTTTACCTGGCCGTGTATATAAACAGTGCTTCAGATGAGGTGAAGAAAATGCGTCTCCCTGACGCCGCTCACATGCTTAAATTAGTAAGAATTCACTTGCAGAAAAGTATATTCTTCTTGGTAGTGTAGTCACTGCTGAGTTCAACAACACAAAACTGATTCTCCTGAAACCGTCAGTAGAATTGCAGGTGGAGAAATGTTTACATTCTGCAAGTAAATTAAGTAAGTAACACTTTAAGTTAATCAGAAAATGGAAGTTTCATTAGCAGCAGAAGCAACAAGCAATTCAGTTGCCGATGTAGTGTTACCTTGCAAAGAAGTAGTTGTTACGAGATTCGAATGTTTTGAGGGTACAGCAAACTTTATAAAACATACTGATTTGGGTTTTGATTTGCTTAATTCGTGTCACCCACAAGGAAAGGGATCTAAGGCTCTCCTTACTAGAAACAATACAACGGGAATAGTGATGACTGTCGTAAAGATTATAGCACGCTACCACCGTACAGTGAAAATGGTGCTGAATTTACGGCAGGAAGTGTGGTGAGACAGTTTCTTGAAAAAAATAGTGTACAATGTGCAGATACTTTATATTCAAATTCAGAAAAGAGCGTGATGATCGAAACGGAAAAAAAAGGTGGTTTATTCTGGTTACAAAGCCAACAACGGCCAGGAGAGATTTTTAAACTTAATGGTACGTACAATTAAAATCAACATGAACTTTCTGTACAATGTTTGTCTTCGAAACCTTTTCACTTTTATAAAGTCTTCTGAGGAAAACGGTGTACCAGAACGAACGAAGATGGATCCTAAACTAAATTTTAAAGGCCGTGTCGTGTACTTGCGAATGACCGCTGAGGTTTCCGTGTTTATATGAAAGCTGCTGACACTGTCGAGAGACGATGTATGTAAGATCGTGCAATATCATGAGGTGACATTGTTTCTGGCTGTAACTGCTAAACGCTAACAGTTTGAAGCTATCTTGTAATTTCTTTACTCAGTATCATGTATCGTACCCATTTCTTTTGCCTTAACATGGTAATGGTGGACGGTTGTTACATCTGCTTCACTCAAATGTCTGTGTTGCCACTCCATGGTATTGTATCTCCTTGGTTAACATTCTGTGCGCTGATCGCATGATAAGACACACAGCATGCAACAATGCGTTAGCGTCCGAAAAAAGACATCGTGAATGTATTATCCGTGGAGCCAAATAACAAGCAAAGGGTGTTTACTGTATAACTTTTGTCCCAGATTCCTAGGGAGAATAAGAGGGGGACGTGTCGCCGAATGAAAGCCGACTAATAGATTCAGCCCCTTGTTCAGCATGCTGCTTAAGCCTGCCGTGAAAGGTGGTTAACAGTACCCCCTCCGGTGGGTGTCTTCTTCTAGAAAAAGGGAATCACACTAAGCCGATCGTAGCATCGTGTTCAAAGGCGAGGACAGTGCGGCCAGAACTTCACCGTGGGTCCGTCTTCTCACGTCTCAGCAGTAGAGTAAACGGATGGAATCCCCGTGGGAAGTATTTATGACCTGCGTGCCTTCTGCATCTTTCGAGCAAGCGAGCTACCATACCCTCAGTTATCTGCAGTACATATGAGAACGAATCCACGCACAGTGAACATTGTATTATTCAGTATTAACAAAGGCCAAAACAGTATTTGTTCACGATCAAATTACTGAATAATTAAAAAATTCCAGTCCACATGACGAATATTAGTCCGGCTTCGTGAACACCCATCTCTGTCCGAACAGGCCTCAAAGGACCTACGATACTGTCGGTCCGCCGTGTCATCCTCGATCCATAGGCATCACTGAATGCGAGTATGGATCATAATGTGGTCAGCAAACCGAGCACTGTCATCTTTCCTGACAGGAGTCGCTGCTTGTCGATCAAATAGTTGCTCAGCTGGCCTCACAAAGGCTTAGTGTAGCCCGCTTGGCAATATGCTCGGCAGACCAGGACGGTCACCCATTCAAGTGTTAACCAAGCCCGACAGCGCTTAACTTCGGTGGTATGTCGGAATCGATGGTGCCACTGCGACAAGTCCATTGACACCTCACACAAGCTCTGTGTTAACTAATGTAACCAGTAACATTAAGTACGCCTTGGACAACCGTGAGGCCACACAGCCACACTTGAGCTGAGCATTTGACACAGTCACCTTTGGTATATTGATGATAAAAATGTAGCAAAATTTTTCAGGCACCACACTACTTCTGAAACAGATAGCAACGTGTTGTCTTTTAGACCTTCATCTCATAATAACCAAAGCAAAATGCGACTGTTACGTAGACCTTAGCTGTGTCCCCCTATAAAAACAAAACTGTTAGTAAATTATTCGTCTGCAACTGCCGGTCATCTCCGGAACAAGATACCCTGCACTCTGTGCACGTGCAGTTCAGTGGTCTGTTGTTTTAAAGAAGTCCAAGCACTTCCATTCGTCAGCATAACTTCTGCCTAAAAATTACGCATATTGTCAGTTGTTTCTTCTGTTAGACAGTAAACTCAGTGATACCATCTTCTCCAATTTACGCTACTTCTTTTTGCGTTTACTATGTGTTTTTTTTTTTGTCCTTAGCCGTCATTCCTCCTTTTGCATCACGTTCCTTTGATCCACTTCCATCTCTTTTCATATCCATTGCTGCCATCGCTCATACTTTTAAATCTACCTTCCTGTAATCTGTCTTCATATTTTTAACTTATCATAATCGAATACTAGTTGTTAGATTCTTGCCTCGTTTTGTTGTCCCTCGTGGCAAGCCATCCTGGGCTTAAATTAGCTGTAATTTAGTGTTTTGGCCGTCGTGTAAAATACACTCTAAGACAATAAAAAACGCAACATGAAGGAATTATCCGAATAAGTCGGAAATACGTAAACTTGATGCACATGTACAGCCAAACAAATGATTTAGATTTCAGAAAAATTGATATGTTAAAGAAAAAGAGCTTCACAATTGGAGCAAGTCAGTAACGTGTTGGTGCACTTATGGCCCTCAGGCAAGCAGTTGTTAGGCTTGGCGTTCAGTGATCTGTTGTATATACTCTTGAAAGATATCGTGCCAAATAATGTCCAAATTGGCGCGTTTGATCGTCGAAACCACGAGCTGGTCGGAGGCCTCTGCCCATAATTCTCCAAATTTTATCTATTTGGGGACAGATCCGACGAATTTCCTGACAGGTAGGATTTAGCAAGCACGAAGACAAGCAGTAGGAACTCTCACCGTGTGCGGGTGGAAATTATATTGCTGAAATATAAGCTCAGGAGGCTTACTGTGAAGGGCAACATCATCGACGTACCGCTGTGACGTAAGGGTGTCGCGAAGAGAGATAACACAGGCCAACGATGGAAAAACTTTTTCGCTGAAAATACCTTAGTCTTATGTTTTTAGAGTGGGAAATCCAAATATGATACTTAAAAAAATCTGTATCAGCCACCATTTCTTCACATTTTACAGTTAAATTTATTAAATTAAGCGATTTTTAAAGAACTTAACAGCTTTTGTATAGTTAAAATAACGTAAAGAGGAGGTGTAATTAACGTAGATGAGCTTCGTAGCACTGCTGAAAAACATTTGCTGCCAAAACAGGTAGATTATATATTTGTGTTAACTGCTGGTGTTTTGTTTACTGCCAACCAACCTCACTTTCCCCGTTTCCTGAACATGTGCTCACCACAATGTCTAATCGTGGTTGTAAAAACTCTGCTGTCAGTTTTGTTATATTTGTGGTGAATTTGTGATCAAAAAAACGCCAAAGAAACAATACAGACTTCTTGAAAAAGATTTATCTATCATACTGTGGCTCTCAACCTGATCAAGATAAATCTTGGGCACTGCATAAGGTATGTTATGTATATGTTAAAGATCTGAGAAAATCGTCCAAATAGGAGAGAAAAAAGCCTTCAGATTTGCTGTTCCTACGATATGGCGGGAGCCAAGAAATCATTTCGATGATTGCTACTTTTGTGTTCTTGATATTACTGGTTAACTTTTTGAACAGTCACCTTGATTATTTCCCGGGCAATATGAGGCAGATGTTAGTGAGGAGCAAGGAGAGCGTTTTCACCAAGATATTAAAATGATGAAAAAAACGCTACCAAGGCCGCTGGAACACCAGCATGATAGGAGACTACTGTTGGTCGCTTCACCGGGAAGTTCAGCAAGCGAGTCATCGTAGAAAAAGCTGCACAAGAAGCTTCAAAGAAAAAAAGAGAAAGAAAATACCAACCATTTCGAGCAGAAAAGTGAAACCTCTATTAATACATATCATTGTTTTAAGTAGCTTACTGTAAATACAAACCATGCTTATGTTGCAACAAAGCGTTTCATTAATTACTCCGTTTACCGTATAGGATAGGATTTTTATGTTAAATAAAAAAAGCATATTGCTCGAAAACTATGGGTGATACAAAAAAGCAAGGCTGGATTTGGATTTAGCTCATAAAAATCTATAAATAAAAGCTATCAAAGCAAACAAAATTTTTCAAAGAAGTTTTCGTTGGCCTATGTAATCACTCCCGGTTCTCGGGCCGTATACCGGGTGAGTCAGTCAGTTTGGTATCCCACCTCAGACCGGTGAGTTTCCAGACACGTCTTCGGTCTGTAATGTCATTGACTGGAGTAGAATTGTTTTCGGTGATGAACCTCGCTTCGAACTCAGCTCGAACACGTCTCCGCTAGAGATCACCCACCATACGGCTCGACGACGATGAATCATGGACTGGGGTGCTATTTCTTTTCCTAACAGGACCCCTGGTTGCCATCCGCGGTACTTAACAGCACAGCGGTGCGTAGACGATATTTTACGCCTCGTTGTCCCTCTTGGCAAGCCATTCTGGGTTTAAATTTCAGTAAGAAAATGCCTCCTTACACCCGTCGATAGTTACCAATGGTTTTCTTCGTGCCAACCAAACCAAACCTTGGCTAGCAAGGTCGCCGGATCTATCGCCAATTCAGAACGTTTGGAGCATTATGGGTAGGGCCTTCCAACCGCCTCGGGTTTTGACGATATAACGCGCCAGTTGGACAGCATTTGGCACGATACCCGTTAAAAAGACGTCCGACAAAACTGTCAATCAATGCCAAGCCGAATAAATGCTTACAGAAGGGCTAGATGTACGCCAATACATTGACATGCTCAGTTTGGAAGGTTCTTTCCTAAATCATCCCATTTTCTCTACCTGTAGGTCTAGATCATATCTACCAAATTCCACGCCTTTCGGGTAATTCCTCTGTGTGTTTTTTTAAGCGTGTGTGTACTGCCTATTCTTCAGATTAAATAAATAAATAAATAAATAAATAAATAAAATATTTCGTGTACGATGTAGATGGAAGAAATAAAATATCACGGGTTGCAATTACTGGAGCAGAACTGAAGCACAAAAATATCCGGAAGTTAGACGTTACACAGATTCGTAATGTATGAGCGGTCAAACGCCTGACTACATGAAGCTACTTTCGAGCTGTTCAGTTAAGATCTGTGTAATCGGTGTTCACTTCGTCGAAACGTTAGGAGAACGTCACATAGTACATGATCTTGTTGGAAACCGGTACTCGCAAGATACAATGAAGTGCGTTAATGTCATCCAGTTAGTGGCTGTTACTTTTTATAAGATGTCCTACGATACGATTTCAGAACCCTCATATTTCCATATACTGCCAAAATAGTTTAATATAAGGTTTTAGTCTTAAAGTGAACAAAGTTTAGTAAAGTTTGTTCGGGAAAGCGTTTTGCTGCAATAGTTTCATCTCTTAAACTTTATGTACAAGGAGGACCCTCGCGGCTATGCAGGAAGAGCAGACGGGCGCAGCTTGTTTTGCGACAGCGACATTTAGAACTACGGTTCATTCACAAGCTCGCTACACGTGAAATGTGAAAAAAAATCCCTACGTGACATGCTAAAACCAGTCATTTGACACTACATAAATAACAAATACAGTGACCGCTGTGAGCAGAAACGTGACACCATCATCGAATACACAAGTTGCTAACTTCTAATTTTTTGTATTTTTTGAACTTAAGTTTTCTGTGTTACTTTTGCTGTTCTTTTTTTCGCTTTTTCGTTGTATTTCTTTGAATGATGCTTTGTTTCCACGTAAAGATGGTGACTTGTTGCTAGAGCTTGTTGTAATGTCATTTTTTTACCTCTGTGGACTGTACCTACATCATCTGGCACGCTTATTATGACGACAGTATTTATGTAAGAACGTAAAACTAAACTCCCACCCCCTTATAAAGTTTGCTTTCATCCATTTCGTTATCTATAGTAATGTGACATTGGTTTCTTCAAAACATCCTGCAATAACGAATTAGTGCCATTTGAACAATGTAGTATAGCCATATACATGTCGCATTATTTTAAGTGTGAATGTGGAAGTTTCTTTTGCAATGAAGGAGATGAACAATCCGTGATGAAGTGAAGTACACGAAATAAGATATTATTATTATACGCGTAGTAGACCCTTTGTGGATCACGTGAAGCTTCTACAGTTCTTCCTGTGGTTTTTCCACGAGACGTTAATTTTCCCGCTCATGGCTTTTTTTCTTTCATCCGTCCACTTTGTACCAGTCTTCCTGGCTCTTGTCTCTGGCTGGACTTCCCACTTGTCTATTTTGCTTCTGTAAATGTTATGGTCTGCAGTGTCCTGAGTGGTGAGTTGAGTATCAGTAATGTCTCTTGGTACTTGTTCGGCCGATGTCATATCTCTTAGGTTTTCAGTGGCTGAGAGTATCTGGCGTGAGAGTCTATACTTAAGGAGTCTGTGTATGTGTCCATAGAAATTATTATTATTATTATTATTATTATTATTATTATTATTAGCTACTATTTTGTCAAATTTTTTTTCGCGTGTTGTCTTAAAGTACGTTGTTAGTTTACTGCTAGGTGATAAACTGAAGTAGAATAAACTCAATAAAATGTATAAGCCCTGAAACGCGTTAGGCTAAAACAAAAATAAAATACTGGGCTGAAGACTACGGATTAATAGCAATAATATTCAAAATCAGAAATTATTTTTCCTTTAAATTATTCGGTACTTCAGATACTGGTACTTCATTTCTTACGATATTATCAAATTACGGAATCTGTACCGATGCCATAGGTTTTAACACAAAAGTATAGATACTTGGTCATATTAGCAGGTTTGGGTTTCTAAAATTCCGCTTTCTACAAAACACAACTTGTTCTTTTTTCCTTCTATTTGCTATAAATAAATACCGATACCCATGTGTCGTATACACTGGGTCTCATTTTATTGCTGTAAAATAATAAATAAATAAAAATATAAATCTGCAAGAAGTTCATAGGTGGTTAAAAACTATTATGTGTACTTCGATTGCTCACCTGAATCTGCATTAGTTGTGAAAGAGGATTCGTGCAGATATGGTTACTGTTCAGAGTTTTTATAGGTTCGCAGCTTTCTACCTGTAAAGTAGTAAGCAGAATTGTCTTAAAGAGTAACTATTTTTGAATACTTTTCCCGAAAACGGTATTGATGGGTTTTCTGTATTTGTTGTTTCTGTTGTATAGTTAATTTTTGGCGGTAAATACGGGCCTAAAACAGAATAGCAACGTCGAACCTTGGGTAATACTTTTTACAGAAATGAAACGAGATGCACCAAAGATGCCACATACACGTAGATGTCCGTGGGTAAATAATAAAAAGGGAAACACATTGTACGTTCGCTCGCATGGCTGTTTCCCGCCACACATGTTATAGTATGGTTCAAATGGCTCTGAGCACTATGGGACTCAACTGCTGAGGTCATTAGTCCCCTAGAACTTAGAACTAGTTAAACCTAACTAACCTAAGGACATCACAAACATCCATGCCCGAGGCAGGATTCGAACCTGCGACCGTAGCGGTCTTGCGGTTCCAGACTGCAGCGCCTTTAACCGCACGGCCACTTCGGCCGGCTTGTTATAGTATGTTATTGTTTTCTTTTCCTATGTTAAGCCTACTGCAATGTAAGTCTTCTTCACCAGACAAATTTTGCTGTTATTTACAGAACACCGTTAGAGTTCATTCTGGAACAAGAGTACACACAGTGTCAGAGTTTTTCTATTTGTAGATAGTTTTTTTCATAAATGTGGCCTAAAATTGACTTCGGTTATTTAATTTTTTTTTTTTTTGGATGTTCTGAAGTCCACGTCTTTTCCTTCGTTGTTAGTATAGGTTGAAATCGAAAAATTGCGAAAGGTGAAATGAATTTCTTTTTTTTTTTTTTTTACGGCTTCAACCTCCACTGACAACGAGGGCGGAAAACCAGTCGTTTCAGAACATGCAAAAAAGGACGTAACACATCAAATTTTTAAAGAAAAAATTTTTAATCTGCAAACAGATAAATGTAATAACGTTAGGTATGCCATATTTACAGAATAACTGCCGAGACTTAAAATAGGGAAACATGTCTGGTGAAACACACTTAACTTTCAGTAAGCTGAAGACTGGTAAAACCGTAGTAATTTGAAACACACATTCCTGGAGGATGCGTAATAAAAACCAAATTTATTTCTCAAACACGGAGAATAAACGACAACAGGACCTTCTAACCCCAGCAACATGCCAGTAGTATCGGAACGTCCCCGGTCACATAAACCTTGAGTGGGCCGCAACATGGACTTTGATTCACGACATTGCGAAGCGGAGAAAGAAGAAGCGAATTGTTAGAGCACTGATGATGTCTGGTTGCTCTTTCGTGTCGGCCACTGTAAAAGTGGCATAGGAAGTGACGAGTAGTGTGTGGCTGGACGCATCAGATAGTTCAGGTTCAGGGTGGAGTGGGGCGCGCCCTTAATAGCCCACTTCCCCTCTCACTTCCCCCACTCCCAGCAGCCGCAGCGCTTATCGCTTGCGGCACGCAGGGCCTGTATTTTGCACTTTTCGCGTCCGCTGCTGCTACCGTTTCGCCACTCCTCCCTTCTGCTTTTCGTCTCGCACGTAAGTTGCTTTGTAGATTGAGCGAACTGACATAACAGTGAAACATGGGGCGAATTTTAATTCGGATTCCGACGTATACGTTTAATGCATGCCGTGTTCCACCACAACTCTCGTAGTTGCTCACAATATATTTCCATTACTAACGCAAGGATTGTTTCTTCCCTAATCACTGCGGCAATCACCCAGGGAATTTTCACAATTTCAACGGGAGCGTTGTTTTTAAACAAGAATTTTTCATTTGGATAATTTCGCGTACGCCATTCTGAAATTTTGCTTTACATTTATCATTACCGATGGTCCATCACCTAGCTAACTAAATATCCGATATTTTATATAACTTTTCGAAACAAGTTCTACGAAAGACGTAAACTTTTTCGTTATTTCTTGAAGTACCTAGCAAGTATTGGTGACCATGCAAATTGCCTCGTGTGCGACCGTTGTGGCAGTGTGCATTCCTCTGCACTTTCTTCTTTTGAGAACTAGCTTCCACCTAATGTTAGAAAATGGAAGAAAAGAGAAAATTTTACGAGTAGGACCGGATAATCTGGAAAAGAAAACAAGGAAAATCATGACATCTCACCCTCGCAATGACATTAACTGGCGGTACTAGCGCAGAAAAACACACAGCGAGAAGACTCCGGTAAGTGAGTCAGACAGCATAAGAAGAAATCATAAATCGGCTGACTGTGGAAGATAACCAAAAGTCGGCTCTGACTGAAGTCAACAACAAAGCTTTTTGAAGTATAGCAAATCAAAAAATAATCCCAAAAAGTTGTGCTGTAGTACCGGGCCAACAGATACAGCTATAAAAGATAGCAAAGGCTGATTTTGGAGAAGACAGAAGCAAAATAATCGTGGAAAAAAACCTAGTGTTCGCTAACCAACTGAAACATAAAGGAAGAAATTCGAGAACTGATTAATGCTACACAGGAGAAGGGCATCAGGCTAAAGTCCTCAAAGCCAGAGTCCAGAAATGGGCAGAAGGCACGAAGCGCAGCCTCGGCAAAGAAATTGGAGGAAACAATCGACCACGCTTTCAGTTGTTGCAGAAGGATCGCTCAGACTGATAACAAGCAGAGGCACAGTGCTGTGCCATGATCGACTGGAACTTACGTCAAAATAATCAGCTGTCGGTGATGAACTGATGGGACCACAAACCAGAAAAAGTTGTCGTGAGTGAAGAGGCAAAATTGTTAGACTTCAGGGTACACAATACACCAGACACCACAGTTGTGAAGAAAAAATGTGAATCATTGTCTCCCCTGGCGATCGCAGAAACGACGAGAAACAGCTGATAAAAAGTATAACATACGAAGACTTCGAAACTGAACTAGAACTACTCCAGTATGAACGACTGAAAGAGGTCTTAGTGGTTTTCGGCTCAGTGGGAATTGTGCCAAAATATCTTAGATATTTTATCATTGCCAATAATTTTCAAGTGTAGCTACCTGCCAGCTACGAAAATTCACTTTCTTGGGATTTGCACGGATTATTTGCCGATACGTCAGTCCTATACGTTTAGGAAGTGTTGCGCTACTGATAAAACTAGATATTCAACATAGTGATCTCTTTTGATCTGTTCGCTATGATAATAATAATAATAATAATAATAATAATAATAATAATAATAATAATAAATAAAAAATAAAAAATTCCCCATAGGCCTCCGGTATGTTCTGCCAGTCGTAAAAGGCGACGAAAAGAACAAACCACTAATAGGGCTAACCCCCCTTTTAGTGTGATTACTTGGTTCAGGACAGAACTAAAGAAGCCTTGGACAAGCGCCGTCATGGTCGGGGACGACGCTTGAACCCTATGCCCGCCCACAATGGTAACGACACTGCTAGCCAACTGGAAAATGATTTAAATCCAAATAGAGGTGTTTTGCAGGATATGCTTCCTGCAACCACCCTAGAAGGAAAACAAAGACAGAGGATGAGATGGTCAGATGAAGTTAATCGACACCTCATGTTCTGTTATTACCAAGCAACAAACCTAGTAACCAACACAACTGGATACAGATCACAAGTATACACAACATTTATTACCAGATACCCGGAGTTAAAATTTTTAACAGAACAACGACTAGCTGATCAGATCGGTGTAATAATCAAAAATAACAAGATACCGCAGTCAGAATTAGAAAACATCAAACAACAAGTACAACAAATACTGGAACAAAAATATGTGCAATCAGAAGAAGAAGAAACTACAGTAATGGACTCAAACATCCCAGAGAAAACAAACAAAAAACAAAACGCGTCAGTTACACAATCAGAGGAAAACGAAATCTTAAGACAGCCACCAGAACAAGCACAAATAGAACACGAAGTGACACACATGTTAGATATACACTCCTGGAAATTGAAATAAGAACACCGTGAATTCATTGTCCCAGGAAGGGGAAACTTTATTGACACATTCCTGGGGTCAGATACATCACATGAGCACACTGACAGAACCACAGGCACATAGACACAGGCAACAGAGCATGCACAATGTCGGCACTAGTACAGTGTATATCCACCTTTCGCAGCAATGCAGGCTGCTATTCTCCCATGGAGACGATCGTAGAGATGCTGGATGTAGTCCTGTGGAACGGCTTGCCATGCCATTTCCACCTGGCGCCTCAGTTGGACCAGCGTTCGTGCTGGACGTGCAGACCGCGTGAGACGACGCTTCATCCAGTCCCAAACATGCTCAATGGGGGACAGATCCGGAGATCTTGCTGGCCAGGGTAGTTGACTTACACCTTCTAGAGCACGTTGGGTGGCACGGGATACATGCGGACGTGCATTGTCCTGTTGGAACAGCAAGTTCCCTTGCCGGTCTAGGAATGGTAGAACGATGGGTTCGATGACGGTTTGGATGTACCGTGCACTATTCAGTGTCCCCTCGACGATCACCAGTGGTGTACGGCCAGTGTAGGAGATCGCTCCCCACACCATGATGCCGGGTGTTGGCCCTGTGTGCCTCGGTCGTATGCAGTCCTGATTGTGGCGCTCACCTGCACGGCGCCAAACACGCATACGACCATCATTGGCACCAAGGCAGAAGCGACTCTCATCGCTGAAGACGACACGTCTCCATTCGTCCCTCCATTCGCGCCTGTCGCGACACCACCGGAGGCGGGCTGCACGATGTTGGGGCGTGAGCGGAAGACGGCCTAACGGTGTGCGGGACCGTAGCCCAGCTTCACGGAGACGGTTGCGAATGGTCCTCGCCGATACCCCAGGAGCAACAGTGTCCCTAATTTGCTGGGAAGTGGCGGTGCGGTCCCCTACGGCACTGCGTAGGATCCTACGGTCTTGGCGTGCATCCGTGCGTCGCTGCGGTCCGGTCCCAGGTCGACGGGCACGTGCACCTTCCGCCGACCACTGGCGACAACATCGATGTACTGTGGAGACCTCACGCCCCACGTGTTGAGCAATTCGGCGGTACGTCCACCCGGCCTCCCGCATGCCCACTATACGCCCTCGCTCAAAGTCCGTCAACTGCACATACGGTTCACGTCCACGCTGTCGCGGCATGCTACCAGTGTTAAAGACTGCGATGGAGCTCCGTATGCCACGGCAAACTGGCTGACACTCACGGCGGCGGTGCACAAATGCTGCGCAGCTAGCGCCATTCGACGGCCAACACCGCGGTTCCTGGTGTGTCCGCTGTGCCGTGCGTGTGATCATTGCTTGTACAGCCCTCTCGCAGTGTCCGGAGCAAGTATGGTGGGTCTGACACAACGGTGTCAATGCGTTCTTTTTTCCATTTCCAGGAGTGCAGAAGAGAAATTTCAGCTGACATACATAGAATACAAAGACACAAATACAGACATTAGACCAATCTTGCATAGACCACCAAATAACCCACAAGTCGAAACAACAATAACAACTCTCAACACAATCATACACAACAGAATAAATGAAAATACATCTATGGAAGAGTTACAACTACTGGTTTATGTAGGGGCACTCACTACACTAAATATACACACTAGGCAGAGATCAGAACCAACCAACACACAGAAGAAACCCACAAAACCAGCATGGCAACACAGGCTACAGATCAGAATAGAAAAACTGAGAAAAGACATCGGACAGCAAACACAATTTATAAGAAATGAAATATCAGACAAAAAACGAAAAAGGTTAGGTAAAATCTCACAACTAGAAGCAATAGAGCAATTAGATGAAAAGAAGCAGAAATTGCAAGGATTGGCCAAACGACTTAGAAGGTACAAAAAAGTGAAAATAGAAGGAAGCAAAACCAAACATTCAACGCAAACCAAAAGAGATTTTACCAAACAATAGATAACATACACATTAAAATAGACAATCCACCAAACATAACAGACATGGAACACTTCTGGAGCAACATATGGTCAAACCCGGTACAACATAACAGGCATGCCCGGTGGATACAAGCAGAAACACACACATACAAGATGATGCCACAAATGCCTGAAGTGATAATTTTGCAACGTGAAGTCACCCAAGCAATTAATTCTACGCACAATTGGAAAGCCCCTGGAAAAGATAAAATAGCCGATTTCTGGCTAAAGAAATTCACCTCAACACATTCACATCTAACTAAATTATTTAACAGCTACATTGCAGACCCATATACATTCCCAGATACACTTACACATGGAATAACCTATCTGAAACCTAAAGATCAAGCAGACACAGCAAACCCAGCTAAATATCGCCCTATAACATACCTACCAACAATATACAAAATATTAACTTCAGTCATTACACAGAAATTAAAGACACATACAACACAGAAAAAATTATAAATGAAGAACAAAAAGTCTGTTGCAAAGGAGCACGAGGATGTAAAGAGCAACTGATAACAGATCCAGAAATGACATATAAAGCTAAAACTAAACAAAGGTCGCTACACTATGCATACATAGATGACCAAAAAGCTTTTGATAGTGTACCCCACTCATGGTTACTACAAATATTGGAAATATACAAAGTAGATCCTAAATTGATACAGTTCCTAAACATAGTAATGAAAAATTGGAAAACCACACTTAATTTCCAAACAAATTCAAATAATATCGCATCACAGCCAATACAGATTAAGCGTGGAATATATCAAGGAGACTCATTAAGTCCTTTCTGGTTCTGCCTTGCTCTGAACCCACTATCCAACATGCTAAATAATACAAATTATGGATACAATATTACTGGAACATACCCACGCAAAATCACATCTGCTACACATGGATGATCTAAAGCTACTGGCAGCAACAGCTCAACCAATTACTAAAGATAACAGAAGTATTCAGCAATGATATAAATATGGCTTTTGGAACAGACAAATGTAAGAAAAATAGCATAGTCAAGGGAAAACACACTAAACAAGATGATCACATATTGGATAACCACAGCGACTGCTTGGACACGATGGAAAAAACAGAAGGCCGTAAATATCTAGGATACAGACAAAAATAGGAACAGATAATACAAATATTAAAGAAGAACTAAAAGAAAAAATAGACAAAAATACTGAAAACAGAATTGACAGCAAGAAACAAGACAAAAGCTGTAAATACTTATGCTATACCAATATTGACCTACTCATTTGGAGTAGTGATACAGAATACATCACATACATTCAGCAACTGAAATATTCACATTAAGCAGAAAGGGAGGAGGAAGGGGATTTATCGACATAAAAAACCTACATTATGGACAGGTAGACAATTTAAGAAAATTCTTTATAGAATGAGCAGAAACTAGCAAAATACACAAAGCAATCACTCATATAAATACATCGGCTACACCACTGCAATTTCATAACCACCTTTACAACCCTTTAGAACATGTAACATCAGCAGATACGAAGAAAGTAAATTGGAAAAAGAAAACACTACATGGCAAGCACCCGTATCATCTAACACAGCCACACATCGATCAAGACGCATCCAACACATGGCTAAGAAAAGGCAATATATACAGTGAGACGGAAGGATTCATGATTGCAATACAGGATGAAACAATAAATACCAAATATTGCAGCAAGCATATTATTAAAGATCCCAATACCACAAAAGATAAATGCAGACTTTGCAAACAACAAATAGAAACAGTAGATCACATCACAAGCGGATGTACAATACTAGCAAATACAGAATACCCCAGAAGACATGATAATGTAGCAAAAATAGTACATCAACAGCTTGCCTTACAACATAAACTTATAAAACATGTTCCCACATACAAGTATGCACCCCAAAATGTACTGGAGAACGATGAATGCAAATTATACTGGAACAGAACCATTATAACAGATAAAACAACACCACATAACAAACCTGGCATCATACTCACCAATAAAAAGGAGAAATTAACACAACTAATCGAAATATCCGTACCCAATACAACAAATATACAAAAGAAAATAGGAGAAAAAATTGAAAAATACATCCAACTGGCTGAGGAAGTCAAGGACATGTGGCATCAGGATAAAGTTGACATTATACCAATTATACTTTCAACTACAGGAGTCATACCACACAATATCCACCAGTACATCAATGCAATACAGCTACATCCAAACGTATATATACAACTTCAGAAATCTGTAATTATTGGTACATGTTCTATTATCCGAAAGTTCCTAAATGCAATGTAACGTATACTGTACAGTTAAAAGGATGTCACGCTTGATCAAGGTCCGCGTCACTTTCCATTTTTAACCAGACCTAAGGTCTGAGAAAGGTAAGAAGATAATAACACAGTTCAAGAAACTTTATACAAAAAACTAGGGAAGGGCCAACTTTGAAAGGGAAGATGCTGCCCAGATTAGATTTTTTAACTTAGTCAAAAATTCGCCACAGAATGTTACCCAGCAAACGTATAATTATTTTACCGATCTGCAGAAACCATTGGATTCGGTACACAGAGAAACCAGACACAGGATTAGAAATTCTTTTGTTAAAGCATAATTAGCTAGCATAATTTGCGGTACTCCAACAAATACGATATCTAAAGTTAGATTTATGGGAGAAGTATCTAGTGTTTGACAAGTGCGCGGCTTATCATCATTGCTGTTTACTAGTGTTTAAGGAAAGAATGGTAAATATTCGAAATTTTTAGCTAAAAATATCAGAACTGAAATAAATTTTCTGAAAAGAAAATGGGATGGAATTAAAAAAAAACTGCTTGCTCCCTTCATATGATTTTGCAAAACTTACAGAAAATCTGATAAAAGCAGTTACTCAGATCTTCTGGAAATAGTACGAAGTCGAACTGGTATAACAATTTCAGTCTAAATTGTAAATTTCATGTCAAATGTAAAAAACAAATAATGCGCCAATATACATAGAAACACAAATAGGTGAAATAGAGCGAGCTAGTAAATTTAGATATTGTTGGGATTCCACACGGGAGATGTGACTACGAAAATTTGTAATAGATATGAGATGATAAAATGGAAAGGAAATTGACAAAAATAGGTACAACAATAAATGAATATCTACAAAAGCGAAATTTAAACAGTTGCAGTCGTAAGACTAGGATACCCATGTGAATGCCTAAAGGTTAACTCTCCGTTGGACAGAAAAGAAGTATTTAAAAGACAGTGGGTGCATTACCAACTATAGGTTGTTGGAAAATACGAAGTAACGAGAGCAACGAAAATACGGAGAAAATATCAGAAGTAAGGACAAAGCGTTGAGTAATGTTGCCTGAACACCTCTACCGAATGAATTTGAACAGGCTAAGGAAACAAATATTCCTGCATTTCTGGAAAAAGATGACGGTAGTAGCTTGGGATACAGAATTGAGAAAAGAACTAGAAAGACACATTAAACAATCGGAAATAACAAAATTGTTGAATATAACACGAAGTTCAGAAGGATTTCAAGGCAGAATAAATAAGAAATCAGGAATATGGACAGAAGAAAGGGAAAGACAACATGGGAAGAAAATGGAGTGGAATACTGAAGAAATAGGAAACAGCAAAGGAATAGGAGACTTAAGTAATGTCAGTCAGTATGAAGATTAAAAAAATAAAATGGAATGGAATGAAGAAAGAAACAATTTAGCTTCTGTTGTAGGTGGCGGCAAGTACGACGCAGTTTTTGAGTAATCATACAGTCCATATGCAGTTTCCTTTTCATGCTTCATCGAGGAGTCTTGCAGGTCCGAATGCCAGTCGACGGTGCATTGCAGTATTTCCATTTCACCACTTACATGGTAAATGCGATAGTAAAGATGCGTTTTCCTTTTCAGACTCTTCTTTGGAACCGAAGAAAACTGGTTAGAAAAGGAAGACAAGCTGCTGGTTCATAAAGCTATCCCCCTCCATTCCTATCCTGGTATGTCGCAGTTCACTACCGCCACGGCACGGTCCATCCTTGTCTCCTGGGAACTCTCATTCTTTCTTTCGGTTGTCAGTGACAAGACTGAAGCTGCTTGTTTCTAGTGTAGCCGATTGGTTTGGTGTGATGGGACTCTTTTTCGTCGTTACACATTTAGATTAGTTTTATGATGACGGACCTAATACACATTTAGTCAACGTAACAAAATTATAAATTCATTTAGTTTAAGACAGCATACATAATATTCGCGATTCCTTCAACATAACTTGTTAATTAGGTATTAACTGGTACTCGGGTCGTATCAGGTGAATTTAGAGGTGTGGAAATGTAGAGAGACTAGTGATCAGTATGTGGAATAACTATTGCAATGGAGTGGAAAGAGAGATGGTAGTTACCAATAGGTGAGTTCCTACTTAGAGGGGCGGGGGGGAGAGATGCGGTTTAAGATAGCAGTACATCACTTCAACATGAAAATAACTATTCCAAAGGTGGTAGACGTTAGTAAGTGTGCCTTTTTGTACAAATTTTCTGTATTAATGGCCAATTAACAGGTTTTTTAGATTGTAAACTGGTGAAAATTACGTAGTTAAATTATGGTGAGTGGTTTTCTGTGTCGTAAAACAGCATAGGACGCTTTTGAAGGTAAACTATGCGACGTCGGTCTTCTAAAAGGGTTAAGGTGTCTTCATGGATTTTCGCTTGCAAATAGTTTACTGTTCCCTAAATAATGGGAATGTCGGTCTTGGAACAGCAGAGACAACGCGCATGAGGAACCCCTTTTATTATTCGATGCGTGGCAGGGAGTGAACGCAACAAAGGCGCCAACTTATTGTCTGCCCCTGCTGCTGCCTCATTGTGTGCGTAATAGCCATTATACAGCGATGCCTGCGGTTACCGCATGAGCGCTGCCACTTACCCATAAGCCACGCCTAGGCGTCCTGCGCGTTTTATACAGTCCCGGTTCTGATAGCTTTTCACCTGTCCATGTTTAGGCTCAGTTCAGTCTCTCTTACAGTTTAAAAAAACTACACTAGCAAGTTTCAAGAAAGGGATTTATTTACCATTTACGATCGCCAAACGCACGCATTTATGATGTAATTCTCAGACTACAGGTGAAGCTCTCTTAGCACGATTTACATAACCGGAACGTGGGCTGTCAGGATAAGCTTACAATACAGAAAGCGAAAGGAACGTACACGTTCATAAGTGTGACATTGACAGAGGAAAGTCATCTTTAATTTTTATTTTTATCGATTTATTTGTCCCAATTAGCCACAACGCCCTCTTGCATCCAGCGCAATGTTCAGTAGACATTAGGCTAACACCATGTACCAACACCTCCAGCTTGGTACTGGTATCAGTTGGGCGTGGAAGAACGTCACGAGTATGTTCAGGTATATCGTACCCAACTGAAGCCACTCACTGATAATAGCATCCCGTACATCGATCAAACTGCGGGGATGTTTCTCCATCTACTTTTCCGAATAGTCCCATACAATTTCTACGGGATTAAGGCTATTTACATTTCGGGTCAGCCGAGGTACGATAAAGTGCCGGAAGATTCGTCAAACTAGAAACCTATACGTGCAGCCTTGTGAACACTGCTGTCGTCATCTTGGAAGATGATAGTATCCACAGCATACTCTTAAAAACAATTTAGAATAAAGTACAACAATTTATCACCGAGAATGTTGAAATAAACATCCTCTTTTATGTTCAGGGGAACCCAAATCAGTCGGCAGTAGTCAAAGTACGAAAAAACAAAAAACAAAAGCAGCACAGTACCGCCTCTGGCCACTGCACAGCTTGCACTTCTCATGAGGTGGCGCAGGTAACATCGGCGGTGGGAGCCCTTAAGCCTCATCGGGTCTTCACTTCATTCAACGCCTTGCATCATTTGACAACACACGAAATTGCAACTCGTAGCGCCGTTGTGCCCCGAGAGGGAGACCGGACGCCTTACAGAACACGGGGGATCTTCTCAGTTGACAATGGGCGGAAGACATTATGGAGAACTGCTTGTAGTACTCAGTGGCTCGGCTACAGTCTATATCGAACTAAGTATAGTGTAGATCTCAAGGAACCAGGATAGACATCAAAGTGAAAATGGATTCATGATAGGGGAATTCTACTCCAGGCATTACTCAAAGGTCAAGGAAGGGCTTGTAAAGCATACAGCGGAAGTTCTACGTCAAATTAGCTACTTCTGTTATGCAATAGTTGATGATTTACACGTGTCGGGATAAAATTAATCGTAAAAAATGGGAAAGCAGTATTTTTCTTGGCATTTTGCATACGTTACACACGCCGCGGTTTTACAATTATGTAATTGTTTTAAAGTCACTAATTAACAACAACCTTGATTTATATTTGTAGATCTTGTGGCTTCGTCGGTTCTCTTTTAAAAGAACGAGCGTGGCGTTAGGGTGGTAGAAATTAAAATGGCTGCCTGCCTTCAAAGTTGCATTTAACTATCACATTTGACCTTAACTGCTAATCTTCTGCTGTCTTGAATGTGGCTGGAATCGCACCTCATTTCTGGTAGCAGGGGATTTTGATTGTTAATTACAGCGGTGTAAGAAGCAAGAGGGGAATTCAACATATCGGAAGTCGGACAGATATGATACAATCTTGCATATATATTTCCATGAGCACAAACGTGGAATGCGAAACAGTACTAACTGTACTAAGTGGAGTTGTAAGATTCATGGCTGCTACTGAGAACAGTAAGCAAGCACAAAGACACACAAATGGCTGCAACTTCTGCGCTGCTGAACTCAGCTGACCCACACCACCTAAAAAATGTAAGCAACTGAGGACGAGAGGACAGCTCACGTCAGTTTTGTTACCGAGAGTATCGAAGCCAGCAAGCGTCCGCCGGCAAGAAAAGGAGCCCATAACTAACCTAACCAGAGTGACGGTTAGGTTTTGTTGCGGCCTGCAAGCACTGTCCTCTCGATTCTGAAGTTGGTCTCTATGGCGTGGCGGCAACTTACTGAAAGGTGGCGGACAGACTGGTGTCCCTCCTCTACGAAGAAACCACAGTTTGGATTTCAAAATAACGGCACTAACAGCCTTCGTGGCTGTTCCACATATTGTAAATCACTAGGAATATTTCAATCAAAGCTCAGGAAGTTATTCCGCCCCCACGAGACAGGTCCTGGTTAGACAAGCTTACGGTAACATCCGGGGAAAATGTTTCAAATGGATTAATTGACAATTAATTCTATCGAATTTCTGAATATTAATCGGATCAACCTTTGTGACGTATAAAATGATGCTTAAATTGGCGTGTAGTTTGAATCTATTGTCAGAAAAGTGAAATGTCTTTTGTTATTAGACAGAGTGGCAGTCGTTCTTATTCCACATCTTTTGGTAGGCCAGAGAAATGTCTGTACTACACAGATTCATACAACGTTCCTTCTCATCGCACAGTTCGGTAACAAACCACGCGTAACGCATCATTTCACCGTTAAGTGCAGTGGGATGCATGTGATTTTGACGTAGTCTTTCCCGGTTATGATTTCTTTCTGTCTCACGGCGATAGAGCAGTTTTGAAGATCTTTGATAAGTTTTTAGATGACCGTAAAAATGTATGTAGGAGTTGCACTGGCGGCGAGAATTTGGGGGAATCCCTTTCATACTGCACGATGGCTGTTTTTAATCTAGCAAAATCTCATCGTACAGTTATAGATTTCAGAATGATATTTTCACTCTGCAGCCGAGTGTGCAATGATATGATACTTCCTGGCAGATTAAAACTGTGCGCCGGACCGAGACTCGAACTCGGGACCATTGCCTTTCGCGGGCAGAGTGAAAATCTCATTCTAGAAACATCCCCCACGCTGTGGCTAAGCCATGTCTCTGCAATATCCTTTCTTCCAGGAGTGCTAGTTCTGCAAGGTTCGCAGAAGAGCTTGTGTGAAGCTTGGAAGATAGGAAACGAGGTACTGGCAGAATTGAAGCTGTGAGGACGGGTCGTAAGTCGTGCTTGCGTAGCTTAGATGGTAGAGCCCTTGCTCGCGAAAGGCAATGGTCCCGAGTTAGTCTCGGTCCGGCACATAGTTTTAATCTGCCAGAATGTTTCAGCTGTAGATTTACTTGTGCTCCCCGCGAGTCGTTTAAGAGAAGAAATTTGGTCACCTGTATACAGGATGTCATGAAACAAAATATGTTGTGCATTATTTCGGTTTATTTGCAATATAAGTAAAACAGAAAATAAAGTTCTCAAAAAATGGTTCAAATGGCTCTGAGCACTATGGGACTTAACGTCTGTGGTCATTAGTCCCCTAGAACTTAGAACTACTTAAACCTAACTAACCTAAGGACGTCACACACATCCATGCCCGAGGCAGGATTCGAACCTGCGACCGTAGCAGTCGCGTGGTTCCGGACTGCGCGCCTAGAACCGCTAGACCACCGCGGCCGGCGAAAGTTCTCACATACGGACTAGAATCCTCGACACTTGGATTACCTTTCTGTATTCCTTTCGCTGCGCCAACCGCTGCTCGGAAACAATGCCACCAACATTAAATTATCGAATTTTGTGACCCATTATCTTGGAACTTTCAGACACTAACTTAAATTTTTCCATAATCATTGGATGCACCTTTATAGATACACTGAACTAAATTGTATTGTGGGGCATGTTATCTTTTCTTTTCAAACGCTCAATTTTTTTGACAGAATTTTGTAAATAAATGAAAATAAAAACAAAACTCAGGGTATTTTAATTATTCTAGTTCCGTATGTGTTGAATCTCCGACTTGGCATGCTGTGAAAATTTCATGTCTCTACCATCAGTACTTTTCTAGAATGCAGGTCATTTATTGCAAAAAATGAAGTTCAGAGATATTGAGGTTTAAAACTTTATTACAAATTCTTATACAGGCTTAAATTGCTGCGTCTTTTATGCACTAGACTTGACCTGGCCCATGGTCTGTCTTCTTCAGTGTCACAACAGCCCAGTACTTGCCGCCTCCTTTTCTTTCTTGCTTCTTTTGCATTTGCTGAACAGCTAACTCTGCTTCACGTACACGAAGCTCATCCAGTTCCCGCAGTCCTTTAGCTGTGTTCTGTCCAAATCTTACCCCTAACTTCTTCGGGACCTTAAGTCTTTCATTGTTCCCACCATTAAAAGTTATTACAGCATCAGACACTGCTAACTTTAGTCATAAGGCCAACAAATACGTTTTTAGGCACACAGCACTACACAACGCTATTTAAGGACTAATTCACATTCTCGGTCTTCCCATGTAAACACTTCTTTATTAGCTTAGGATTTGGCAGATCTCTGTAAATAGGTTTGATTCCCTCCATTACTGCCAAAGGAAGAGAATGTCCCCCGTTTCTGAAGTTACTTTCCTTTTGGATGCACTAGGGGGCGTTGTCACCTGCAGAAACATTATCTTGGTTTCCTTCACTGCTAGCACACGTGTTTTCAAGTATTTCAGAAGAAAATGCAGGTCTCATATTTCTGTTACCCCGCAGATTTGCGTTTCTTGAAGTTGCTTTTACGCTTAGTCATTTTATTTACGTATAAAAAGCAATAGAGGTTAGAGTACTATAAAAATATCCGATAATTACACTACTTTCAACGAAATCTAGTATTGGAAACAAAGGGCTGATCTGTTAATTCATAATGCCAACTTCTGAGACGCAGCAGTAGGCACAAAACAAAGCAATAAACAGCCTACTAGACTTGTAGTTCCCAAGATATGACTGCTCAACAATGGCAGTATATATGTAGCCGCGAAATTTGATAGTCACACGTCAACATTCGAAATATTATTTGAAGGTCTCTCAATTGTCTGATTTTAATGTGTTACATACCAAAATGTTCAGGAAAGTCCAAAGTGCATTATGGAGTAGAAAACAGGAAATTCCAAATTTCAACGAATTTCACATACAACGTTCCCTTCAAGCTCTTGGCCATCTGGTGCTCCCACTTCCGTCACTTCTTCTGACTAAGCCCCGCAATGCTACAAATTTGGCCAAAATAAGTGTTGACGAATAGATGCGGTCTCCTTGTCTGTTGCCGCCTTGAGCAGTGGCCTTGCGCGATGTACTCGGCACCAATTATTGTCAGTGGCATGTACTTCCCTCAGGAATTTCTTTTTCTTCGGAAAGGGGTTAAAATAGAATTGCATTCACTGACAGCAGCAGTTGCTGTGGATTTCGATACAGTGTGGCTTCTTACGCTCTGCCCCTTCACCCGACTTTCAAAACTTCATATTAACACCATGCCACATATGCCTAAGATTTGGATCATACGTTTACGTGTTTCAATACAGTAATATTAGTTTGTTAAAACCAGTGCTGAATATATCGCTATAGCACAGCGTCAAAAAAGTGCATTTTAAATAAATACATCAGCGGAAAAGCATTGTCCCAAAATTTGAGAAACAAACGCCATGTAAGAAATAAAGTTGCAACAGGGTCCACAGCCATGATAAATTACATAAACGAAATGTTTCCTGTATAGGATGTCACCAATTTCCGTTTTATTTTTCTTTTGTGTACTATGACTTTTAGGCATCGTAGCCATTCTCAAGTAAAACGTTTTGCCTGACGTGTTAACCACATACGTTTTGGTTTACACTAATTTACATGGGCAGTTCGTGGTTGGCCGTGCGTGAAAGTTGTAGCCATGGTATTCGGTACTGTGCAGAGTGTATGACGGAGCAACGCCATTTATTATTGTCAGGGAGCTATTTTATTAGAGAATGGCTACACAGTCAAAACGCTGAAGTATGCAAAACAAAATTTAAATGGAAATGACAGCAGATGTAGAAAACTTAGTTTTTTCAACGTGCCATAAAATGCACGTAAGAATTTGTAGCAGTCTTCGGAATTTACACGATATTAGCTCCATATATGCACTCGGCATTATCGGTGTTCCACGTATTATGAATTTGAGAAAAATTCTGTAAATTATGGCTATGCAAGCCTGGAAATTGGGGATGTAGTATTTTTCTCCATTTCCATCTAAGTCTCAGAAATTTCGATTTTCTCCTTCCTGCTATTTCGTTTTTCTTCTTAGTAGAAAACCTTTTCATTTCTGGCTTCTATTAATCAGATTCCTTGTACTATTTAAGATTAGTATTTGTTACTGGCAGCAGCTACAGGTAACCTACGAATGGGCGCCTTTAACTGGCTACACTATTTTCTGCAGCCGATCAGTCACGCAGAGGAGTCGTCCTTTTTTCTGGCTTCAGCGGTTGGTCCTACTCGGTACTTGGGTTAAAAGTTGGTCAATGTGTCATGTAAAGAGAAGAATGACTTAATGATTGGTAAATAGTGTCCTATGCGTAGGGCCTTCATGACGTCAGATACTGCGTGCGTTGACCATCCTGCACTCGTCTGTTAGACAGCCAGTATAACGTGTGACTTCTTCCCGACAACGACAGCAGCAGTCCCTCCCCAGACCAGCTGCTGCGCAACGATTATTGCGAACGGTGGGTTTCTCATTCGTGTGTCGGCAAGGAAACTCAAGTGTGGTGCGAGTGGGTGTCGAGGTATATGCAGTTCCGCTGTCGTAGCGTGCGTGTCGTGGAGTGCGCGGGCGGTGTGCGTGCCTAAGCCTCATTAGCAAGGAGTTGCGGCCCCCTCCTGCGACATGCATACACATTTAATTAGCGCAACTCGCGTCATCCGATAATACCTAATTTCACTCGCCGAGTTTTACACATGGTCCATAAAACAATCACTTCAAATATCTGCTGCATACGTGTCCGATCTCAGGTGGTAACTGTAGAGTCGAGCATTCGTGCAGACCGACGTTCTGCCCTTAACCTAATGTTACGTCTGCCACGTAATTTCATTTGGACGGGAGACATCCTGTCTGTATGCGGCAAATAAGTATTACTGTATTAGTAACAATTTCTTAATACAGTATTGATTTAAAAGTTGTCCAACCGCAAAAAATATCGTCAGTACGGAAAATATCATAAGACATTACCCTTAATGACGTGTTAATAGACAGTTTTACACTGCTACCCATTAAAACTGTTACATGCCGCCTTCATAATGTTGATAACGCCAAATTAGCATCAAATGTACTACATGGTTGGATATGGCAACGATGAGCATTTCACCGCAACCCCGCAGAAAGGTAGGAGTGTAGCCTTGTACATTCTGTACATGAGTAAAAATTACGTAACGAGTTTTACATTCTAAAAGTGCATTTAGATGTCGATAATTGGGGAGACGATCGTGTAATGCCTCGTTTAACATAAAGAAACTGCTACTATCGTGTTTCGGAACGACGCAGTGGCAGGATCGTGCCCCCATCGTGACTGCAAGATACTTACAGACATTTTTACTCTGGTCGGTCGGCATCCCATGATTGTCGTGTGAGTAGAATTGTTCGGATCAATGCACCCATATCACATACCCCGATTCAAGAAATTGGCTTCTTCCAAGCTACATAAGTGTCCATATTGGCAGTGAGCCTACGTGTGGGGCGCCACGGATTATCAACACGACTACAATCGCGGCTGCCCTTGAAGCCGCAGCATCTGGTGGCGCGCCAAAAGTGGGGGTTTCAAAATTTTGGAGAAAACTTTCACTTAATTGATGCACATCGTCTTAGACTGCCTGCCGTTTGAATAAAATTTTAAATTGGTAACACATGACATCTTTTGCCTTGACCGTTTGCAGAAAAAGATGGTATCACTTCCGCATGGGAATAAAATTACCAGCATGTTCTATACTGCCTTCTGCTAGTTTCTGCGGAAGAAATCAGGAACTGTGCCCTCCAGAAACATTACGCTCTATAGTGCATTAGGGTTCCCTTAACAGCAGAATTTGCTGTGCACGCTACAAATTTGCTGACACTGAAGTTCCGAATTAAAACTTTATTAATAAATCGTACTCTGCGGTAACGATTTAATAATTGTTTCGTTTAAATGATTGGCATTGTGGTGTGCATAATAGAACACTGTAATCCTCCCACGTTACTTACTTTAGTAGTACAGATATTATTGAACAGGTTCTGAAATAAGAAAGAAAGGAAAAAAAAACTGAGATAGTTTGTACTTCATACAAGAGATATCGCTACAGCAGTCGTCCCTCGGGGAGGTCTCTCTCTCTCTCTCTCTATGACGGGGAAAATAAACGAAAACACGTAGCTTCAAGTGTGAAAACGGGTTCACGAATAATTGTAGTTTTAAAAAGTGACAATGTTACAGAATTATTAAGAAGTGGCTGTTCTCTCAGCCTTGGATAAGATCGTCGGAGCAAGGATGTTGGGTCGATTAAAGTTATGAATTCATTTCACAGTAGATTCATAGTAGCCCGCCCGTCTCAGACGTTTCGCGTCTGAAGAAGTATTTCTAATGGAAAAAGAGAAACCACGTACTCGCATATCTAACAACGGAGTGCATATAAGCTTCTTTCCTGTGACATAATCTAATAACATTTGGGGCCGCGGTCTCGTACATAAAACAACGAAGATAATTCGCAGCTGAGGTGGAATAATGGTTACCACCACCTCAAAACCTGGGCAGCTGCGAAGGCCGTAAAGAACAATACATGTATTTGGGACAGTAAATATGTACAGACTTAATGCAGTCGCGTCGGGGCGTTTATTGCAAGGGTGTTCAAAACGGAGCACAACGTTGTAGGAATATAACAAAGTTACAGACGTTGTTACAAGTGGACTCCATTTTACTGTTCACATAACTGAATACTGTGGTACATGTTCTTGAAGATACGTAATATTCGTTGAGGAAATGCAGGAACGCACCATTAAGTTTCCATTTGAAATTTGGAAATACCGTGAAAGTGAATTTTGTAATCAGTATCATTAAGGTATCCGCCCAAGAAAAATTTGATTCGGGATACATCAGTAGAAAGAGCAGCCACAGTCCTTCCAAAATCCCTTGTTCATGGAAACACCCATCCAATGAAGTCGCCTCGAGATGACTGGGTGTTTGTGTTGTCCTTACCATTTCATCATCGTCATTCATGAAAGTGGCGAGATTGGACTGAGCACAGGTTAGGAATTCGTACGGGCGCTGATAACGGCGCAGGTAAGCGCCCCACAAACCAAACATCATCATCCAATGAAGTCATATTGTTGGCAGTAGCATTTTCCGGATGAAACTCCTGTATTGTGGCTAGTCTTCGGCTTCAGTGTTAAAAAATATTGTTGCATTACCTGTAAGTAGCGCTCGCGGTTCCAAGTGCCAGAAAAGACTGTGATGAAGACAAAGCTACGCGATTGCACATTGAACTCCCAATTTTTGTGCCTGAAGAGGAGACTTGCGAAAGTGATGTGGATTCTCCATAGCCTAAAAGCTTGAGTTGTCTGTATTCACATTTAAGACGGAACTGTGCTGCTTCAGACAAAAACCAGTAAGTTCTTCCTCAGCTGGTGTTAGAGATGACGTGAACCACTGACAGTAAGCTACATGTTTTTCACTGTCGTGCCGTAACAAGTCACGTACGGCACGAGTTCTGTACATATGCATATTTAAGGCCTGCGCGATGCGGTGGGTGCGCTACCAGTGCAGAGACCAGCTTGGCTAGACCAACGTTCTATAAACTTTGTGTGAATCAATATACATTGCCCCTTTCCCAGTTTTGGCAATTAGGCCGCATCTGCTACATTACCCGTCCTCTGGAACTTCTCGTGCAGCCATCTGATAGTGGACGTGATTGAATGCCTTGACAGGAAAGTATGGGGATGATACGACAGTCTCGAAATAACTGACTTATATTATATACTAGATAACGATGAATAAGCATCCTTTGTTGTAATGTATAACCCATCTCAGTCTCAAATGAACAAATATAAAACCGACAAGAAGATAATATTCTTCCATAAGATTCTGTTATAAAATAACACACTGTAATTACTCTTACTAAAACGTGGTTATGTTTTGTCATTCACAGTGAAATGGCATTACGAATTGAATGCATTACTATGTTAACTACGTACAATGGTTAAAAGTGTGTATTGGTCCTCCTCTTAAGACAGCCGCTTTAAAGCGTCTTGAGTGCCATGTGTTGCTAAACTGAAGAGACGCCTGCGGCGTGCGGCCTTGGTGATCGAAGGTAGTGGACAAGGACACGTTTCAAAGAATCTTACTTCAACTTTTGCTGTTTACGGTCCACGTCTTCAGTATATAATTACCAAATAAGGACTCTTCAAATTAGAAAAAGGTCTCGCCGTTGCCCATCTCGACCCAAGCAGAAGATGAACGACGAACGATTGAACTCTACTCTTAAAATGATTCCAAGGGGAGGAGGGGCAGGAGTAAATACTGAAAGTACCTACCAGTCTCCGAACGTAAATAATAGGGGAAACTGCCCTCCTACCGGGTACTGTTTTTAAATTTAAAATTACTAGTAAATTAGCAGTCTTTAAATTACGTAAAGTGTGCAATACTGTTACCAAGGAATATTTAAATACTGCTCTCGCAAAAAATCTTCGGAATATATTCTCTTTCTGTAATAGCATGTAAATCTTTATCTCTTGAAAATATGGTACCTAATTTCGGGTTTCGGAATGAAGGGTAGTAAAACTCAATTGGTAACATAGCCTATTTTCGCACCAAATGTTATTTTGGAAGTAAAAAGTGCTGCATAGCTGTCGGTTACTGTGCAGAATTTTCAGCCATTAGAAGAAAAATACTCAGTCTTGGTGATTTCTAATACAAACTCACATTTAAAAACTTAGTATCAGCGTCGACACCTGCACAAAGCTCGTAACACCAGTGAAAGCAACCGATATACTTAATCCAGGTGTCTTCAGAGGTATCAGCTGACCACAGTTGGTCGCAACATAAGCGCTCCTTGCCCTCTTCGTATTCAAATAATAAGTCTTCCAACGTCGGTTAATGCAGTCTTGAATCGTAGTCTCTCTCACCATGATCCTGCCGTTTCGTGGCTCTCTAGTTCCTTCTTACGAACAGCTTCCTTTCGGTAGTCCCAGACGTTGAATGTCTACCAGATGCATCAGATGGAGCTCCTGGAGTAGCTTTTGTTGAAGGTGATGTGGCTTCAGTCCTGGTGCTTGCTTTCTATTTCCCTTTAGCTAGAGACTCCTCCAAAGTCTTTCTAAAAGAGGTAGCGTCAACATTACTTCTTTCCTTTTCCTGGTGTTGGGTTTGGTGATGTACGTACAGGAGGTGGGCTGATTCCAAAATTACACTGCTGTTTCTTGGATTCCATGAAAAACAGTCGAGAATGGCCCTACTGTGCCTTTTGAGGCCTTAAGCGCATTTGCTGCAGATTGCTGAGGAGAAACATCCATTGATGAAAAAACCAGTCTGTCACAAGGATAGATCATACATTTTCTGAAACCATTTGCAACAAATTCCATTGTTGCTGCTTTATAGTATGCCCAACCCATCAATAGCCCAACGTATTTGTCTCTCAGACATAGGAAACATGACGTCTATAGCAGAATTCAGAACGTCTGTTTGTATAAGTCGATGCCAAAATTCAGCTACCTGAAATACTGCAACCTATTGCTACCCGTAACTGAACTGTGGTCAACACGTTTTATCAGTAGATCAGAAGTAGTTTGCTTCAGACTACTGTCTATATGGAATATTTTGAAAGTACGTCTTACTTGGCTTGAGGGAGGGCTTTTAGTTGAACTCTGTAGAAAATATTTTCGCGACCACAATACAAAAATCTGTGGAGAGCGAAACGTTAACCGCATCGGTACACTGGTACCATATTCAGATTGGCCTGTCAGAATGACATTCGCTACTGGTTGTCGGAACAAGCTATGGACTACTGCACCAGGCATGGGATATATTCATCCACTTGGAATTAAAGAACAACATGAAATATGGGCTCTTTGCCGTGGTGGTCATGGCTGCTTTCGAAATAATATACAAAACTCTAGACGGTATGGCATGAATGTGGGAATGAGCTCTTTGCAGAATACAGAAAGGGATAGTCTATTTGTTGTTTATATGGTAATTAGTCTGTACATTGCGTTCGTCTCGTATTTCAAAAACAAATTTCTTAAAGGATTTGTGACTAGACAGTCTAAAATGCTGTGGCTACATTACGGTATGGAAAATTGGGCGAAATCGCGTGTGTCAACGAAAATGGGTTGTTCGGTTTTTTTAATATTATTATTATTGTTCTCTCTTCTGACCCACGACGAGGTAGTTCTTCCGAAACCTCGCGGATGCTCCGCGTACTGTTGCGATTAGAAAGCATAAAAATTACAATGGCAGCAACATGTCACAAACACTTCCATCGTCGCGGTCTTGATTAGTGCCGAGCTTTCGTATGTGACTCATCCCCAAGCATTCCTAAGCGCTATTTGGACATAACTTTCGGTACATTTGTTTACTTCTTATCAGAATAAGCTGTAAATTTTATTATTAATGCTTCGAGGTTAAAATTACAGTTGTGCGAAAGTCGCTGCCAAAATACCCAAATGGAATGCCCCCTTCTTTTGGCTCTGCGTGCTAAGTACAGGCTACCCCACACTTTACCTTTGATGTTGGCTGACGATTCCCGGATGGTCTCTCTGGTTCTCGGTTTCCTCCGGGAAAGTGGTTTTTATTCTCAGTTTTAAGGTTTTTAATCTCTCTCTGGTGTTGGGGCAGGGCGGTGAGTGTTTGGGTGTCTCCCACTGTAAGCAGTGTTCGGAGATTCCTGATTCACCTCCCTGACCGAATTCCTCTTTTCTTCACCTTTTACTCTGTTTTTACCCTTTTTTTTAAAGGCTTGGTTAGTCTTTCTATTCCCATACGTACTTTCTACATTATAGCAGTTGTACCTTTTAAGTCACAGGTGGTCTTGCCTATGCTGCTTCAGCATAGTGTTAGGTTCGTTCTCTTGCCGACTTCCCTCATTTTATTTTTTACCAATGACAACATGACTGCCTTTTTACGTTTTTTCCCTTTTTCCGTTTTATTGTTCTGACTTTACTGAGTTGTCCCATTAGCGGAATGGCGCATATTTGAAACAAGGGACGATGACCTTGCTGTTTGGTCCCTTAAACCTCAACCAACCAACCAAAATACCCAAACTAGCAACGCTCCATTAAGTATATCAGTCCTATTATTTGCACTAAAGACTCAAACTATTAATTAATTAATTTAGTAATATAATCTGATGTGTTAAAACGAAGCGGCTCGTGGGATAAATGTTCCTCGTGGCAGTGACAAGTAAAGTGTTACGTGTCAGTTATCATTCATAAAATATAATTAATTTTGTACGTTAAACATCGTTTACTGAAAAGTAGGAATGCCATCATATCTTCTTCTGTCGACATTTCTACAGTCATTATCAACAAGTGTCAACATCGCACGACTAAGGTACTGCTGTTGACTACTAAGAGAAGTTAAGGTTACTGCGTTGATGGAGAAATGTCATTCGCCGCCTGATTTCTAACGCAGAACCACTACTCCTGTACATCCTTCTTTCAGGCGGTGAAGAGTTCAAAGTAGCTGATAGAATTGCAAATTTGGAATCCCTTCATAGACAGAACGAATCGATAAGGCGCAGGGAAGGTAGCAACAGCGGGAGCCGAGGGATTATTCAGCGCAACAATATTCACCGTGGCCTCGTCGCTCATTATTCATTGCGAATGGATCGTGCCAACATAAGTTAATCGCTTGACATAAACAACAGAAAAGTAAGCCTAGCGTACCGACTACTCTGTCAACGAATACAGTTTGGATACTACGCTTTAGAATCTACAGAGGCCGTGTTAGTCCCACTGTTACCTATCAGCACTGACTTACGATGTGAACTGAACTTTCGCACTGTTTTCCTATATTCTTTACTTGTCTTATTAATCACCTTCAAGGCAATACCTTCCTGTCTGCCTTTCGGTAGTTAGTCTAATTTACATAATACAAGGGGGTTTGAGTGTCGAAGCATTCATCGTCAGAGGTCTATATAGCCTTTGTCCATTATAATTATCCGGGCTGTTATGCCGTGGTCGGTTGATGAATTCTGTGTCGATTCCTAACGTTTCGTCTCCGACTGCGGGAGACATCTTCAAGGGGGTCCGTAGCTCGATGGAAGGTCCAACACACCCACTGGCTCGCTACTGACTGCCGCTAAATTCCGTGTCTGCGCGCTCCCACGCCGCGGCGTGACGTCACGTGTTTTGAAAACGTCAGTGCAATTGGCCGCTGTCCGTCGCCGTCGATCGCCGTTGCCATCACCCAGTAGTGGGCGGGTGGTACACATCTTCTTTAACACCGGCATCCATATACCGTTTAATTTGACGCCCTCCTCCTTTCGGTTGAAATTATTTGGGTGTTCAGCGATTTCGATTGCCTCCCTGTAGAGCCTTTCGTAGTATCCGCTCGTGGCCGCTAGTACTTGCGTCTCCTCGAAATGAATATTGTGGTTCCCTGGCTGGAAAGCATGCTCCGCAACAGCTGATCGTTCCGTTTCTCCTCTTCTACAATTTACCTTATGCTCTTCCAAACGTTTAGAAACAGTTCTTTTAGTGGTACCCACATAAACATCACCACAGCTGCATGGGAACCTATACACTCCAGCGTTTTCCAGTGGTTTGCGAGCGTCCTTGGCAGGCTTAAGGTATTCCTGTATCTTCCTGGTGGGCTTGTAAATTACGGTAATATTCCGCTTCGTCAAGATCCTCCCTATCCTTTCCGTTAAATTTTTAACAAACGGCAGGAAAAGCTTAAATTTTGCAGTAGCCTGTACGTCAGTATGATTTCTGCGTGGCTGCCTCAACGCACGTTTTATTTCGGCGGATGAATATCCGTTCTTTATTAGTGCATTGTGGAGATGTTCCATCTCAGCGTAGAGCAACTCAGGTTCGCTAATATTTCTAGCTCTGTCCGCTAACGTCTTGGTAACACCCCGCTTCTGTTGTGGGTGGTGGTTCGAATCCCAGTGCAAATAACGGTCCGTGTGCGTGGGTTTGCGGTATACTGAGTGGCCCAAACTACCATTTTCGTTCCTAAAAACAAGCACATCGAGGAAATGTAACTTGCCGTCTACCTCCTCATCCATTGTAAACTGAATTCTCGAGTTTATACTGTTGAGATGTTCGTGGAACCGGCTTAGTTCCTCCCTACCATGTCTCCACAGCACAAACGTGTCATCCACGTATCGGAACCATACATTTGGTTTTTTGCTGGTAGTACCTAAGGCCTGTTCTTCGAATTTCTCCATAAAGAAGTTCGCAATTACGGAACTTAAGGGGCTTCCCATAGCCACGCCATCCGTTTGCTCATAAAACTGTTCATTCCACTTGATGTGGTCGTCAAACAACACTTAAACACTATTTTGTCGAAAGTCGACATGTTGAGAAACGTGGCTGTTGTACTTAAGGTTTATAATTTATATAAAAAACAGCTACCAGCCACATGTTGACCGGTTTCGGATTTTTCTTTACAAATCTATCTTCAGATGGCAGATTACAAGCATTCTTAGTTGGACCTAGTTTTGTTTGTGTTATTCGTTTGCTGCACTGGGAAAGGAAAGAAATATTTTTGTTGTCATATCGGTAATGGTATTTTTACGAAAGATTTACTTCTTTTACAAGATCTAATTGCTCATGAGATGGTTTTTATAAACATTAGTAAACTTACAGGTTAGTGTACTTACGAGCTGTGTAGTTCTGCCTGACGAAAGATTCGTGCGTTTGTTTTCGAACGCAAGCTTAATACACTTTTCAGTATGCACATATGGCTGGTAGCTGTTTTTTATATAAATTATAAACACTTAAACAGTTCTGAAATATCGGCAGGAAAAATTCGATCCAGCTGTTCCAATACATCATTAATTACAATGGACATGATATTTTCGGCCGTGAAAGTCTACATTTTAGTATACAATCTTTGTTATAGTGGCTCTTTGCAGATCGTGCAAAATTGTCACTGTATTGTTGATAATAAGATCAATAATACTTAGAGTAATTAAAAATACAAAAAACTGAAAAATTAGAATGGCTTTAGTCTTCCTTTGAAGGAATCTAGTGCCAAGTTTATTTCCTGATGTACTCGTTAAGGAATACGTAATGGAGTCTACTTCCTGTTCTCTTTCTTCCCTTGTAATATTATATGACAAGTGTTCGACATGAGTGATAGCCTACGCATTTCTTAACCATGCAAGTTGGTAAAGCGTCAAAATAAGTCACTAACTCTTTCCAAATAAGAATTTGTAACTGCATTAGAAGTGTTTATTCGCTATATGCAATGTTGCATTTTCGTACGCTAATACTTGTACGTCGTGTAGGCATTTAAGTTTCTACGCATGACGTATTTATTATTAGTTCTAATTATGAGGTAATACAGTCCACAGATTTTATTCTGCAAAAGTAAACAAAAAACAAGAAACAGAACGATTGTCCTACTTCCAACTAAGTTTCGCAACAGTTTCATCTATACTACATAAAGCCGAGTCGTTCAACATTGTTACCAAAAGTCTCAAAGAGTTCCTGACCGATTTATTTCAAATTTTTACAAAATATACAGAAGGGTATAGGCTAAATATTTTTTTGAACAGCAATATACAGATTTTTCTGTTAAAACACACAACGATTAAGAAAACGCTGTGCTGTGAAAATGTGCAGTTTCGGTTTCTTTCTTGCAGTCATTTTAAACAGCAATAGCAAGGCATTTAAACCATGAGACGGGTGGTTTCTCCTATGTAGTAAACTCTCTCTCTCTCTCTCTCTCTCTCTCTCTCTCTCTCTCTCTCTCTCTCTCTCTCTCTCTCTCTCTCTAGAGAACTGTGGTGTTTAGCTTTCTTCCTGGTGGTCTGTTTTCACAGAGAACAGGGAATTTATATTTACGGCTTTTCTGCTTATGATTGTAATACTACTACGGGATCTGAGTCGTCGGAAACTTTGTAATCCTATCCGTTTGCAGATTAAAGCTCTTATCAATGTCAATGAACTACAGCAATAAAGCTGCTATCCTCAGAGATCCAGCAGCAGGGGAGGTACAGATTTAGCCATCCATTTTAAACGACTTGAATTCCCAGTAAGGAATTCGTTGCCGATAACAATAAATAAGGTTAAGTTTGAGAAAGAAGGGGATAAGGAGATAAACAGAAAATGGGGAGGAATTGGGTGTATAGAGGGAGAAGGAGACGACAGACATGGGCGGGAGGAGGCGGTGGAGAGAGAGATTTAGAAGAGGTGGAGATGGTCAGAGAGAGGGGGAGAGGATGTGATGCATAGAGAGAGTGGGGGGAAGAAGAGATGGACAGAGAGGGGGTGTAAGAAGATTTCGATGTATCTACTGTTCCCATACATATTTAGCAGTTGCGAAGCATAGCCAGGTTTGCTAGTAAAGTAATGATCGTTCCCTTAGCGAGCCTCCAGCCATGTGAGGTTCGATAAATGCACGTACGTACGCGAGGACAACGTTACGCATGTAAGTATTCCTGAATCTGGATGGGTAAGTTACCCATGTCTACAGGTGAAGCCAAATTTGCAACAGCTGTTCCCCATACATGGGTCATTTTGAAGTGAATAGCGCTCGTGTGAATAAGCCATTACATCCCTGTGCTGGTTGTGCTAGTAATTTAATTTTTTTTATCGCTGGACGCACGTACTGCAGTATCACACATCTGTCAAAATTTCCACCATCTTAAATATATACTCACACAACACAAATGTTGAACGCTATGCAGTACATATGCGTTATTTGTTGCGCTTCTTCTCCTATTTTAGCGAGCGAGGCGTTGCTGCAGTAAGACATTGGACTCATTCAGGAAGGATGGCTGCTCAAATAGAGGTTTTCTGTGATTTCAGAAGTTCGCTTAGGGCAAATGCCACTTTCCTTTCAAAGGGAACGGCTGATTTCCTTCACTACAGATCTTTCGATCGAGAGGACGTTACATCTTTCTTTGGTCATGCTTCATTTCTCGTAAATTCAACTTCGATTTGATAAACAACACTGAAATACTAAAAATCATTTTCATAACAGTAGTAAGACAGGATGAAAAAAGACTGACCAAAAGAGTAACTTTAAAATTAAAAGTAGCTTACGCATACATTTGAGGATGTTGTAATGCACGAAATACGTTTTGCGTTTGAATAAATACATAGTGAAACACTTAAAATATGGTATGCTCAAACAATACCCAGAATTGTACGGTCAGATATATATTGGATAAAATAAGCTCTCTTCCACGTACTTCGTATAAGTACAGTGGAATCTCATTCATGCGGATCTCCCTTACCCGTGTCTCCGTTTCAGCCGGGTCAGTTATTAAATTTTTTTAAATACAGTAACTCTACAGTATTTGATACTCCCGACATAATATCGGCAACAATCAACAACAAGAATTTTTAAATTCAGTTTCAGCCATCCGTCATACACAGATCGTGGTAAATTGTCAGTCAGTTCAGAAGTTGGCATTGGATTGAACAATACTGTACTGCCCCACTTTATTTAGAGTGTAAAATGTCACCAAAGAGAGGGACGGTGGTTGTGTCCATGGACAAAAATTTAATGCGCAGCATAGGACGAATAAAGAACTGTTGAAAAAATTGCTGCTGAATTTGGTGCTAAAGCGTTTAGAACGATTCCAGGGTGCCCAGACAGAGGAATTAATGTCGAAAATGACTAGCTGCGAAATAACAATGACGCTGGTTACGGTATGATTCCTGAAGTCGAAATGATCACCGTTGGTTCATCTGCACACGGTGACGTTAATGATGTATTATCCGAGAGCGTATTTCGTTAATCCTAAGGTACTGAGCCGGCCGGAGTGGCCGAGCGGTTCTAGGCGCTACAGTCTGGAACCGCGCGACCGCTACGGTCGCAGGTTCGAGTCCTGTCTCGGGCATGGATGTGTGTGATGTCCTTACTTTAGTTAGGTTTAACTAGTTCTAAGTTCTAGGGGACTGATGACCTCAGATGTTAAGTCCCATAGTGCTCAGAGCCATTTGAACCTAAGGTCCTGACACGTCGACAACAACAAAGCTAAAAAAAAAGAATTATTTGGAAGTCTAGTCGTAAACAACTGCGGCTAAAATACGCTGAAGCGCCAAAGAAACTGGTATAGGCATGCGTATTCAAATTCAGAGATACGTATGTAAACAGGCAGATTTCGGTGCTGCGGTCGGCAACGCCTATATAAGATAACAAGTGTAAGTCGCAGTTGTTAAATATTGATAACCTGCCATTGTAGCAGCAATAACCGACCTAAGTGAGTTTGAGCCTAATATTACGGTCTGCGCCCAAGCGATCGAACACAGCATCTGCGATGTAGCGATGAAGTGGGGATTTTCCCGTACAATCATTTCACCAGTGTACCGTGAACATCATAAATCCGGTGAAACATGAAATCTCCGGCATCGCTGCGGCCGGAAAAAAAAAAAAATCCTGCGAAAACGAGAGAAACGAAGACTGAAAAGAATCGTTCGTGACAAGTACAACCCTTCCACAAATTGCTGCGGATTTCACTTCTGGGCCATCAAGTGTCAGCGTGCGAACCATTCAACGAAACATCGATATGGGCTTCCAGAGCCGAAGGTCCATTCGTGTACCTTTGATGACTGCCCGACACTAAGCTTTACACCTCGCCTGGGCCCGTAAACACCGATATTTGACTGTTAACGACTGGAAGCACGTTGCATGGTCAGACGAGTCACGTTTCAAATTGTATCGAGCGGATGGACGTGTTCGGGTATGGAGACAACTTCAAGAATTCATGGACCCTGTATGTCAGCAGGGGACCGTTCAAGCTGGTGGAGGCTCTGTAATGGTGTGGGGCGTGTGCAGTTGGAGTGACATGGGACCCGTGATATGCCTAAATACGACCGACAGGTGACACACACGTAAGCATCCTGTCTGATCACCTGCATCCATTCATGTCCATTGTGCATTCCGACCGGACTTTGGCAATTCCAGCAGGACAATGTGACACGCCACAAATCCTGAATTGCTATGATGCCTTGCAGCGTGCTGTTCGGAAGAGATCTCCATCCCCTTTTACTCTCACGGATTTACGGTCAGCTCTGCAGGGTTCATGGTGTCATTTGCCTCCGCACTACTTCAGACACGAGGCGAGTCCATGGCACGTCACGTTGCGGCACTTCAGTGTCCTCGCGGGGCACTACATGATACTAGGCAGGTGTACCAATTTCTTTGGCTTTTCAGTGTATAGCTGCTGAAGCACCTGCACGATTATGCAGCACATAAACAACATACGATTTTGTGGCAAAAGAAACTATTTTAGTGTATAAAACGCAATAGTCGCACAAAATTTATGTGAAAATAATGTACAGTCTGTGTCTTCATATAAAAATTAACACGCTTATAAAATGTAGCCCATGACATCGTTGTTTTTTTTTTTTTCCTGACTTTCCATGCTGTACGGATTTTCGATTATCCTGATGGCCTACGGGTCCACCCAGTCAGAACAAAGGAGTCTCACTGTAGCAGCCTCTTGAGCGAATATCCATTGTGCGCTAAAAAATAATTTTGCGATCACGGGAGTCCTGTGACAGCTATCAGCAGCTCAGAGAGATGGAGCGTGGTCCGTGCAACATTTTGATTCAGATGTCCTATTTTCATAATTTTTCCCTGTTGTGTGGTGAGATAAGAGCAAATGCTGTGGACTGTGAAACCATACTCGCACCTTCGCAACACGCAAACTGAAATAAAAAGCCATCACTCATTTTGAAGAACTCTGGGTATAGATCACGTATAGTAGGATTAATGTCAGGACTAGCTTGCAGATCTTCAGCGGGTGTTGGGACATGGTATGTGGGTAGTTGGCCCCCAGTCCGTAGTCAGGATACTCCAGAGGGATCATAAATCAGAGCCGGGTAAGGACTGCGCGCAGGGTGCTGCCAGCGACACGCCACCACAGACCGTCGAGTGCTCGTTTTGGCGCACACAGAAGTAGGTGGCAAACGCATAAAATTCTATATGCGTTCTATATACGCACTGAAAGCGAAGGAACCTTAATTTGCTGAAGTGTCTAAACAGTTCACTGTCATCTAGTGAACAAAATACGAGCGTACAGAATATTGGACGAGATTTGTGACTGGACTGAGGAGTTCCTCACAAATAGAATGCACCATTTTATTCTTAACGGAGAGAGATCTTCGTACGTACATAAAATATCACGTGTACCACAAGGGAATGTTAATGTTATACCGCAGTTAGTGTTCACAAGGGGACTTCAAAAAGTGACTTAAACATCCCAGGCCAAGAAATTTTCACAAAATGCTGCACAGCACTTCAAAGTGGCATACGTACATTCGTCTGTTTTCCGACACAGTAACCAATTCTCTGTTAACGACATACGGAACGTTCTATCAGTCTAATTACTCGGCGACAGAAATTCTCTCTCCACGTTTCCTCCTCCTCCTCCTCCTCCTCCTCCTCCTCCTCCTCCCCCCTCTCCCCCCCCCCCTCCATTTGGCGACCAGAATCGTAATTTTCCACGCGCTTTGAAGTTCATTTTCACCTGTCGCGTTATTTCACTCGCACTCTGTCATGGATCACAACTGTGTCTGCTGGAAACGACAGCAGTTTATTTTCGGATATCGTCGAAACCTCCACGAGGCGTTTCTTGAACGATTCTGTTGCTGTGTAGAGAAGTCACAATACTGCAAATTTGTAACTAAATAAACCACCAACTGCTGGAGAGGATCGATGCTGGACAGTTCACACAACACAAACAGATGTAACATACTGCGCTTAATTGTCGAAAACATCTATTATTCTCTTATTACACGATTGCCCTTAAAGCACTTCCACTAACTTTCTGAAAGTATGCGCACGGAGCAACTGGAAGTGGGACGACCACGTATAACTAATCATAAGAAAGGCAGATGCCAAAGCGATTGATGCTTACTGGGAAAATTCTCACGAAGTGTTGCCCGATCACCATGCAAAAGTATTTTACAAAAATCCCTCTTTGGACGTACATGTGCACACGTCATCTGGAAAATTCGCGGTAAGGATCTGAGAGATTAGTAATACCGTTTGTTAGGTTAACGTTGCTGTTTTTGTTTTCAAAATAATAGTCAGTGTTGTGAAAAACAACTAACATACAGGGTTTGGACAGAAGTATGGAAACACCGCGAGAAATGCATGCATGAACGTAATTGCAGATAACAACCAAGCCCGCTGTTTCTGCTGTTGTGTTTAGCCACAAATGTCACATGTGAAATGCCCTCAATACGTTGAAAGTCTCATTCGCGGTCAGAACAGTATTCTTTGTAGTCGTGACTGCATTATGTCTGAGCTAAGTGAATTCGAACACGGGCAAATTGTTGGCGCTCGTACGGTGGGTTATTTCGTGAGCAACAGACCTGAAATGTTCGACGTTTCAGGAGGCACCGTATCCAAGATCTATACCACATAGAGGAAGAGCAGAAACACACAATCTGTCACCACGCGGACGAATGTGTTTTTTGAGCGCCTGTGACATGGTCGTTGAAGAGGAGGGTGACGAAAAATAAGAGAACTACAGCTGCAAAAGTCACTGCAGAACTGAATGTCGCATTCGCGAACCCTGTCAGTACAAATAATTCGGAGGGAGCTCCGTAAGCTGCGAATTACAAGGCGAGCTGAAATTCCACAACCATCGATCAGTGAAGCAAATGCTCGTGACCGTAAAATGGGATGCTGTAACCATAAAACCTGGACTATGGATCATTATAAGAAAATCATTTGGTCAATTGGCCTTGTTTCACTTGGGTTCCAGCCTCTGGCCGAGTTTAAGTCCCAAGAGTGAAACATGGCGGGGGTTCGGTGATGATTTGGTCTACCATAATGGGGTATTCCATGGGCCTCATGGTTTCTCCACTAGATTGCATTACCGCCGAAGATTATGTGACCGTACTGATCATCAAGTCCGTCCCATGGTATAATATTTGTTCCCAATGGCGGTACTGAGTTCAAAGACGAGCGAGAACTTGTTCACACAGCTCGCATCGTCCAGGGCTGATTTTTGTGAGCACGACGAATTTTTATCGCTTCTCATGGCCACCATAGGCACCAGACCTCAATATCATTCAGATGTTGTGGTCTACTTTGGAGTGAATGATGCGTGATCTCCATCCATGTCGATCATATTTACGTCAACTTGCCACTATTTTACAGGAATGATTGTACAAGATTCCCTATAAAATCAAACAGTACCTGTATTTATCCATTCCGAGACGACTGGAAGCTGTCCTGAATGCGAGCCGTTTTCCTGCACCGTACTATGCAACTTGTGTGTCGTGTTTTTGGTGTTTCCTCGTTTTTGTTCACTCCCCTGTAAGTGTTCCGTTGGCCTGTCTGTTAGAAAGTAAAACTGTGCAGGAGACAAGTGTCTATATTTTTCTGCAAACGTACAGAATTTTATTCAGAGTTCTTGTAATTTAACATGTTCGGCGTAGCTCATAGTCTGAGATGATGAAACAGTGAGGTGTTGACGTAAATGGCTGCCGCGAAATGGCATAAAAGCGTGGCGTGGTCGGTCGTAGTATTAAGCAAACTGTCGTAAATGCGGAACATTTATTGTTAACCGCGCCGGCTCACTGCCCTTTCTCAAGTTTTGTGTTGAGGTATACGAACACGTCGTAAACCAGAATTTGCCACTGATTCATTACAGGTGAAAGAGAGCAAGGTCTCATATCAGTTCACTGAAAGAGAGGGAAAGCGATGCGTTATTTTAGACATGAGTTTTTCAACACCGCGGGTGTTCCCAGAAATACCACTGTGAACAAAAGTGCAACCAGTTACTTCCTGACTTAATGAATGAATGATAGATAGATTAATTGATTGATTGATTGATTTTACCGTACCTAGTTTCGAGCCTAAGTCCATCGTCAGACGCTAGCGAGGATTTCTGTCACAAATATCACGTTTTTATTTTAGGAGAAAGCGTTACGTTGTACAGAGCTGTGTTGTAACGTGTAAAGTAAAACTTTTCCTCCAGACTAAGCAAAATTGGCACGACAAATACAGGCCGCTGCAACACTTGCATGGATATTGGGTGCTAACGAATTCCTCTGCTTCAGAAACGCTTTTTTTTCTTTTCTTTTTTTTCCTTTTTCCTTTTTTCTTTTTTCTTTTTTTTGCCATTACCAGTCTAAATTTTTATATGCTATCTACTTCGGCCATGGTCAATTGTTTTGATGCCCAAATAGCGTAACGCATCTACTAACTCTGTTGTCGAATTTTCCAATGTAGTTCCTCGAGAATAGCGTGACGTAATTTGACTACATTCCGTTACCCTTGCTTTGCTTTCGTTGATGTTCACCTGGAGAATTTGGGATGCTGTTAATATGTTCCTCCGTTCGTTCTGAGAATCCGTGTGCTACTGCGTTCAGTTTTGGTTAAAGGACGAAATCATTTTGCCGCCTATCTTCTTTACTATGTAAAAGTTTCTCTAAAACTTGAAGACATTGGATAATACATATTTGCTCCATTTCGTGTTCACTTACATCTATTCGGTCTCGGTGTACACAACGGCGACTGTCGTCTGAGCTGTGCACAGGCCGTTGCTCATCAGGGACATCCACACTGTATTGCGGAGTGGGGACATCACACCGAACAAAGCGAAGATTTACCGGTCACGCCAGTAGCAAATAGTGACCACTGAGCAACCAGTAAGTTAACACGGCAACGTTGCAGGGCGTGCACTGAAGCGGTGTGCGGTGTCGGGAACTGAGACGCTTGGTTTCATGGCGCCGCCTACAGTTTACGAAGGTCATCTGTAAAGATCTTAGTCAGTGGTAGAGGAATATTTTTTACATCTCGTTTTATTGTTCCTCAGTGTTAGCCAGGTTTATGAGCTTGTTAAAAGTCATAAGATAACGCCAGCCATTGAACAAAACCGTTAGCTCAGTCGTAATGCGCAATTTTCTTTTATCCTTTTTTTAAAATCTTCCACCACATTCTTCAATAGCTATCCAGAAACCACGTTCCTTCGGAAGCAGCAATCTTAACAATACTGTTGACAACAAAAACCATGGTTGTCTTCATCGTACATTCGTGGCGATATATGACATAATCTGGAATCGTTACAAATTGATAAATTTAGTGACACTTTCATGCGCGTATTACAGTGAAGACATATCGAGCTGGACCTGCTTTGAATACTGTACTTGCTCGTTGAGATAAAGGCATCAGTGTATCGATAAATAAATGTAAGAAGCGCATCATACAACAGCAGCATTTGTTAAATCCACGTACACGCCAAAACAGTGCTGAAGATGAGCAAACTCAATGAGCCGTTGTGTGTGCTTCCCTTGTAAAGGGTGCTTGGCTCGTCGCTTTTGTGCTCTGATGCAGGCATTCAGCCTCAAGAGTCTGTTTAGCTGCATCACGTTGCACAACTGCTGTAGCACACTCTCTTTGAATGGTAGTACAGTCTTTCAGCAAGAAAGAAATAGAATGTCTGTATCATGATGATACGAAGAAGCCGCCCAGGAATAGTGTGTTGACAAGACATTATGGCGGATTTCCGAAACCTGACGGTATGCGTCTCGCTAAGCTGCATTTTTTAGACGGCGACCCTAACTGTTACGTTCAACCGGCATGAAGATAATTTTTAGTTTCGTCTCTGAAATTGTGGGGGTAATGATTTCCGTTTTTCGTTAATAAACAAATCGTAAAGTGCGGTTGACTTTGAGAATGTAACATGGATGGCCTGACATTCGGGAAGACAACGGTTCAAACCCGATTTCAACCATACAGATTTAGGTTTTCCTTGTTTTCCGTAAGTATCTCGAGGTAACTGCCGGGATGATTCCTTTGAAAAGGGCACAGCTATTGCCTTTCCCAGCCCGATGTAATCAAAGCTTGTGCTCCGTCCCAAATGACCTCGTTCTCGACGGGACGTTAAACTCTTACCTACCTACCATCCTTCCTTCCTTCCTTCCTTCCTTCCTTCGGTGGATTTTCAGTGCGACGAGTTTATTTTTAGACGTGCTGCGTGCTTGCACTCGCTAGTCGCCAGATGCCGCGCCTCATATGGCCTTGGCAGTCAGCGTGAGTATTCGCAGGGGAAGTACTTACGCTTTGCAGGTTCGGATTATTGATTTATTGAGCACTGCAAGAAGCCAGAGTCGCGTAAAGAAGCGATCGCTTTAAAATATATCCCGAGACTTGGAAGAAAGAACGTTGTGATCTGGTCTTGAGTCCGCAGACTGATGAAGCTTTACGTAATAATAACCACTGCAAGCCTCTTCATCGACGAATAATAACTGTAATCTACATCGAACTGAACCTGCTTGTTGTATATGAGTTGTTCTGCCTGTATAGTTCTTACCACTTGGCCTTCTCCCTTCTCCTTCCCCATTTCAGTTGGGAAACTGACAATATACTGATGCTTTAGGAAGTGTCCTATCAACCAATCCCTTATTTTAGTCTGTTTGGGCCATGTTTTTTCCCCAGTTCGATTCAGTACTTCATCATTCATTACTCAGCATTCTTTTGTAGCACGACATTTCAAGAACTTACATTGTGTCTTAGTCTAAACTGCTTATCACCAACGTTTACCTTGCATAGGAGGGCCGGCCGTGGTGGTCTAGCGGCTCTAGGCGTTCAGTCCGGAGCCGCGCGACTGCTACGGTCGCAGGTTCGAATCCTGCCTCGGGCATGGATGTGTGTGATATCCTTAGGTTAGTTGGGTTTAAGTAGTTCCAAGTTCTAGGGGACTGATGACCATAGATGTTAAGTCCCATAGTGCTCAGAGCCATTTGAACCATTTTGCATAGGAGGTTGGGGCGGTGGGGAGGGGGAGGAGGGGGTGCATCGCACCACAAAGCAGATACCTTCAGAAAATATTTTCAACATTTAATTCATATTAGATGTTAACAAATACTTTCTTTTCAGAATTTTTTTCTGTTTTCATCTACATTTTACATCATCCAGATTTTATCATTTTTGCCAAATGGCAAAACTCAACTTCTATTTACAGTACCCCATTTCCTAATCTGATTTCCTCGCTACCACCTGATTAAATTTAGCTGCATTCCATTGTGATTGTTACACTTTGGTTGACTTTCGTTTTATAACGCGTTTTGAAGACACTACCCATTTTGTTAAACTGCTCTCGAAAGTCCTTCGCTGTCTGACAGAATTACGATGTTATCAGCAAACTTCAAAGTTTTTGTTTCTCATTGAGCTTTGTTTTCCTATCGAAATTTCTCCTTGATTTCATTGGTACACAATGAAAACAAATGAGCATTCATATGTTGCAGAGAATTAAAAGCGTGATTTCTAACTAGATACTTAAGGTAAAGTTGCCACTGGTGTTGCCGCATTTATTTTTGAGTGGTAATTACATTATCATTGGGCTAGTTACAGAAAAATTATGGTTGACACACATTAAATTTAACAAAAGTGTCCGCTTGCAGAATTTCACCGCCATAATACTATAGTACAGTCATCATACTGATTGCGTTCTTCTTTTTCTTCTTTCCTGGCCTTAGCCCATATCTTCAAGGCGTTGGCATGTGACTCGGGATTTGGCAATGATAGTACCCTTCCTGTCTCTAACAGCCCCCCCTCCCAGGACAAGTGCGAACATTTACGATGTACGATGTGTGTGCGTGCGAATCGTGGAACTGTGGTAGGACGTGGGTAATAGTCGATCAAGGGAAACCACAAAAACAAAATATCCAGGATGGCCTGTAAACAGGCCCTCGTGGTTAATCCGCTTGGTGGATTCGATCTGGAGCAGGCGCGCCTCCCAGACGACGCGGGGAGGAGAGCTATCGCGCGCGACTATCCGGGCGGATTTAGTCCTTTAGTTCCATTCTGGAAAAAACGGCAACGAAGAAAAAACGGGATTGCTCTCCTGATATCTTATTTCCATTCTCACATTTACGGCCAGTATATCCAATGATCGTGAACCAACTCTTCTGTAGATCCTTCGTAGAACAACATAATGAGTGGTTTTTAGAAATTGCTGCAACCAGTCGCCTTTTGTTTTTTTCTTGTATTTCCATTACCGATTTCGAATCACCTACCTATTTATTATCAGATAGTACATATTTATTGCATGTTTGCAGCATTGTGGAGGTCGTGTGGTTGTGGCAAAATGGAGGAAAAGGAAAATGCAAGCACTGAATGTGGCGAGAATTATTCACATTGCGAGATCGATTTAGTTGCATTACTTACAGTTAATAGTATGTGTTGGTTTGTTCTTGGTGCACACATTGTTTTGGAAAACACAACGTATGTTTACCAGTGACGTGAATTTTACAGCACTTCACAAATTTACCCACAAGTAAAAAGTTCCACGTTCTTTACAAAACGTAAATAAACCAAGTTTTAGTACTGAAATTACGTTGGACATCTCACTTCTCATTAAACAAATATTAGAGCTCTTCATAGAGAGAGTTCATTATCTTAACGTTATACGGGCATTTTTAAGTGTGTGTGTGTGTGTGTGTGGGGTGAAGGCGCGCGCCTTCGTTTAAGATGGTGTGGGGTGATTTATTGTTATGGGTGAAAGTCTCTAATTGTTCCAGGAGATTCATCTTCATTCTTTTTTTCTATAGTGTGTAATAAGTAGGTTTGTTTCCATTTCCGTAACTGAATGACTATCTTTTGCTGGAAGAGCTGCAAAACTTAATTTATCTGAATTTTTTCAATAAAATTCGTCTCTGAGCTCTTCGTTACGAAAGGCAAAGTTTGTTCTTCCTTTGCCCTATGTAGTAGCAGCAGGAGCAGTTGTCACATGTTAATTTACATACACTAGATTTGTGAAAAGGTTCATTGGCTGTTATAACATTACAAATTATTTTGTTTTCTATTTCGTTGTTTGCGTGGTAAATTATTTTGGCATTCTGTGGTTTGAACAGTTTATCGAGTTGATATGAGATATTACTGTGGAGAGCCATGGAGATACGTTCAGTTTCTTCTGCTATTGAGAACTGTGTTGCTGATGCTGTTTGGTAAGTTTTTATTTTTGCATCTAATTTGTCAACTGTGGGTGGGATATAAACGTTGTGTGGGCTGTTGTTTTTAAGATGTTTAGTTCTATACGTTTTACATCAAGTTCAGCATCAATAACTCGCACAGCGTTCGGTGCTTACATCTGAAATTTTTACATTTTTGCAACATCTACAGGACCCACACAATGCTGCAAACATAGAGTAAACATGTACCATCTGCTGACGAATGGATAGGCGATTCGAACCCGGTAAAAGAAAATAAAAACTGAAGCACAACACAAAAGGCGAATGATTGCTGTAAGTTCTGGAAACTTCTGTTTTAGACATCAACGGTGCAGAAAACTTATGGCGTCATAATTGTGAATGAAAAGCGCAGAATTTTGGATGTCAAACGGAATTAATTTCGTGTTTAACGAAATAGGTTAACACTGTATAACATTAGATTTTGTGCTTTTCATTTTTGACTAGCTTATGACCGACATCGTGTTCGCTGTGGCAGCACTGAGTATGTACAGCCAGACAACATACGTCGCTTACCGATAATAAATTACATACGCAAATCAGTCTCGTGTATCAGTCTATCTATTAATTAAAACCTTACCAAAATCGGCACAATAGCACCTGAGATAAGCCATCACACAGACAGAGAAGCTTGATTAAGTGTCTGTATGCTGAAGCTGCTAAACTGCCACTGCCCTACCGCCGTGACTTTCTCCTCAGCAGATATGCATGCCGTTTGTCTGCCATGCTTGGCTACTCATCCTGTGCCGCCACCTTTGATCGTCAGTATGGGGCTCGTCCCTCTTCCCTGTTACCTCCTGGAGTCCGCTTTCGGCACTTGATACGGCGGCTTACCTTCGCACTACGTGCAGCTTCCCCGGTGGGTGTGAACCCTTCACCACCTTGGCTTCGTGAAGCGGCCCATATTAACCTTGGCCGTCATTCGCTTACTAAAGACACGACTCCAGCCTTGGTGTATCGCCTTCAGTTTCACGACCTTCGCATGGAACTTCGCGATAGTACTTTTGTCTAAACTGATGGCTCTCGGACTGACCGTGGCGTCGGGTGTGCCTTAGTCATTGGCACCCGTGTCTTTCGATATCGGCTTCCGGCACACTTCTCAGTATTTACAACCGAGCTCTTGGCCTTTTAACAGGCTACAGAGTAAATCCGGCGACACAACCTTTTCAGTTATGCTCTCCGCTCAGACTCACTGGGCGCGCTTCAAAGTCTCTGTGCGCTGTACATTGCCCATGCCTTAGTGCAGCGAGTCTAGGAAAACTGTCACTTGCTCGCTCTTGGTGGAGCCACGGTGGTGTTTACGTGGGTTTCTGGTCATGTCGGTCTACCGGGAAACGCGGCTGCTGCCAAGGTTGCAGTACTCGTACCTCAGCCCGCGAGTGCCTATAATCCCCCCAATGATCTGTGTGTTGCCGTCAGGAGGTGGTGCCAATGATCCCCCTTCACGGGAATAAGTTCCGGCTTGTTAAACCTCTCCCAGCGGCTTGGCCGACCTCCTCTTGGCCCTTCCGCCGGGAGGAAGTCATTTTAACTAGGCTGCGTATTGGGCACTGCCTTTTTAGCCATCGTCATTTGCTAAGTGGTGCTATCCTACCACTTTGTAAACATATCCCAAGTTTTATCTGTCCGCCACTTCCTGATCGAATATGGAATGCCCATTTTTTAACCGTTTCGTTCCCACTTGGGTTTGCCGTATGATTTATCTGGCGTTTTAGCAAACGATGCGCGGGCTGTCGACCGCGTTTCTTTTTATCCGCGAAAGCAATATGGCGAAGGCCATTCAATTTTTAGTTTTGGATCAACGTTTCTGTATGGTGTCATTGTGGGACAATGCTTTTTTAGAAAACTTTAGGGAATTCAATATTTCAATTTCAATAATGGCAGTCAATAGTGTGCCGAGAATACCGAATTTCAGGCATTACCTCTCACCACGGAAAACGCTGTGACAAACGGATTGCACGAAACGACCGAGAACAGCTACGTTTGCTTAGAATTGTCAGTGCTAACAGACAAGCAACACTGCTTGAAATAACCGTACAAATCAGTTCTGGATGTACGACGAACGCATCTGTTAAGACACTGCGGCGAAGTGTAGCTGTGCGAGCAGAGAACTGACGCGAGTGCCTTTTGCTAATGGCACGACATCGCCTACAGCGCCTCCCCTGGGCTCGTGACATCATCGGTTGGAGGCTAGACGGTTGGAAAACTGTGTCCTGCTCGGGTGAGTCCCGATTTCATTTGGTTAGAGCTGATGGTACGGTTCTAGTATGGCGCAGACAACCCCCGCCCCTCTCCCCCGAAGTGATGGAACTTAGTGACAAGGCACTGTGGAAGCTGGTGGTAGCTCCATAATGATGTGGGGTGTGTTTACATGAAATGGACTTGGTCATCTGGTCCAGCTGAATCGATTTTCGATAGTGTCTCACGACGGTCATATCAGCGTACAATATGTGTCGATGAACCAACTGGAAATAGATATTGCAGTGCATGTGTTATTCCGAGTTACTATGCACTTTTCTTTCGGACATACATGAAAACGCATGCATGCATTGGAAATAGAGAACCTTTGCCGTACATTTCTGATAAATGATTGTTAATGGAAGTTCACCTCTGCAGAGTCTTGTGTAGATCACTATAGTGCATTCACACACGCAAGTGTTCACGATTTGTTTTCGTTAATTAACGGCAATCAGTTTTTAGCAGTCAAATGCAAGACGAATTTAACACTCCCTTTTCCCACCAATGGCCGGTCGGAAACTAAATCATAAGAATAACTCGTGGTTTCGACTAATAAGAGATTTTAAATCGTAGAACGTTTGTGATGCTGGGTAGAAAATTTTGCGTAACTGTGCTATACAGCTCGCATATTGGTTATTTGTCCTTCATTGCAAATAGGAGAAACTGTTTTCCATTTAGCGTAAATGTCGACAAATTTTATGCAGTTGGTTAACGGAACTTAAAGTTACCTTTATTGATTAACAAGATTATGGACTAGACAAAACGCAGCTTCCATTTAATATTTGGAATAGGTTCGTGAAGTGTACAAATTGAAATCAGCATGAGGACCACAATCTGACATCAGCAGACAAGATTTCCAGATAATCGATGAGGTGGGTGATAGCCTGACATATTACATACCGTACCAATATGTTTTTCCTTGGAAATACTGAAATGCGTCAAGGGAAAATATTTGAAGACTGATTGGTGAATGTCACATATCCGGAAACAGGAGAAAAAGTATTGAATTACATATTTAGTATCACTGACAGGCCGTTCAAAGCTGAGCTTTTTCGTATGGGAATTTTTTGTATGTTTCGATAATTATACGATAAAGCTGTGTGGGCAATAGAGTGCGTGAGAATGACTAAACTCTTTCTCAAAGTTTTAATCTGGGTAAAAGCTGCCTACGTAATAGAGGACCAACATCTGAAAACACAGTAATATTTGGATGCATGAAGCTGAAGATCGTCATATGTTAATAATTTTGTAATCATTTATTCAGCAGTGGGTGAAAAAATGACGCTGCCGCCGCCGCCGCCATCTTTTGTTGTGCTGAGATGGATTATCGGAGTTCAAAGATAAACGAGCTGCTGCATAGTAAAGCCTGAACAGAATAACGCGTTCCTGGCAGGCTTATCGCCGTCAGCTCCTTTCAGATTTATCTGTAATACTGAACTATTCTTGTCACTGGTCCGTATATTTGAGATTGCCTTCATTGAATAAAAATAATTCAACAGAATTATCTGGCATCGTCTACATCAGTTACTAACGTTAGAATAGAAACCTTCTGATCAATTATTTATTTTTTTATTTAGGTTTTCTGTTTACTTCGTTAATTCGCAATTCCAGCCAATGAATTGACAATTTGATGGCAGGATCACAGCTAAAGGTTATTGTTTGCAGCGAGTTAGCAGGTTGGGCGTGAAAGCAGACCTTTATGGCTCGATCCTACATCTTTCTTTCTTTTTCTTTTCTTTTTTTTTTAACATAACCGTGCAGAGCGCAATTATCTAACGTGTGAGCGACGTGAGGTAAAGTCACAGATAGTTGCTCGGCTGCAATGCTGGTCAGAGGAGCTACTACTCAGCCATATATCCATTAGGTAGCGTCGCATTTTCTTCTGGTTTTTCCTAGCAGACTTTCGCCTTTCATGCGTGAATACATATAACAGTAAATCAGGGAGCTTCTAGGGCTTAGATCTGTAATGTACAACAATTATGTTTGGAATAATGAGAAAGTAAGTGCGAGTTTTGAATATTCAGTCATAGGCAGCACGTTTCACTGACTATCACGAATTTATATGCATAATTTAGATAGGACGTGTACAAACATTTATTTTCATCAGTGACACAATCCCAGCCACAAGCTGCACGTTGTACACAATACAAACGTCCTATGAATATCAGCTAGCTGATCATAACTGCGTGGTGGCAGTTTTCACATACATCAGCTACACAATAGGGGTCAACGCTCCTTGAGTGGTCTAAGGTCCTTCAATCAAGAAACTAAGAGTTTCGTTACTTGCACCCGTAATCCCAGCAACAATCCACAGATTAAATTCCAGACGGAGCGATATGTGTAAAATTCAGTGATAGTATGTATGTCTTACGAACAGAAGCCGCGGATGTCCAGGTTTCCTGGAGAAGATTTTGCTCTAATTGATGGGCTTACTGAAACATCTCTTTTATGTACTTCACTGAAATGCAGCTATATACATTTGATCAATGGATTACCATTAACTAATACTTAAACAGCTGCAATGAGAAATCTGTTGCACTGAGAATTTTTCGGTTATGCCTCTCCTTTAGATGTTTCGTATATTTTTGTGTGTGTCGTGGAATGGAGCTTCTCTGTGAAGGCGGATTCCTGTCAGTTTTGCCCCCTCGCTCTGCATCAAACGAGAAGATACGGCATAATTAAGGCCACTCAAAGTTATTCCGCAGGAAATTGACGTCCGAAGGAGAGCCTCTTGAAGACCCTTTTGCTTTAATAAAAGAAGAATCTGAGGGGTCCAGGAAGTAAGAGAAAATTGTTTGATCCTGGTTTGTTCTCCTACCGTTTAATTAATCTCTGTTTCAGTCGCATGCAAATACCGCTCTTTGTCTTTGTGGAGGCAGGCGGTTTTTGTCTAGTTCCATCGTACGGGATTAAGATAAAACAAGTTTCACCTTAACGTTTCTCCATCAGTTTAGAGTTATTGTATGAACATTCCTTCACTGCACTTTAAAGTAAGTGTTAACTTTTGTCCACATAATAGTAAGCTACTATCCTTCGTGTTTTAGGAGACAGTAGAAACGCCATAAAACAGGTGTCACACATACGATAATTATTTACAGTGTATCACAGTGATGTAGAGGGAGAGGACACGAAAAATCTGATACAGGATCTTTGTGGTCTATAAAGTCATAAAACTATCAGAAATTTGCCTACAGAAACCGCTTCAGCTACAGTTCACGCGCGTTGTGAGAGATTTTTCGTATTACCTCGCTCTCTACGCGCAATTTATTAGCCTTAGTGGAAAAATGAGTACTACATTTTCTGTAGGAAATTTAAAGCAGCTCAATTTTGAACTGCAATACGTTTCCACTAGAGGCCACGGTTCTAGAATTATTAAAGAACAACGTACAAAAGTAACCTTCAGACGCTCTTCCATCCCTACACGCACCTCACACTGGCCAGGAGTTTTAGTACTTTGTACATGACACTCCGTACTACAACTGTAAAAATATATGTGACTGCACGAATGGCTTCCCATGTTAGAGCAGCTTATTCGGCTATTTCGCTAATATTAGTCATTTAAAGGCATCCGTGAGGGTAGTGAAAGAAAAAGATAATTCTTGTAAACGCTATGTTGAAACTACATTGAAAATTCGATGCAAAGTTAACCCTTACGAACCTAGAAGCTTTATTGCCAGATGGCGACACACACAGCACGAGTTGTTAATTTTATGGTGTTAAAATTCAAAAAATTTAGGTAAACTTTACACAAACCTCAGTTTTACGATTTGTAAATGTACGACTAAGCTGGTGGTGTAATAATGGCCCATTCGATGAAGAACAAAATGTTTGTGAAATGCTAGGATGGAGTGCCATGAACAACATATAAAAAATCCTGATCAGTAGGAGCGGGAGGGTAGTGGTGAACGTACGGATGGGGCTCTTTCCGTGATTTTTGTATGTTTTAACTCAAAAACTACGACCTCTATCGAAAATAGGTCCCAGTACAAAATTAACTAAGTGTCCATCAGATTTCTTACAGAGAAGGCTCCGTTAATTTTTCTGCAGGATTCATGGTTCACACGTAGAGGTGGGGAATATGAAAATCTCGCACGACTAGCAGGCGCTGTAGCATAAGTGGTTCTTGTAGGCCAGTTATAAACAACGTACGGACTTCACATATCACAAGCGTTCTGGAAAAAAATTGGTCTCCACGTCCTCTACTTGACTTCGGTGCGTGATAATCAGTTACCGTTTACACCCTGTATACCAATAATGTGATGACTGTCTTCGAAAAGGTCAGAGTACAAATGTCGACCAAGCGAGATGCGTCAGTGATGAAGGAATGAAATAGCATTCACATTTAGGTTTTCCGTGGTTAAGTAAATAGGTTAAATCAAATTCCGGGGTGATTCCTTCCTCGTCCTATTCGGGTATTCGCTTCTTTGGCTCCGTCTCTAATGAGCTTTCAGAGGTTAAACCATATCTTCCTTCCTTATAAACCTCCAAACCCCTCGTGAGTAACATAATTAACATATGTGACAGCGCGTAGTCCTTTTTCTTTTGTCAGAGTTTCTTTTTTTCGAAACGGAATTGTGGTTACGTTGTGCCTACATCTATTTTACAAAAACACAATTTGCAGCTTCAGTTAAGCTTCATAGCAAAATGTACAATGGGACGACGCGTTTCAGGGGAATGCTGCCATCAAAAGCGCATCTAGACCTAAACACAGTTTTTTATGACTACATACGCCAGAGATACGATGTTCTTCCTGTTCCGAGCGCCAGTGAGGTTATTGGCCAGTTATTGTAAGAAATCTAAAGTGGGATAGAATCCAACATAAAATACATTGCTGTAAATAAACCTCTACTTCTGTAGTGTCTTTGCAGAATATACAGACCACAAAAATACTAGCATTACGTACATTTCCACATAGGTAGACTGGATTTCGAAGATCATAATATTGAATAAAAAATTAAAGTTTACATACAAATGTGTTCAGAAGCATTTAATTTCGTTAAGGAAGAGCTCAGGATTATACAGATGTTGATGACATTACTGAAAGAGCCAATATACATGGAAAGGTTGCAGGAAAAAGTAAGTTATTGCAAACCATCTCTACTTCAGCAAATTACTTATCAACTCCTGGCTGTATATGAAAATATCTAGTTAGTCGTAAGAGTTCAGTTGATAACCTTTGTCCACTCCATATAACTTCAGATTTCTTGTGACGGGTTTCCAGTGCCCTAAGCCTAGGTAGTTATAGCTGATTTCGAGCAGTCGTTACTGTGATATTCATTGACTTGTTAATTGTACCGTTCATGAAAATCTTTCCCAGTTCGGCGTACATACAGAACTTCACATGTACCACAGACAATTTTGTATCTAAAGACCATCTGCATGAGAAAGCTCAACGGCCTTCGCTGTCTTGCCCACACCTCTTTGGGTAGAGATCGTGCTACCATACCCACTGTTCATAGGGCCCTGGCGTCGCCCGATTGGACTGTGGTTGCCAAGTTTATGGCTCAGCAGCACTTACGGCTTCAAAATTATTGGATTCATTCGACGATAGTAGAGTGAAACTGACAACCAGCACTTTGCGAACTAGTCCCGTGGACGGTTTTCTTGTCGGAGTGAGGACCTTCCCTCTTGAGTGTAGACGATCACTTACACAATCACCATCCGCCAATTTCCTAATCATCCAACCTAACAGATAGTTTGCTCATACGTATGACATCAATCTCTTGACACCCACCCTCGAGTGAGTATACCAATTCGCCTCAAGGCCCTCTCCTGCGACCTCCTCATAAACCTCTTAGAAAGTGCTCCTCGTGTTTACCTGTACATCATCCATCGGTTACTACCCAGACGACGAATTAGAACCGATATCTTTCAAGGACGTAAAGTTTGTCGTCCCCATGTCCTTTTCCCCCCAGGGGGTCCACAACTCTTTTGTGGATACGTGCGTGGCGAGCACGGGGCCCCGACCCATTGCAGCCTTCTTCCTCTCCCGGGCTGCATTTCCTTTCCCTTCCCCTCCTTTCCCCTCCATGCTCCTTTCCCCTCGCTCTCTCCTCTTCCTCTGTTGGTGTCCTTGCTTATATTGGCCCCCGCTATCCTCCTGGTTCTGTTGGTTGTACACTCCGGTTTTGTTGCGTAATCATCTCCTCCTCTTGTCATTCCTTGGTCCCCCTCTGGGGTTTGACCTCCATTACAAAATTTCTCCTTCGTAGTGTGAGCCATTTCTGGAAGAGCACCTTACCTAGTGTCTCCGACGTGCACCCTCCTAGTACATTCCACCTTTTCTTTTACGTCGTTGTCTGATGCTAGGGTGCATAGCCAGCACGGTAGCCAGCCCGTGTGGTGGGGTCGCTATGTACCCTTTTGGTTGAGCCCCCTGAACACACAGGGATCACACTTCTGATACCTGAGCTGTGACCTCCTCATGCATGCCTTGGAGTGGTTGCTCGTCATCCTGGAGCACCGGAACTCCCGGCAATGGCTGCCGTGCCAGACGGCCCTTGCTGTGGCTGGGTGGCGCCCGTGAGGAGAGCCTCTGATCGGAGTGGGTGGTATCAGGGCGGACGCTATGCAGATGAAACGCATACGGGTCCAAAACTCTGGCCGTTCTTCTGCGGCCGTCTCCCTGCATGGAACTGATTCCTCAAGTGCTGCTTCTCTTGCCCCTTCGGCCTTCCCTTCCATGGCTATCCCCTGGGAAGAGGGTCAGGCCCGTCGTCTAGGGGCAAAACCTTTCCCCCGTTATCTAGTTTGCACCAGAACTGATGGAGATACTTTCACCAGTGTCAAACCTTTATTCTTTGTGGAACACATTTAAGACAAGTTTGGCGAAGTGGACTCCCTGAGCAAGATGCGGTCGGGTTCGTTGCTGATAAAAACTGCTTCAGCTGCCCAATCTGCGGCCCTTCGTGCCTGTACCCATCTTGGCACAATTCCTGTGTCCATTACCCCTCACCAGTCTCTAAATATGGTACAAGGTGTGATTTTTCACAGGGACCTCATCCTTCAAACTGATAAGGAACTTCGGGACAATCTCGGACGGCGGGGTGTTCACTTTGTTCGGCGTGTTCAGAAGGGTCCTAAAGATAATCGTATTGATACTGGTGCCTTTATCCTGGCCTTTGAAGGGGATACCCTTCCTGAGAAAGTTAAGATTATGGTCTATCGCTGTGATGTGAAGCCGTACATCCCACCTCCTATGAGGTGTTTCAAGTGCTTGCGTTTTGGCCACATGTCTTCTCGCTGTTCCCAGGACCCTCTCTGTGGTGACTGTGGACGTCCACTCCATGAGGGGAGTCCCTGTGTTCCCCCTCCTGTATGTGTAAATTGTCATGGTAGTCATTCTCCACGTTCACCAGATTGCCCAGTATATAAGAAAGAAAAAAAGATACAGGAGTAAAAGTCCTTCGATCGTTTAACCTATACAGAGGCCTGTAAGAAATATGCACGACTGCACCCTGTGTCCATGACATACAGTTACGCCTTGGTTACATCTTCACCCCTTCCTCCCCCTTCCTTACCCCCATTCCGGACCCCCCTCCTCCCCCCCACCCCTGCGGCTCCCACACCTTCCCCTACGGGCGCTGCTCCCCCTCCCCAGCTGGAGAAGTGTCCCACCCCTTCGGCGTCTGCCGGTCAAGGGCGCCTCTCTCGGCATGCCCCTCCCCGGCACCTTCCAGGTCAAAGGTCTGCTGCCGCGCGGCGACCTCGAGAGCCGCGGTCTGTCGGCCCCCAGGTTGCCCGGTCTCTTTCTGCTCCTGATCTTTCTGCAGCTAGCTCCTTCATGCCACACAGCCCTCCTCGATCTCAGCCTGAACGGAAGAAGAAACGTAAGTCCCGGGACAAAGAGCCTCTGGTGTCACCGGAGGTCCCTTCCCCGACTTCACAACCGGATTCTGACCTGTCGTTCATGGATGTCGCCCCCTCCTTGTCGGTGACGGGTGGGGACCCGGCGGTATGACTGGATTTAGCGTGTTCAGCCCTCATTTAAACCATCGTTCTGTGGTTCTCCAATGGAATTGTAATGGATACTATCGTCACCTTCCGGAATTGAAATCCCTTCTTTCGTCCTACTCTGCAGCTTGTGTGGTTCTCCAGGAATCTCATTTTACTGATGTTCACTCACCAACCCTACGTGGGTTCCGTGTTTTCTGTCGAAATCGGATCGGACACTTGCGGGCTTCTGGTGGCGTTTGTACGTTGGTCCGTGCAGACATTGCTAGCACGTGGATTCCTCTCCAATATACATTGGAAGCGGTTGCTGTTAGGATCCACCTAGACTCTGCAGTCACAGTTTGCAATCTTTATCTCCCTCCTGACAGGAGTCTTACACCTGCTGCCTTCACCACCCTTCTTCAGCAACTTCCTCCTCCCTTCCTCCTCCTTGGGGATTTTAATGCTCATCATCCTTTGTGGGGCAGTGCCTTTCCATCTAGACGAGGTCTTCTTATAGACCAATTCATTGCAGACCACGACCTGTGCCTTCTTAACAATGGCTCCCCTACTCATTTCAGTGCCGGTCATGGTACCTTTTCTGCCATTGATCTTTCTCTTTCTTCTCCCTCTCTCCTCTCTTCATTACACTGGTCGCCACACGACGACCTTTGTGATAGTGACCATTTCCCGTTGATTATCACGCTCCCTTCCCGCTCCCCGATGGACAGGTTACCTCGTTGGTCTTTCCACCGCGCCGATTGGCCTCTATACACTGCACAGGTCGAGTTTTCTCCCTCTTTGTCGGGTTGTATTGATGACGTCCTACGTGACGTGTCTGACGCGATTGTTCGCGCTGCTAGCCTTGCTGTCCCGCGCTCATCTGGACCATTTCGTCGCCGGCAAGTCCCGTGGTGGAGTACGGCCATTGCCATCCGTGATCGCCGTCGAGCTTTGCAACACTTTAAGAGGCACCCATCCGTAGCCAGCCTTACTACCTTTAAACGCCTCCGTGCTAAAGCCCGTTATTTAATCAAACAGGGTAAGGGGATATGTTGGGAACGATTCGTTTCTTCCCTTGGTTCTACTGTCCCTCTGTCACGGGTATGGGCTACACTTCGTTCTCTCCAAGGTTGCCATCGGCAGTCCACCCTCCCAGGCCTTCACCTCCCAGATGGCATTTGTACGGACCCATTAGTTCTTGCAGAACATCTTGCGACCCATTTTGCAGTAGCGTCAGCGTCAGCCTCCTATCCAGCTGCTTTCCTTCATCAAAAACAGCTGGCTGAAGCTTCCACATTATGTTTCACCCCTTGTGAGCCAGAATCTTACAACGAACCTTTTACTGAATGGGAATTTCTTTCTGCTCTATCTTCTTCTCATGATACAGCCCCTGGCCCAGATTCCATTCATAACCAACTGCTTCAACATCTCAGTGCTCCACAACGGCAACATCTTCTTCGGGTGTTTAACCGTATCTGGCTCCAGGGTGACTTCCCTTCTCAGTGGAGAGATAGCATTGTGGTTCCTGTCCTTAAGCCTGGTAAGAACCCCCTATCTGTTGACAGCTATCGGCCAATTAGTTTGACCAATGTTGTTCGTAAGTTACTTGAACGGATGGTAGCCCGTCGGCTCAATTGGGTCCTCGAATCTCGGGATCTATTGTCGCCTTACCAGTGTGGCTTTCGAGAGGGACGGTCTTCAATCGATCATTTACTTCACCTGGAATCCGCAGTTCGGCAGGCTTTTTCCCAGCGCCGCCATTTGGTTGCAGTGTTTTTTGACCTTCGCAAGGCCTATGACACAGCCTGGCGCCATCACATCTTACTTACCCTTCATCAGTGGGGTCTTCGGGGCCCACTCCCGATTTTTATCCGCCAGTTACTGATCCATCGGTCATTCAGAGTTCGAGTTGGCACTGCTTTTAGTTCTCCACGGACGCAGGAGACGGGCATCCCACAGGGTTCTGTCTTGAGTGTCCTTCTTTTCCTCATTGCTATCGATGGACTTGTGGCCTCTGTCGGTCCCTTGGTCGCCCCTGCCCTGTATGTGGATGATTTCTGCATTTGGGTTAGTTCCTCCCTGGATGGCATCTGCAGAGCGGCAGCTCCAGGTAGCTATACGGCGTGCCTCTGCATGGACCCTCTCACACGGGTTTCAATTCTCTCCTTTAAAATCGCGAGTGGTCCACTTCTGTCGCCGTACTACGATCCACCCTGATCCAGAGCTCTATCTCGCTGCACAACGATTGCCTGTGGTCCCGCAGTTCCGTTTCCTGGGTCTTCTTTTCGACAACAAGCTCACTTGGCTGCCCCATATCAGACGCCTGAAGGTAGGATGTTTCCGTAAACTCAATGACCTTCACTTCCTTGCCCACTCCTCTTGGGGTGCGGACCGTTCCCTCCTCCTCCGTCTTTATCGTGCTCTAGTTCTGTCTCGCTTGGACTATGATTGTCAAGTTTACGGTTCAGCTGCTCCTTCCACACTGCACGTGCTGGATCCAGTCCACCAACGTGGTATCCGTTTGGCCACCAGTGCCTTCCCTACTAGCCCTGTTGATAGTCTCCTGGTTGAAGCTGGGATTCCCCCCCCCCCCCTTCCTGTTCGGTGGTCCCAGCTTCTGGTGTCTTATGCACTCACTATCCGTTCCTCTGCCACTCATCCTTGCTATTCTATCCTCTTCCCAGACCATGGACGTCGCCCACCCGACTCCCGCCCTCGGGCGGGTTTACCGGTTGGGCTGCGCCTTGCGTCTCTTTGCCGTGATTTTCACCTTCATTTTTTGTCCTGTCTTCCTCGCCCCCTCCCCTCCACCCCTCCTTGGTTAGTTCCTCGGCCCCGAATTCGGATGGATCTCCGCCGAGGTCCGAAAGATTCAATCTCCCCGGTGGTGTTCCGTTCCTTTTTCCGCCAAATTTTATGGGAGTTTCGGGATGCTGTTCTTTTTTACACTGATGGCTCTAAATCTGCTGATCGTGTTGGGTATGCCTTCACGTCCTCTGTTGGAACGGAAAGTCATCTGCTGCCACCTACATGTGGGGAGTTTACTGCGGAATTGATGGCAATTTCCCAGGCCCTTACCTTTATTAAACAATCCCAACACAACCGCGTTTTGTTACGCACGGACTCTATGAGTGACCTTCTTGCTATTGACCGGTGTTTTTCGCGCCATCCCTTGGTCTCTGCCATCCATGACCATCTCGCTGATATTCACCGTGCTGCTTGTTCTATTGACTTCCCTTTGGGTCCCTGGCCATGTGGGTATCCCGGGTAATGAGCTCGCTGATCATTTGGCTGGGGGAGCAGTTACTTACCCCCCGTTTTCTGTAACCCCTCCTGCAGCGGATTTACGGCTTCACATCAAATCCCGCTTCGCACAGTCATGGGCCAATTCTTGGGAGGCTACTCCTCTGTCCAATAAACTTCGTGCGATTAAGGTGACACCAGGCCCGTGGCGTTCTTCCTTTCGCCTCTCCCGAAAGGACTCGACCACACTGTGTCGTCTCCGCATTGGCCATACCAGGCTGACCCATGGTTTTCTTTTGCGTGATGAGCCACCCCCACTATGTGGTTGTGGAGCCTTCCAGTCAGTAGCCCACATTTTGGTTGAATGCCCCCTTCTTTTGGCTCTGCGTGCTAAGTACAGACTCCCCCACAATTTACCTTTGATGTTGGCTGACGATTCCCGGATAGTCTCTCTGGTTCTCGGTTTCCTCCGGGAAAGTGGTTTTTATTCTCAGTTTTAAGGTTTTTAATCTCTCTCTGGTGTTGGGGCAGGGCGGTGAGTGTTTGGGTGTCTCCCACTGTAAGCAGTGTTCGGAGATTCCCGATTCCCCTCCCTGACCGACATCCTCTTTTCTTCCCCTTTTACTCTGTTTTTACCCTTTTTTTTACGGCTTGGTTAGTCTTTTTATTCCCATACGTACTTTCTATATTCTAGCAGTTGTAACTTTTAAGTCACAGGTGGTCTTGCCTATGCTGCTTCAGCATAGTGTTAGGTTCGTTCTCTTGCCGACTTCCCTCATTTTGTTTTTTACCAATGACAACATGACTGCCTTTTTACGTTTTTTCCCTTTTTTCCGTTTTATTGTTCTGACTTTACTGAGTTGTCCCATTAGCGGAATGGAGCCTATTTGAAACAAGGGACTGATGACCTTGCTATTTGGTCCCTTAAACCTCACACAACCAACCAACCAACCCATGTCCTTTTGGGGCATGTTTCTCTTAGTCCACTGAGAGTATCAGGGTGCTGCCGTCATTCACATTGATGGCTCTAAAACCAAGAATTGGATAGGGTATGCTCTAACATCTCCCGCTGAGCAGGAACAAGATTTTCTCCTGAGAACGTGTAGTGTACTTAAAGTGGAGCTGATAACGGTTAACAGAGAGCTACGTTTTAATATGTTGACCTTGCTACATCGTTTTCATTTGTAATGAACGACGAAAAATCTCCAGGCCACTGATAGATGTTACTCCTGTCCACCCAGTAATATGTTCATTACGCTCTTGTCTCTTCTCTTGATCGTACTGCTTAGTTCGTTATCGTTCTCTACGTCCCTAGTCATGTGGGTATCTAGGGGAATGAACTGGCCGACGGTTTGGATAGAGAAACAAGGCTTGTATGCCCTGTCTATACCAATCCTTGTCTTCGTGGCGGAACCAGTGCTTCACTCTGTGAATCACCTCTTTATCGTGCTCAAAATATCTTCCACGAATGGCATCCTTTAATGGCCCAAGCAAGTGGAAGTTGGAGGGGGGTAGGTCAGGGCTGTCCGGTGTGACAGCCGTGGATAGACTCGCCGACCGCTGCAAATCGTGGAGCTCCGTCGAACTGTCTTCTGATGACCTCACCCTTCGTGCCCAGTGACTAACTGTACTTCTTTCGACTGCAGGTGCTCCACAGACTGTGTACAAGCGTTTGTGAATATTCCTCACAGTTTCTTTCTCTGCAGTGAGAAATTCAATGAAGGCACGTTGCTTGTAAGTACATCACCTACAGATGCCATTTTGAAACTGTCCTGCAGCTACTCTATCTGCCGGAAGTGACGGAAACGTGGCACACTCACGCAGGAGACTTCAAATAATACATACGTAAAGATTCCCATTCGTAGCATTGTTTTCGACTAAGAGAAAATGCTTTGAATTACTTTCTGGGCAGCCCTCTTTTGTGACAGATTCAACTGTGATAAGCAGTCTTGTAAAGTGCAACTGTTGACGTAAAGTTACTGTCATCAGTGTTCCGACATGCGCAAAGAAAATGGCTATGTCTGGTCGTAAGGGAGGATTGGATTTGACATGGAAAAATGCGATTTCAGTGCACTGATAGCTGTAAGAGGGATGAATGATTTTATGTAGAAAATTATGTCCAGTCACAAGGAAGATACAGATGTTGATATTTCAACGTGAGATTCGTCCCAGAGGCGCAGTCGCCAGGAAGATTTATTTCCGATATTTCGCTCATTGTTGGATGTCACCAGATTACGGCTGCAATCGCAGCTTTTCAGGTGCTTGGCGGAGGTAGCCGGTGTCCTGAAGTCACAGATCAGCTTAGCCTGTGAAAAGCGGTTAGGTATAAAGAGAAATTCCGGCCAGCCGGCTTGTCGGTTCTAGTCCACAGCAGGGGGGACGAGTGTCAGGGATGGTCCTGGTGACTCTCTGGATAGATGAGTACTGAACTAATACTCAGTATGTTTGTCTGCTTCCATGATAGCGTGTGTTGCATGTATTCTCGGTGGGAAATTGAGATATTTCGTATCGACCACTGCCAAATCTTGGTGCTGGACTGATTCATAACATTCGAAATCCTACTACTACAATCATTCATGGCCGTGTTGGTGCACTCTGGCATACATGCTCGTCCAAGTCTGCGTCTGCGCTCAAAACGAAAGTTTTCTCCTACCTCTCAGCGTTGGTGGTGGTGGTGGTGTACGAGGGGACGCTGCGTGCGGATATCTGGGCGGTGTGTGGACTATATCAACAAGTATTTTCTGTGATCTCGGGCATCTAGCCGTGACTGCTACCAGGACTGTGGTTTAGTGCTTCTCAATACATTGCAGTTCACTATGTCTTCTAGCGGTATTTGTTGTAGTTACTATTGTATCATGCAGCAGCCACTTTCTTCCTCGTCCTTCGTCCTGGTGTAGCTGAGAGAAGAAACTTAGGAATTCCACAGTGTTTTTAAAGCGCAATCGAAATGTCAGATTCCCGACTGATAAATTCATTGTTTGTGATAGTGGTATTACGAGCACGCATCTTTCAAACCTCTCCTGCAAGTTTGACAGAGTGTGCGGTTGAGCTGAAATTTCAAACTTTCCGCTAACTCTGCCAGTACCCACCAACAGGAGGCAAGAGGAAAAAGTCCAGAAGAGGGAATAGTAGCGTTATGAAACCGGGCAGTTGCAGGATTGAATCCCGCCGTATATACCAGTCCTAGTATCCACCAATAGGAAGCAAAGAAAAACTGGCCGCACACACAGGGCATCGATCTAATTAGTCAGTCAATAAATCTGGTAATAAAGGAACATTTTCATGACCTACGCAGCTGGGGATTTACCAGGTATCCACTACTTTCTTAAAGCTAAAGGTTGGGATTAGTGTGGCACATAACATACACTACCTACTTTTTCTCAAATGTCGTCGTTCCATTCGCTGCAGGTTTCCATAACAGTGGAAGTGTGAGAACAAAGCGATGTACCGACTACCAAAGCGAGGACTAAATCAGTGGTGAGGGAGCACGGAAGGTGGATGGAACGGTTATTGGGGGGCGGCGGCGGCGGCATCTTGGTCTGTGTGTGCTTGCCTATGTTGGTTTACACAAACGAGAGAGAGAGAGAGAGAGAGAGAGAGAGAGAGAGAGAGAGAGAGAGAGAGAAGGGGGGGGGGAGGGGCATGAGTATGTATTCAACAATTTCTCGGGTATCAGTATGAAAGATCTACCACCACCTGGTATTTCGTTCAGGGATTAGCGCGACTTCCGGTCCTCAGCCCGCTGGCGGTGCAGCAGCCGACAGTGGTGGCGGGGCCCCACCGGGCGCAGTGCGGACAGTCTTGACACCGGCGCGTGGTGGAGCCTGGCGAAGTGGTTGCGCAGCGCCCTGTGGCCAGTGCGAAACATTTGTAACACTATAATTATGTGCAGTGAGTTACGTTGACGTAAATTTCGTGACTGCATTCTATGCACAATAAAAAAAGCGATGTATTTAATTACTTCTCTATTATTTTGCACTACCTGCCTCTTCCAGTACAGCAGAGAATGATGAGGCAAGAGAGAGCCAACCCCTGCAAATCGAATTTTATAAATAAACAGTATATTGTTAGCCATGGAACTGAATTTCCTGTCATGAGATACTTTCTCTCCAGCACAAACTTTGTTATTTTCCCGCAAATTTCCAGATCGTGGTGTGGTGTAAGGGCTGTTGATTTCCCGGGGGGGGGGGGGGGGGGGGGGGGAAGAGAGTTAATCAAGTCATTAATCAGAAAACATGCTCCTTTCTGAATTTTTTGATTTGTTCTATCTGGGATCCATCGAAGTTCGGTGATTGCGGTGCACTTAGAAATCAACTTCCTTTTCGGGGTTTCAGAGTGGCTGTCATTCCAGGAAAGGAGTACCACAACCATAAATCATTAAGTTGCCTGCAAACAGTGTAGTAAGCCACTCGAAAAAGCGCGCGCAGCGCGCGCCCACACACACACACACACACACACACACACACACACACACACACACACGGGCGCGCGTACATATACATTCCTATATCTCACCACAAGGGGAATTCAGAGTGGCACAAAGAACATACTGTTACACACAACAGCTGGAAAGACCTGCTGCGGTGTCTTCGTCCCTATGTGTAATTCACTCCCTCTTGGATCCATTATGAAGGTCGCTCGTTTCGCGCCTGACGTTAGCCTACGATGATTGCGGTCGTTGAGGTGGCAAAATTACCACAGAGAATATAGTATAATAACAATGATAAGACTTTCTTCTTATGGATTTAAAAAAGAAACAAAGAGTAAACCTAATTACGATTTTAACTTAACACTGAATTTGTCATTAGATGTGGTGCAGGAATACGATCGGTTAGGAAATCGACTCTGTGCTTTCATATTCACAATCCCAGGATTTGTCTTAATCTACTTAAACTTCAGAGGGAAATCTAAATCCAGATATTGTACGAAAGTTTCGAACCCTGCTGCTCGCGACTGCCTTGGAAGCTCCGTTACTATTGCGCACCTCCTCATTATTAGCATGCAGGTACGTGCAAAGAGTTCTCGAGAATTTCTCTCAGACACCAACCACTGAATTTTTCCTTCCGTCCCAAGCTATGCTCAGATTCGAAATAAACGTAATTCTTTGTATTTGTGTGTTCGGTCGTCGAGTGCTTCTTTGATAGTTTTTTTTACATAGCCTCTGACGCGACTGGAACTTCCGAAGTGCGTTGACGACGCATGCGTGCATGACATCGTCAGGTGTTGGGTATTACTGGATTCTTACTAACGTTGCTCAATTTAACAGGTCTGGACATGTTTCCTCCGAACCCGTTCGAAAATGTTTCCTGATATTTTAGAAAGTGCCATTTAGGCTGGGAATACAAAACACCGCGATGCGCGGACAGAGATATCGACATAGTACCAGCCGGCATCTCACAGTCTCACATCCGCCATTTCTCTGGAGCATTCAACCCATACATTCGCGTCGGATAGACACCATGGACTCCTTATTAAGCGCTTTGTTTGAGAGTCCTCTACTGATTTGAGATAATGGTCAGTGGAGTAAACAGAACCTCTGATGTAGTTCGTAAACTTTACCATGCGCGTGATGCAAATTAACTTCGGAACTGAAACAACTGACCCGCGATCTGAATATACAGACATACATCACACAGCGTAAAAGAATTCTTGACATTTCCCATTCCTTGTATTTGTCTCACTCATGTGAGCCTTATAGTATACTGCGTTTCGAAATGTCAGAACTTATTAGTCTTCTAATAATTCAGTGCAAAATTCTTGCTTTAAAGTGCATGTAATATTGACAAACAGTACATTCCACGTTATTTGTTCCCCCCTCTACGATTTTTACCCCTCTCCCCCTTCCCCCGTCCAAAAGCAACAACACATTCCGCGCAATCGCCAAGCTGACGATATCTTCATGGCGCACTGTGTGTTCTATCAACCGATTCCCCTTTTTGACCACCATGGCCGAAAAAATCTCCCCCCCCCCCCCCCCCCCGATTCTATTGAGTACTTTCAGAGCTACCCGAGCTATCTATCTAATCTTCATACTTTTGTATCACCACTTTCCGAAACCTTCTCTCCACGCCTGGATTGTTCATTGTACACGTTTCAGTTACGAAGTCTGCGCTTTAGGCAAATAAATCGAGGGAAGACTTTCGAACATTTATTTTCAATGTTAAGAAATCCCTTTCAGAAAACCATTTCCTTGCTGTTACAGGTCTGCATTTTGTAGATTAGTTACTTCGGTCGTCATCAGTTACGTTGCTGCCCATATAGCAACTCAATTACTACATCGTGTCCATTCGTGATTTATCACCTGATTGAGCAGACAATACTCCAGTTCCCTTGATTTACGTTTGTTGATACTCCTCATACAATCTCTTTCCAATACATTAACCATTCTAGTCACCTGTTCTCCTAAATACGTCTGTCTCTGACAAAATATTCAGCAAATATCAGTTACTCTTTCTTCTTCCTGAACTTAAATTCCTTTTTCAAATTTTTCCTTCGATACTTTCACAGCTTGCTCAATGTACAGATTAACGTCGAGGATTAATTGTAAACATGTCTTACCCCCTTCTCAACTACTACATCCCATCCACATCCTTAGAAAAGTATAACTGCTGAGCGGTTTCTGTTAAAAATTATAAATAACATTTTGCTCCATGTATTTTCAATCCCCACTACCTTCAAAATTTCAGTGTTTAGTCAACAGTGTTCAGAGATTTCTCTAAATCGACAAATGGTATAAATGTAGCTTCTCATTTCTTAATCTATAAACAGAAGTCGAGGGGTCAATTTTACCTTGCGAATTAAAATTTCTCTGGTACCCGGGGTTCGCTTCTATTATTCTTTGCGCTCTTATACAATTAATTCATATCATTATTTTACAACCATAACAATTAAACTGATCTTTTGGTAATATTCCTGTGATGGCACCTGCGTTCTTTGACATTTCAATTATTACACTCCTCCTCAAGGCTGAGGGCGGTTCTCGTGCGTCGAGCATCTCGCATAGCAGGTGGAATTATAGAGTCGAATTTGGTTTAGTGCCCTTGCTGGATTGGTATGACCGTTCCTGTACTCCTAAATCTCATTGATAACCTTGATCAGTCAGTCCTGTAAACTGGATCGATACGATGCTTCAGAGCCTGCACGGTACAGGAAAATTCCTCGGGTGCCATTTATTAAATAAAACAGCGGACGGGCTAGTTGTACTCCTTCAGTCACTATATAAATAGTAAATGGCTCGGGGCATATAATCATTTTGCTAAATGCACCAGTCGTTTTATTTTCTCAGTGGAGACCACCTGACCTATTAAAAACACAAACGGGGGGGGGGGGGGGGGGGGAGGGTGGGGGAGGAGGAGAGAGAGAGAGAGAGAGAGAGAGAGAGAGAGAGAGAGAGCGTGTTAGCGGGGATGAGAACTGCGGTTTCGAATATTCCTGTCAGTCTGTTCCTGTGGCAGGGAGCAGCTTAAGCTAACAGTACGCGTTCACCGGCCAGCCCCAGGAAGATGAGGAAAAAAAGAAAATACTGTTGGTAGCGGGAAGGGGGGGGGGGGGGGGACGGGCAGCGGGCAGGTAGCTACGACTAAAAGCGTTGCCAAGCACTCCCTGTGGGGAGCCACAGGCCATCCGACCCACGGCAGTTGTTTTGTACGGGCGCGCTCCTCACACAAATGTGTGGCCATTCCACGGGGCCGCCCCTCGGTTTGTTTGGGGGGACTGAGAAAAAGAAGTCCACTGGTCTGAGGCACAAACGCAGGCCTCAATTCAAATTGAACTACATACCTTTCGGCGGAAATTTACCTATTTCCGCTAGGTACTCTTAATTAAGAAGTTTATATTAGTGTCCATATCTTCCATAGACCATAGGAAAGCATTTATCACTGTCAGCTGTGACAGAGTATTGGAAGTTATGGGAAAGATTAAACTAGGCTATCGATTACCAAACTCAGTTTAATGAGTCCTTGTCGCAAAATACCGACATAAATTATTTACAGAAGAATGGAAAAACTGGTAGTAGACCATGGGGAATATTAGGAGAAAAGTAGGATCAAGTGAGGCGATACTGATACTAACAATCATACGATAGGTTAAAAAACGGCAAACCTACATTTATAGCGTTTGTAGATTTATAGAAAGCTTTTGGTAGTGTTGCCTGGAATACACACTTCGTAATTTTAAAGGTAGCAGGGGTAAAACGCAGGGGGCAAAATGTTTCATACATTTTGTACAGAAATCAGACCGCAGTTAAGAGTGTCGAAAGTCACGAAAGGCAGGCTATGGTCAAGAAGGGACTGGGGCAGGCTTGTAGCATATTCCCGATGTTGTTCAATTCTGACATTGAGAGGAAACAAAAGAAAACTTCCGGTAAGGAATTACAATTCAGGAAGAAGAAGAGATTTATCAGTGGCACTGTAATTCCGTTAGACAGCAAATGACTTAAAAGAGCAATTGAATGCAATGGATAGTGATCTGAAAAGAAGTTGTGAGGCGAATATAAACAAAATTAAAACAAATGTAACGGAATGCAATTCAGTTACATCTGGCAACACGGAGGGAGTTGAAGCAGATAATGACACAAAAAACAATATTTTTTTGTAGTTGGGTAGAAAAAAGTGAAGACGACAGCAGTATTGAGGATATAGAATGCAAACAGGAATAGCCTGAAAAGCATTCTTGAAAAAAGGATTTTTTTAGCATCAAACCATAATTTAATGTATGGCCTTCGCCGGCCGGTGTGGCCGAGCGGTTCTAGGCGCTACAGTCTGGAACCGCGCGACCGCTACGGTCGCAGGTTGGAATCCTGCCTCGGGCATGTATGTGTGTGATGTCCTTAGGTTAGTTAGGTTTAAGTAGTTCTAAGTTCTATGGGACTGATTACCTTAGAAGTTAAGTCCCATAGTGCTCAGAGCCAATGTATGGCCTTCGTCTCTGAAAGTACTTGAGCGTAGCCTTAAATGGTAGTGAAATATGGACGATAAACAGTTCTGAAAAGAAGAGAATAGAAGCTTTTGAAATGTGGCGTTACAGAAGTCTGCTGAAAAGAACTGTATCACACAACTTGAAAACGGAATAGGTTGACGAAATAATTTGGCTGGTAATGGGTGGAAGTGTCGGAAGTAAAACTGGCTCGAATGCAAAAGCATGTTAAAAAGAATGCGGTGTGCAGCAGTTCGGCAGATTGGAAAAGACTTGGACTAGACAGGCTATCGTGGAGAGCTACATAAAAGCTGTCTTGGAGCTGACGGCCACAACCACTACCCTCAACAGCTGTCGCTGTTCCCACAAGTAGAACTGGACGATACCAGAGAGCGTAGAAATAAAGGGTGTATGCTTACAATACAAAACCCCACTCACCACAGTCCACCCGCCCCCTCCCCACAGCGTAATTGTAGAATGAGTGCCATGTCATTGTAGAATCAGGTGACAGTAATTCACAAACAAGTGACCTCTTAAAGCTGTCGTCTCATTAATTTCCCTGAATGTCTGATAGAGAAAGCGCGACATTGTTGTTACAGAATGCACACATTTCGCGTGTATCTGCGAGCTACCCACCGCTTGTTTTCGAAGTACCTTGCGTGTAGTGCCGGGTGTATGTCAATTCACATTAAATACTACGTTCCGTAGCGTGTGTCTGATACATTATTGTCCGAATAATAATCCATGTCCTGAAAGAAACTTTCTGTGCTGCAGCTACATATACCGTATGTAAAAGCAGTGTGTTCCCCTTCTCCGTCTGCTTGGTGAAAGCGCGAGAGCCTCGCGATTCCTCTATTCTTAAGCAACTAATTAATCTGCTAACAAAGGCTAATCTAGAATTACATACGCAATATAAAAAATTTAAATGTCCCATCTAAATATGTATTCACTGAATCACAAGAAGTTAGGATTTTTGCTTATCGTATGTAATCGTTACTGATTATAATAACGAATATTCCACGAGTCTCGAAGTACCGTTTCGTTAATCGTATATCGTCTTCATCGCACGCTGTTTGGGCCCTACTCTGAAATTCTTGTATTCCTCCAGGTTCTTATTCTTAGCGTAATAAGTCATTAGTAACAGGGAGTACGTGCTGCTTTTTGTCATTAGCCGTGTTTTCTTTCCCGCGTGGAATTCGTGCTCGACTCGGATGAAGTCAGCAGTATTCATAATTCTCCAGTACCTTCCTTGCACAGGCTACGGTTTCCACTGTAGGGTAAATACCCATATTTCCTGTAGCCCACAGCGTTTAACGGGGGTTTTAACATGGCTACCGAAAGTGACCGGAACACGGCTGCCGCCGACCAGCCAACGCATATCGCCGTCCCTTGTAGGTGCAGAGGCTAAGGATAAGCCATTCAAGAGACCGACAGGGAAAAAATTGGTGTGCGAAATTCGTTGCCACAAAATGGAAAGAGGCTTCAGTCGGATGCGTCAACGAAAAATGTATCTAAAAGTACACAAAACTGAGATACAACGCATTCCTCAAACTAGTGTGTCTTTATGAGGCTAAAAGACATTCTTCAGTCAAAAAGAGACAATGAAGAAATCGTTCAGAGAGAACGAAAAGGACCAGGAAAATTAAGTCCAAATTATGCTGAAGAAGTAACGCTCACATTAAGAGCAAATAAATAAACTAAAAAGGACACCAACATACATTCGGGTATGAAAACATAGGTTAAAATTATGTGGGTATATTGAAAGAATGGAACCAACCACATTCTTGAATTCTGAGAAGGTAGCAGCAAAGGTAAAATAGGAACAAAATAGAGCAGTGCAGTAAAAGAAGCAGCGAAGGAGCGGGAATAGCACAAGTTAATACACCAAGCAGAAAATCGACGTCTAGACATTTTCGCAAAAAACCAAAGAACACCACAACTTGGTCTGACGATCCGAAAAGAGCCCATTCTGAGAGAATAGAAGTAGCGTGGAGCCAAAGAAAAAGTAAAATAAAATTCAGAAAATGCCGTTCGTTGTAAATAGCGTGGTCCAGTAGATGTCAGACTTGCATAATAATAATAAATAAATGTTCAGTACTTCAGTGTATACGGTTTATAACTCGGTAAAATTTATTATGTAGTATGATTATGTCTGCGCGGCCATACCTCCCTCACTAGAGGCGTGGATTGACATGTAGATTCTCCTTTATCTCTCATTAGGTTCGAATCCGTACCCAGGAACACGGACTGTTCCTGACCCTTGGAACCAGTGCGGGTTGTTTCACTGCTGCACTGAACTGTAAGGCGATCGGATGAGGATGTGTACATGTGGTACAAAGCTAGGAATCTGCATCCACTGCTGTTCTCGCAGTGCTCAGTTTAATTGCTAGTTCGCCCCCAAGCTGCCTTCATGTGAAACGGACTGGTTGTTTAATTAATCCATCTTCAAAGCTATCACATTTATCGTGACATGGACAACTTTGTTTCCTACGTTGAGAGTTGGTTATTAGGTTTCGCACCAGGCAGGCGTTTTCACGATACGTAAACTGGTGGTTACATTTTTATTGGATGGAATTCTCTCATTATACACTCTGTGTATCTTCTAACAAAGCTTCTCTGCAGTTCTGTTCCACAATATTTGCTGCGCTTACCCGTGAAAGTTGATTGTGCATTGGCTAGTTGCCTAAAATGTGATAAATATCAGCCGCAATAAATTACTGTCCCCCCCCCCCCCCCCTTTCACGTAGCATATATTAGAGCGGAACGCGACTGTTTTACTGATTTCTTCGATTAGCACGGAAGGGTTTGCCTGCCGTCAGGGGCTCCCATTACAACCATTCCGTTCCCAGCGTCTACAACCCTCACTGGAATTTATGAAGAGAAGTTTGATAACTTGTACAGGAGCTGAAGGTCTGTTCTTCATGTATTCTTAAAAATTAATTTGCGTATCAAGACAAGTCAACTGCATTTCCGGTCCGTCTCAGTGCGATGTGTGAGATAGTGCCTTCTTTCACTGCAAAGTAATGAAGCAGCGCCCATTGCGGAAAAAAATGGAGCGCAGATAATTGGCTACTGTAACCGTAATACGGTCCAGTATTCGAAGGCAGTGCAATTCTAGAACCGTACTGGAGTGAGGTTATGTCGCTGCAGGAGGCCTTGAGCTCGCTGAGTTTCTTCAGGTACAAAAACTCATTAATGGGGTAAATGTAGTTAACTAAACAAGTGGTCTTTCGTGTGTGGCGCACGAGGAATAAATGATTAAAGTGTTCAATCTTCTTGTCAGTTTGGTATTCGGCAGAAAATAAGAACTGTTTTGCTTGTAAACAGAATATTTAAGCCTGAAATTTTTTATCCCTTGTTTCAGTACTTTTTCGGTATAGATGGAATACATACCGGTACAAACAAAATAGAAAAGAACTTACGTTCATCAACCAAATTAATTTGTGTTGCTAAATTCTGTGAATAAAACCACACAGTTACAGAACATGTAAGTAACCGGCGAATCGGTTGAACAGAATTGTGTTGGGTGATGAGTAAGGTTTGGCATTATCAAGAAGTGGAGTCAGCTTGCTCATTCAGAAGTCTTTCAGGATGGTTCTTCTACATCTACATCCGAAGTATTTCAAGCAGTGATAGTTTCTGCTCTATACGGCCATAGTGCAATATTTCTACATCTGTAGTTTCCAGCCGGCCGGGGTGGCCGAGCGGTTCTAGGCGCTACAGTCTGGAACCACGCGACCACTACGGTCGCAGGTTCGAATCCTGGCTCGGGCATGGATGTGTGTGATGTTAGGTTAGTTAGGTTTTAGTAGTTCTAAGTACTAGGGGACTGATGACTATAAATGTTAAGTCCCATAGTGCTCAGAGCCATTTGAAGTTTAGTTTCCAGACAGTGCTGCTCAAATGTGGATTCAGTTTCCAGCAGCTTCTCCCCTTGCCCTCTTCCTTCCCACTAGGAAGTAACAAACAGCGAGAAAAAAAACAGTAACATTGCTGTATCTGTACCAGAATACATTACGTCTGCATACGTACTTCATTTGAAGGCGTTCTTGTTCGGAAAAGAAGTCGCATAAAATAACCACGTTGTAACATTTCTTCTATACTTCGTGGATGGCTGACAGTAAGTTATCTTTCTTTATGTTTTCCAAAGTCACTCTTCGTTACGACTGAGTGGCGGTTTGTTCTACCAGATGATCAACGTGTTTTGAATATCTACTCGCATTTGCGTGTTTCATGGTTAACTTGTAAAATATTGGCAGTGACAACTCACCTGGGAGAGACTGCTTTAGGGTGTACGTAAGATCGAATACTACAGAACACACTTTCATTAAATTGAAAAGAAAGACCCAGAATCTTGTAAAAGAGGTACATAAAAAATATTTCAGGCATCTGGACGCGAACCATCTGCTTAACAATTCATAACTCTACGCCTCTATGCACTACTCCACATTGAACACATGAAAATTGAGACCATATCCTTTGCTTTATATCTCCTCAGGGCTTTAACCGCCGATACATCATTACCTTATATTTAATTATGACAAATTGTACCAGTACCGATGCTATTGAAAAATGATCCTCAATTTGTTGCCTTTCAGGAACAGCGTATATTCATACGACATAAGTTATGAAAGCTATTTTTTTTTTCTCTCTGTCCGATCAGTCGTGGAAGGGGAGCCATAGAGGAAATAAATGTTTTATTTACAACATTTAGCTAGACTTTCGAGCTACTTATAGTATTACTGCATAATAAAAGTTGGCGTTTTATGAGTATATATGCAGTTTCTTGTGGCGCTACGGGTAAGTTTTCGTCCACGCACCATTGCTTCGTTCGGAGGGGCCTCAGCCGTAATTTCCTTCAGCTCAGTGGGTTCGCCGACACCACGCCATCGACTTGATCATCTTCTTCCGATTAACGCGGGAAGCTCGATAGCCGTATCGCAAAATACTACCCCAGAAATCGAACCCTCTGGACACCCTTCATTACTTTTGATTACGTTTTTGTTCACGCTAACCATTCCACAGCGTTACCCCTACAGTAATAGATGAAGCTATAGTAAAGACACTGCTGTATCTGTATTTCACGCATATGGATAAAAACACGGGCCACTATAAATAATTGATAAATCCTCCCATGATGTCCATTAGCATTGCCTTTGCAACTGCGTATTATTATTATTATTATTATTTTGAGTTTTGTTTCGATCGCATTGTTAAATACATCATAAATACGTTTCCATTTCCTAAAGCCAAACTGGCATTGATAAAGTCCGTGAAGCGCCCTGTGGGGGCTGCAACATTTGAAAGTGTTTGATCAGACAGATTGGTCTATAGCTTTCAGGATTATTCAGTTCCTCAACTTCTGGATTTATTATAGCTTGTTTTAATTTACAGGTAGTAGGCGCCCTACGCAGTGCTGAAGAATCGTTTAGTAATATCTACAGGAATGGAATAATTTGTAATTTTGAATAGTTAACCATGAATGTTGTCTACCCATGAAGCTTTCTGTTTCTCAGTTCCATTGTGGCTGAAGCTGCTCCTTCAGCGAACGGTTTGGCTGTAAAAGTATCTGTGCATTCATTTTGTAGCGCATATTCGAGTTACCTATGGAGTTATGTCGTGATCATCGTCCGGGAGTAATTTTCCAAGCAGGTATGCGGCTGTCTTCATCCACGAATCACTGATAAATTTCCGCTGTTGTCGTTGGTAGAACGACTGGAGTTTAGGTCTGCTTTGTCAGTATTTTGTATGCTTTATCCCACACATCGGTCTTCAGCTGGTTTCTTAGGCAGCTTTGCCTCTAAGCCTGTTCGTGCTGTTAAAGCAGTTCTCGATGTTCGAACTTAAGATTCTTGTATTGTGGCAGTCGTGCTGCTTTGTGGCCGCACTGGAGAACGTCTGACAGGCAGGGAGCCTTCTAGCTCGCCTCGCCTCACCTGGTCACAGTCTGTCAGTCTGCCAGAGCATTCAGATGACTACGGCATGATGCGAGGGCAGTTTTGGGGATGCATTAGAGTCGTGTATTTCGTTTGTAGTCGTGTATGCGCGCTCAACGCGTGCGCGCTTTCCGCTTTTATGTCCGCTGTTAACAAGTTTTTGCCGTGCGCGTGGCTGTCCGCTTCCCTGCTTGTTTACCAGTATAGGGTCCTTCGTGGTCGTCATTAGGCGTATATATTTGCGAGACTCCATTAGCTATATTGGTATCGAAGTGCAAAAGAACCCGAATGTTCCCTACACTTTCCAATGTTTTTTTTTTTTTTCTTTTTTTTCCTTCTTCATCGTTCTACTTCTGTTTATAACTACACCAACTGGTTTTACATTTGCTGATCCAGTGACGTAACTGAAGTTTGCCATTTGCCAGGTATATCTCCACGACACACAACAAATCAGCTCCCATTTTTTCAGTCGTTTTCTGAGTTCGGCCATTACAACGGGACTTCTCTCTAGACTTACCTACAAAACATTTGAAGTCAATATCGGAAGTGTACTAGAACGTAGCGGTGGGGGTTAGGGAGTCGGGACTCGAATCCAATTCGTCCATGGGCTCTTCCAAAGACCCTATACAAGTTGAGTGGATTCCGAGGTTCCGATCCTTTTCTGTGGGTTCGACATAGTAGGTCATAAATTTCCTTAAAGATCTATAGTGATTATTTGGCTTCAGTATTAGTCAGTCCACTGCCTTCTTTCAGCGCCATATTGTTAGGAATAAAAGGGCGATGTGTGTAATTATCTCATTCTCTAATTTATTGAATTTCGCATTTAAATCGATATGTTTATAAATGAGTCAGATTCACTGTTTATAAATGTTGTTTAGTGTCTGTCCGTGAGTGAGGCCACGCTCTTTCGTATATTTGGTGATTTCGCCTCATCCTTCATTTTATCATATCCATACACTGTAGATGTCTGTTGAATCTACTTCGAAATTATAGGGCTTGTGGCTTGTGCACTGTCTCGTAGGTTATTCGTGTGTATTCAAACTTCACCGGTTTAATATGTAACTCATTCTTGGTACTGTGCTAAATTTTTATTGCAGAGGATAGGTTACCGATGGTTCCTACGTTAATTTTTGTCTTAGTTATTGTGGGGGGACTATGTAAGGCACACTCTCGGATTGCTGTTGATATCAGATTCCTGCGTGGTATTTTGTATGGCCTGATCCCTGTTAGTCTGCGCCTTAAGGTGTTGGAGGGGCATCCCACGCCTGCTCTGGCCCAGGGGTCCCATGTCGACCCTTGCTCTGCGGTCTGTTCTGGCCCCTGCCCTCCCCTTTTTTCTTCTTTAATGTTCTATCTTTCATAAACTTTTATCAGTTGCTTGTGTTGCTCGTTTCCTTGGGATAAAGGATTGTGAGGTTGCGCTGGTGGGATGAAGAGTGTGCGTCTCCCACAGCGTACCGTGCTCCAGGAACCTCCAACTGCATTCTGGACACAGCGGCTCGCCCACCTTACCACTTCTCACTCCCCTCGTACTTCCCCATGATTCTTATCTCTGTCTTACTGTCTCTTCCTTCTATTAGAGCATGTCAGGACTTACCTTTTGTATCCTGTTTCTGAAGGTTATTCGTGGTCCGATACATACAGAACGAAGGGACTGATGACCTCGCACTTTCGTCTCTTGAACTCTAACAAACAATCCGACCTTCTGGAATCCGTTCGTTGGTCACTGTTCTATATTTCATCTTACAGATCATCTCTACCGGACACCTAGGTTTGCAGTATCGCACTTAGAAATATATGTGCCCTGACTTCTGGGGCATGGACAAACGATCTTGCGTAACTGAGTCTTCGATGAACTGATACACATAAGAAGTGGTTATTGATCTGAAGGAAAATCTAATTCGGAAAGAAGCTATCTTTCACAGTATCCATTTCAAAAATGGGTCAAATGGCTCTGAGCACTATGGGACTTAACATCTATGGTCATCAGTCCCCTAGAACTTAGAACTACTTAAACCTAACTAACCTAAGGACAGCACACAACACCCAGCCATCACGAGGCAGAGAAAATCCCTGACCCCGCCGGGAATCGAACCCGGGAACCCGGGCGTGGGAAGCGAGAACGCTACCGCACGACCACGAGATGCGGGCAGTATCCATTTCATTTGTCGATATATTGCTAGGAACTGTCATGTTATTCATCATTGTAATTCCGAAGTACTGTAGATGGAGATTTTCACATCGCCTTGATTATGCTTGAAGAGCTCTAGCACTGTGTACCATGTTGATACAATTCTGCTTACAGGATGTCCAGCGAAGCAGTCCCTGTTGGCAGAGTTAAATATCTCGAAAAGTAAGATAAGAGTGCAGCAAACGCTATGTTTATTGTAGAAGCTGTACAATATATATATTTTTTCAGAAGTTCTGAAATCCCTCGAAACGCTGCAATGGATGACGTTGTAATTGCATTACGTAGTGCTTATAAATAGTGCGCCGCAGCTCAGAACGACGAATTCTACCGCTGCAACGTGAAAGGAGGTTACCTTACCGAAGGAAGAGGTTGAAATCATTCCATTGAACAACGTGTTTTTCTAGTACTCAAGTTAGAGCACGGTCCTACGTCAACAAGGCGACGTTTCCAAATACTGTTTAATGTTACACAAGGACCCGATGCGAAAACCATTGGCAAGCTCTTGACCAAATTCCAACGGACAGGCAACATCGCTGATGATCTAGAAGGAAATTTTGACTCCAGACAGACACTAGTTACTCCTGAAAATATGGTCACGATTTCTGGAATTATTCAACAAAATCCAAAGAAATCCATTCGAAGAACTGCAGTAGAGCCAGGTTTGAGCGTTCCAGCACGCAGAAAATACAGAGAGAGTCCACGTTTGTTTCCATTAAAAATCCAAAGCCAACAGGCCATATAGCACGAGCTGTGCGACGGAGGGCTGATTTGGAAACCAGGTTCTTACAATGATCGATAATCAAGGATTTGATGTTGGCTGCGTACGGTTCACAGCTGAAGCACACTTCACCAGAATGGATTCTGGAATAAGCAAAAATCGGGATTTTAGAGTTCCGAAAAATCGTCATTTGACTCCTTGTCACTACTTTTTGTGGGGCACATTCAGACTCTGAGGTCATCGGTCCCCTAGACTTAGAACTACTTAAACCTAACTAACCTAAGGACATCACCCACGTCCATGCCCGAGGCAGGATTCGAACCTGCGACCGTAGCTACAGCGCGGTTCCAGACTGAAGCGCCTAGAACCGCTCTGCCACAACTGCCGGCCACCATGCTTCATGAGCTTCAATCGGCAATGTGGCATCTGAATCCATTTCAATTGCTTCTACAGAATGTGATGCAAATTCCGTTGTTCATTTGTGTCACCTCCGTACTGGGAGTGTTGGACATTTCGAAAACATTGCAATCATATGACAAAGGCTTCCTGCATTGGAAGAGTTTAATTATGCACGCTGACACTGAACGAGCTCCATGATGTACAGCGCCATCTATTAGCAGCTTCTCTATTTCGTGACTTCTATATAACTTATGTGTAAAATTCTCACAGCTACCATAATAAACTCACCGTCTGTTGCACTCGTCCATCGATTTTAGTTTGCTAGATTTAATTTAGAAATCAGCAAATCCTTTGCTAAACACCCGGAATCTGCAGAGTCTATCCTAGCAAACTGCCGTTGCAGATATATTAGGGTATGACGCACCTTCTTTGCTGTCATTCTTATAGTTTTTCTTGGGTTCATTACAGTTTAAGCATCCAACAGACTCGTTGTTGCATTCATTCTTCTGGTGACAAGATTGCGACTGTGAATTGCCACATACCTGCTGTGCATTACAGGATTTTGTTGTATGGCTGTCATGGAACTTAAAAAATCTAGGAACATTAGTGTAGTTACTAATATGATTTTGTCCATTATGAATGTTTTTTTTAAAGCCTGCGACTGTGAATGGGTTTGTTTATAAATAACTTTCCTGCTATCGGTCAGGATTTTGAATTGATCTTTTCCACAACGCGTTTCGAGGAATGATTCCCATTTTCAAATGTTTTTTCTCTGTGCAATGCCAGTTTCATCCAATGTTTTCGATGTGTGAGGTTCTGCTTTGTTTTATTGACTGTATTTCAAAAAATATATAAAGAAACGAACACTTGTCGGTTTTCATATGTAGTTCGTGGCGAAATTTGGAAGAACTTATGCTTTTTCTTATGATCCATTTGTGTAGGTAGTATCTCACATGTTAAACAAACACACAACTTTCAGAGCACAGTATATATCGAGAATAACTTACATAAACATAGTTACTAAGATGTTTTTAGATAAAGTTGACAGATAATGTTGCAGGTCTTCCACAGATTATGATATGCTTTTGTACAGAAGGTATTTATCTTCACAATCTGGATTATAATTTGCTTAGCGGTTTTACAGTGGTGCTTATTTCAACGTGTTACTATTTTTATTTAAGCACATTGCCAAAGCATCTGAAGAAATATACTGATTCACTTCAAAGTTTTTCGTTTAACATTTTGTCATCTATGTCCTGTAATGTGAATATATCTCCCGTTATTCTAACAAATCCATTTTATGCCCTTTATTTAGTCAGTCGAATACTTTGGCATTTTGCTCTACTTTCCCAAATGGGTGTCTTGCATTACGTATGTGTGTAGCTATTGCTGATACTGGATGTCTGTTGTGTGTGCAGGCTGTAATGTGCTCCGTGTACCTGGCGTTCAAATTTCGGTCCGTTTGTCCTAGGTAGTACATTGAGCATTGCTGGCATGTTAATATGTATATTCCAGAGACTGAGAATGGGTCGTGAGTACACTTTATATTATGTATTAGTTTTCGTTGAAGTTTATTTGATGTTGAAAACTCAAATTTTACTCTTTAATTGCCAATGTATATGATGTTAGATACATATTTATTATTTTTTTCTTTCTCTCCTGTGGTGTACTTTTTGTTTGTGTCTTACTTCACTTTGTCTAAGACTGTGTCAACTATGGAAGCAGTAAGATCATTAACAACTGCAATGTTTTAAACTAAAGTTGTTTCTTGTTGCATGTTTTTTTTGCTTTAAAGGTGTTTTATTTGCCCTATGTAGCACTAATCTGTGAGCTGCCTACTAATGGATGACCAGGTGACATGAGGTTACAGGGGTTGTGGTGTCAGTCATAGTATTTTTCGTAAAAATTTTGATTGTGCCTGTGTTGTTTCTTATACTGTTTAGGTCCAGGTAATTGATGCTTTTGTGTTGCTCATGTTTCACTGTAAATATAATTCTCTGAAGCGATTTAGAATGTCTTATGTCTTTCGTGTCCCTTTTGACTAACAGTAGCATGTCATCTACATATTCCTATCAAATTCAATTTTCTGTAGGCAGGGTTCTTGTCTGCTAAGTAACTTTCGTTTCAAGTGATTAATGTGGGCTTTGGTACATGATACACATGCTCCTATAGCTAGACCAACTAGTTGCTTATAAATGCTGCTATTAAAGGTAATGTAACTTAGTTAACTGAAACCTAGTTAACTGAAAGAGTTTCGTAAGTGCTAAAAACAGATGCACTTATAAGATTCAACAAGCACTGTCAACAACTAGGTATAATTCCTATTGGTATCATTGATATTCTCTCATCCTCGATTTCGGTCCCACTCCAGAACCTATTATTTCTCTCAGAGTTACTTAGATTTGTAGATGGAACAGAGCAATTTTAATCCGAGCACTTCGTTCTTGATCAACCAGTCCTATTGTTCGTTCTTATTTCTTGTACATAGACTACATTATAACTCTTTCCCTGTAGCTTACCCCTGTTTTTTTTAGTTTCGAACATCTTGCACCATTTGACATCGTTGAACACGTTTTCAAGATTGACAAATTCTATGAAGGTGTCTTGATTTTACTTCCGTCTTGATTCCATTATCAAGCGCAGCGTCAGAATCGTCTCTCTGGTGCCTTTACCTTTCCTAAGGCCAAATTGATCGTCATGTAACAGACCTCAGTTCTCTTTTCAGTTCTTCTGTTAGGTATATTATTCTTGCCACCAGCTTGGATGCATGAGCTGTTAATGTGGTCGTGCAATAGTTCTGGACTTTCCGGGCGCTTATTACGTTCGGAATTGAGTGAACAGTATTTTTTTTGATAGTCTGATGCTACGTCGCCAGTCTCATATATTCTACATAGACCTAAAAAAAAAAGCGATGGGGCGTTATCCATCCCACTTGCTTAATGTCATTTCAAATCTTCCACAGTCCTTCTAAATTTGGACTGATATTTGATCACCGGTATCTTCCACTTCGACTCCCATTTGTTCTATTGCATCATCAGACGGTTCCTGCCTCTCATACTCCTTCAGTGTATTGTTTCCGCATGTCCTCTCTTTTCCCCTCATTTAACAGTGGAATTACAATTCCAATCTTGATGTCAAAGCACTTGCTTTTAATTTCACCATAGGTTGTTTGACTTACCTATATGCTGAGTTAGCTCTTCCGATGATTATAATTTTTTTCACATTTTCCTGCAGCCATTAAGCCTTTTCTACCCTGTATTTCCTGCTTATTCAATTGCTGATGTACTTATATTACTGTATTACTGTCTCCCCCTGATCATTTTTGTATTTACATCCTTTGTCGATCAGTTGCAGAGTTCTTCTGTTACCCAAGGTTCCCTCGCAGACACTTTCCTTTTGCCTACTTTTGTCTACCTGTGCCTATCTTTGTCTACCTTTGTCTACCGGTATCTGAACCCTACAAACTTGATATAGGGACTTATTCTGCCAAGTTTTATGGAAACCTCCCTGGCGGACGTGGTAAGAATGATCAAGAGATATTTTAAAGAACTGGCCTGGCTTCTCGTCCAATTAAAAAGTATAGTTCACAGTTAATACAGATCCTCGATGGCAGTGTACCGATATGTCTGTTCAACCATACTCTTCTTACGAAGCAGCAGTATTTCACACGCTCTCTAGTGTCTGATGTCATTCAAACTAAGTTACGCATTCGCGCCACATTCATTCCAGGGCACTATGGCCACAATGACAGAAGCAGTAATTAGCCACATAAATATATTTTAATGTACTTCAGCATGCTCGTTTAGTAGCGTAGATCTGGATTACCGGAGAGAACTTGGACCTCGAAGATAATATGTTCCAGAAATATGGGAAAAAGTGTCAAATTTGTTAAGGTGCGTTCTCACCTGTGCGCGTTGATCCTGTTCGCCATGTACCTGTGTTTGCCTCACGGACAAGAAAGCAATTGTAAAAATATATGGAAAATATTTGTGAATCAAAGTGCCTCATAAAGGGATCAATACGGCCCCGGCACAGCAAGGGCCTCAGAATCACTCTTCTTCCCCAAAATGTGTTCGTCAGCAGTACGAACAAAGCGCTTCTATTTTGTTTCGGGTTTACGTTTGTCTAAAATTCTTCACAAATAATAACAGCCTGGAAACAACAGCTACTTCGTTCCACTCTGTAATCCGTGGAACTGACCAACCACAAACCAGGAAATGAACGATAATACTTAACAAATTAAATGTTTCTCCCTTTAGTGTACTCAATCAATACGTGCGAAAAATTGAACTTTCTAAAAGTGAGACGTAGCAGAACAAATCACCAAACGAACAGAACTGCGGATGGGCAAACACCTGCGCCTGCTCGCAGGCCTGTGAATACAAATCAAAGGCATGCGTGACCTCACACCGTTGCACGTGCACTCTCGCCTTTCCGTGCGACGACCACATGCACCTAGAGGGCACCGGTGGAAACGTATTTTCAGACAAAGAAGCGAATGAAGGGACACTCCCATCATCTGGCAGTTAGATTGGAATATTATTGAATGAGTAGTCTTTTTCTACACGGCTTCGCTCGCGTACACGCTCGACACATACCGTACACATCTCCGTCTGCCCTCTCTCTCTACTCACCCCCCCCCCCCCCACCCCACCGTCTCTCTCTCTCTCTCTCTCTCTCTCTCTCTCTCTCTCTCTCTCTCTCTGAGAGACACACACACACACACACACACACACACACACACACACACACACACACAATTTGCCTTCCTAAACACCGCAAACCCGCAATGTCGAAGCATAAACGACCCATTCATAGCAGGTGGAGACGCTCCATTGCCGTTGCGCCTTGCCGAAGTCCTGTGCTCCGTTTCTTTCATCGTTGCTGCACATATGTAAACACAATGTGCGTACAATGGGAAGCTGTCTAGATCCTAACTACTTAAATAGCATTTTTACATTAACATCTTCAATCTGACCGCGATGAAAAGGTGAAACATGTTTTTTCGTAAATGAATAACATGTACCATCCCAATACATACATTAGGCAGGAAGGTAGGTAGATATTCCATTCGATTAACAGCCTGTGTGTCCTATCTCCAGCCTGTCGCGGAAAAAGTTATTACCCAAAATGTTCATAAAAGCATATGGATCGCCCTTCAACGTTAATATGAATTTATTTCTTGGCGGTTTAGAGTCGTTGTTACTGTCGTATGTAGTACAGTACGATGTCATGTGGGTGTTGATATTTTGTGCAGCTTCCCTGTATCTCAATCTGTAATTCGCAGAGTGTCATATAGTAATATTCTTCTATTGATGAGAAAAGACACGGTGAAATCCAGGCAGACGTTACCAGGCAATGGAAGTGAAATGAGTTAATGCGAAACCGGCGAGACAGACTAGGGAAGGGGGTGATTCGGCGCCTGCTGGTTAAAATGTAGATTTGCGCTTTTAGGGAGTAGGCCTGGTGCAGGTGGAGACGGCGCCCTCATTATGCGGATTAGCCGCGAAGCGCGGCCCGCGGGCTCCGCTAATAAACTGACGCCCGCCTGCCGCTACAGTCGCAACTTTCTTCGCCTCGAAATTACAGTCGGCGAACGCTCTTAATCCGACACGGTGGCAAATCCTACTACGATCGTCCACCACTCCTACAGAGCTATTTCTAACCGCGTTTCCCTACTCTTCCCCCACCCCTGTAGCGCATAGAGGATAGGTTTACCTTTCTGTACCATTAATCCTGAAAGACAGTAGCTACAAGGCAATACCCGCAAAAATGCATAAAATATCCTCGGTTTAGTAGCCACTTAAACTCTAGGTAAAATCTCGAGTTTTTGACTCTTTATTTTATCGTTTTCGTTATACGCAACTGACTCTAAAAACACTCGAAACCTAAGATTGCATAAATATTTCTTTATTTAAAACAACCATTTTCAACTGACTTCGCTGTCATCTTCGGGTCATACAAACCTTCTTGTTACACGAAGTTGCCATGTGGATACAAAACACATTACAAAAGGTTTGCCATCACTAAAATATTTAAAAACATAAATATTTTAGTTATGACAAACTTTTTATAATGTGTATATGTGGTGTCTGATCTTTCAGACGTGTCGGAAGCAACACAATTATTTCTGATCCAGCAGCTATTATTAATTAAGACACAAAGGATTTACAGACATAAGCTGCTAGCAGGCATTCCCGGCACAAATTTTCAACATTCCTCGTTGATTTCAATCAATGCCTGCTCGCAGCCAGCGTTCATAATTCCTTTGTGTCTTTTATAACATGTTTTTTTTTATCCACATGACACCTTGGTGTGAGGTCCATCTTGAAATGAACAAGTTTTATAGCTGGCCGCGTGGCGGAGCGGTTCTAGGCGCTTCAGTCCGGAACCGCGCGACTGCTACGCTCGCAGGTTCGCATCCTGCCTCGGGCATCGCTCTGTGTGATGTCCTTACGTTAGTTAGGTTTAAGTAGTTCTAAGTTCTAGGGGACTGATAACCTCAGATGTTAAGCCCCATAGTGCTCAGAGGCATTTTGAACGTTTTATAACAAAAAGATTTTTAAGGTCTGAAGATCACGGCAAAGTCTGTCGAAATCGGTTGTTTTAAATAAAGGAATATTCGTGCGACCATGGCTTTTGAATATTTTGAGCTAGTAAAACAGACCGCTTCTTCGGTTCCTCAAAATGACGAAACTGAAACAACTGACGGTGGTGACTGCTGTTGTGGCCATTTCTGGCCAATAGACTGCTTAAAATTCTACATCTCAATCTGCATAGATACTCCGCAAGCCAGCGTACGGTATGTGACTGAGGATACTCTGTACCACTACTAGTCATTTCCTCTCCTGTTCCACTCGCAAGCGGAGCAAAGGAAAAATCTGTTTGTCTGCCTCTGTATGAACCCTATTTTCTCGTATATTATATTTGTGGTCATTACGCGCAATGTATGTTGGCGGCAGTAGAATCATTCGGCAGTTAGCTTCAAATACCGCTTCTGTAAATTTTCTCAATAGTATTTCTCGAAAGGAACGACGCCTTACCTCCAAAAATTCCCCACTTGAGTTCCCCAAGCATCTACGTAACACGTGTTTTTCGAACCTACCGTTAACAAATGTGGCAGACCGCCTCTGAATTGCTTCGATGCATTCCTTCAATCCGACCTGGTACAGATCCCAAACACTTGAGCAGTACACAAGAATAGGTCGCACCAGAGTCCTATATGCGATCTTCTTTACAGATGAGACTCTCTCCTAAAAATCTCCCAATAAACTCCGCGCAGTTGAGCGCCCAACAAAACCATTAATCATCCCAATAAACAGAACTCGACCATTCGCCTTCCCTACCACGGTTCCACATACTCGTTCCACCTCATATCACTTGGCAACGTTACGCTCAGATATTTAAACCACTCGACTGTGTCAAGCAGGGCGCTAGTAAAACTGTATCCGAACAGCACAGATTTGATCGTCCTACTCATAAGCATTAACATAAATTTTTCCACATTTAGGGCTAGTTGCCATTCATCACACCAACTGGAAATTTTGTCTAAGTAGTCTCGTATCCTCCTACAGTCACTCAACTTCGACAACTTACCGCACACCACAGCATCATCAGCAAAAAACCGCAGAGCGCTGCCCACCTTGTCCACCAAATCATTTGGGTATAGAGAACAACAACGGTCCTATCAAACTTTCCTGGGGCACTCCTGACGATACCCTTGTCTCTGAACACTCGCCGTCGAGGACAACATACTGGGTTCTGTAATTCAAGAGGTCTTCGGACCACTCACATAACTGTGAACTTACTCCATACGGTTGTACCTTCGGTAACAGCTTGCAATAGGGCACCGTGTCAAATGCTTCCCTAAAATCTAGAAATATGGAATCTGCTTGTTGCCCTTCATCCATAGTTCTCAGTATATCATGTGAGAAAAGGGCAAGCTGAGTTCCGCATGACCAATACTCTGATACCGCGCGCCGCGGAATTTGAATCCCAGCCAGACGTCATGGACGTCGAAGACCCCTACAGGTCTCTGCACCATCGCGCCGTAAGCTGTGGCGGCGCGCGCGTCCTGGTCCGCATTCAGTGTGAGGGCGCCACAGTGGAACAAGTGGTTCTAGCGGCCAATAGCGGCGCCCCCCATAAAGTATTTAAGAGCCGGCCTCTCGCTCAGCCAGTCCTTCTCTGCTGACGACCAGCTCCTTAACCTTACCCATCTTCTTTCCCTCCAACTTAACTCCCGTCGCTCTGCTATCTTTGTTTCCCTTGATCTCCAGAACGCCTATGACCGTGTCTGGCATCCCGGCTCCTTTTCAAACTCCAGACCTATGCTCTCCCCATCAACTTCGTCCGTCTCGTTGCTTGCTTCCTCTCCCATCGTCCCTCCTATGTGACTATCCACAATTCCAACTCCCGTACTTTCTACCCCTCTGCCGGCGTGCCCCAAGGTTCTGTCCTTTCCCCTCTCCTCTATCTCCTGTACACTATTGATATGCCCAAACCTCCCCCTCCTGTTCATCTTCTCCAGTTCGCTGATGACACCGCCTTCCTAGCCCTTTATCCTACCCTGCAACGGTCCCAACGTACCCTCCAAACCCACCTTGACCAATTCACCGCTTGGTGCAACCAGTGGTTCCTCCGTGTTAATCCCTCCAAGACCCAGGCGATCATCATAGGCCGCACCACCCGCTCCTTCCGCCTCCATGATTTCTACCTCACCATTTACGGCCGTCCTATCCACCTCACTCGTACCCTCAAATACCTTGGCCTCACACTCGACCGCCACCTCACCTGGACTCCCCATCTCCTTACCATCCAAAACAAAGCTCACATCCGCCTCCGCCTCCTGAAACTCCTGTCTGGCCAGACGTGGGGTCTGCATCCTTCCACCATCCTTCACACCTACAAATCCATGATCCGCCCCATCCTTTGTTATGCCAGCATCGCTTGGATTTTCGCCCCTCCCCGGTTCTATCAAGCCCTCCAAATCCTCGAACGCCATGCACTCCGCCTCGCCTTCCGCATCCGCCTTCCATCCCCCACGCGCATCCTCTATGACCTCATCCCCTTCCCCCACCTTCTTTTCCTTGAACACATCCACACTCTATATATTGTCCGCTGCCTTGATCCCCCTCACCCCCTGGTGTCTCCCTTCCTCTCCACTCCCAACCAGTTGCCGCGCCTTTACCGTTGTGTCCCTCCCTCTCTCCATCTCCACACCCTCCATCTCCTTTCCCAACACAACTTCCACCGTCTACCACTCCCGGATGATGAGCTTCGCCCTGACATCTACCCTTCCTAACAACTCTAACCCCCTCTTCCTGCCTCCTCCTCAGGGCTCCCTCTCCTCCCCCTCCCTCCTTCTGAGCGGATTTCCCCTCCTACTCCCCGTCAATCTCTTGTGCCTTCTTTCAGTGTCTCTGCACTCCCTCCTGCCCTGTCTTCCCTTTTCCTCTCCCGCCCCATGTGTCTCCTGCCTCTTCGTGAACCCACGGTTGCCCCTCCTCGCTTCATCCCGCCGCTTCCCCAGCTGCCCCATGCTCTCCCTCCTTTTCCATCCTCTCCGACCTTTCCCTCGGCAGGTCCCGCCTGGTAGTTTTATTCTTCGTCGTGTGTGCTCCAAGTGGGTTTTAAGTGTGTTGTTTCGGAGTGTTTTTAATAATGTGGCCAACTTTTAACCTGTGCATGCGCATCCAGTGTCTTCTCTGTGTTTTAAGAATCGCCAACTGTGTTTAACTTTCTGGTGACTTTTTTAACTGTCCCCAATGAACTTCTACATGTCAGTGTATTTTTACCTCCATTTTCTCCCCTTACACTGTTTTATGTTCCCCTTTTTTACCTCCTTATGTATGTATTATTTTATTCTTGTTTTAGTTGTCATGTCACTCGGCTGAAGAGCGGCGGATTGTGCTGCTGACTGCCCTCCCCTGCCCATATGGGGCAGGGGCATGAAATCACAATAAAGAAGAAAAGAAAAAAAGCTCAGCCAGCGAGTCTAATCGTTGAGTGAGTCTTGACACATCGCCTCGACAATAGACAGCGTGTTTATCGTTCTCATTAATAGTGGACCTCTTCGATTCGTTTGGTTGTCTCTGTCACTCCATTGCTTCTTGCGTGTTGTCGTCGTAAGGACTCTCTCCATCGTCCGTCGTTGTTTCGCGTCCGTCCTTTCTGTTCGTTTGTTTGTTCGCGGGCTGCTCTCCGTTTGGTCCCGCCGCGCTTTCTCGGCCACCCCGCGACCGTTCCCGTCGCGGTCACAAGAGGTTACAACAAATACTTTCTAAAACCATGCTGATTCCTGGACATAAGCTTCTCAGTGTCAAGAAATTTTTTTATATTCGAACTGAGATTACGTTCAAGGATTCTGCAGCAAACAGAAGTTAGGGATATTGGTCAGTAATTTTGCGGGTCCATCGTTTGGTACTAAGTGCTGGGCGAGAGATTCATTATAAATGCAAGCTAGATACGAGGCCAGTGCCGTAGAGTACCCCTTGTAAAATCGAACTGGGATTCCATCCGGACCCTTGTGATTTATTTGCTTTCAAATCCTCCAGTTGTTTCTCTACGCCAGGTATGCTTATTACTACTTTGTCCATAAGTGTGTCTGCCCGATGGTCAAATGACGCTATGTAGGTACGATTCTCGTGTGTGAACTATTTCTTAAACGTGAAATTTAAAACTTGTGCTTTCATTTTGCTATCTGCCACACCGGACTGGTAAACAAGGGACTGAATGGAAGCCTTAGATCCGCTTAATGATTTTATATACGACCAGTATTTTCCCAGGTTCCCTGCCATATCTTTCGCTACGGTGTGACGGTGGTATTTGTTCTATACTTCGCGCATAGGTCTTTTCACAGACGCACGAATCGCTACTAATCTTAGCTTGTCGTCATTTATGCGTTCCCTTTTGAACCGAGAGTGCAACAGCCTCTGCTTCCTCACTATCCACCGAATTTCTTCACTAAACCATGGTGGGCCTTTTCTATCCTTTATCGACTTACTAGGAACAAAGCTCTCCAGACCACGATTTACAATCTGCTTAAACTTTACCCGTAATTCCTCTACACTCATCTTACCGGAATTAAGTGATGCAAATTCACTGTGTGAGTGAGATACTAATAACTGCTTATCTACTATATCTAGCAGAAACACTCTCCTAGCCTTCGTAATCATAGTTGCTATTACGGCATAATGATCGCTAAGCCACGTTTCAATACCGACATCGTCGATAAGGTCCGGCCTATTTGTAGCTATAAGATCCAAGAAATTTCCATTGCGTGTGGGCTGTCGAGCGAGTTGCTGAAGACAAAAAAATGGTTCAAATGGCTCTGAGCACCACGGGACTTAACATCTTAGGTCATCAGTCCTCTAGAACTTAAACCTAGCTAACCTAAGGACACCACACAACACCCAGCCATCACGAGGCAGAGAAAATCCCTGACCCCGCCGGGAATCGATGCTGAAGACAATTCTCAGAAAACGTGTTCAAAAGTATTTCGCATGACTATCTGTCTGTACCCCGCCGCAATGCATCCATGGACATCCCAGTCTATACTGGGCAGGTTAAAGTCGCCTCCAGCTAGTATCGCATCATCTGGGTATTTACGCGCTATTGACTGTAGACTTTCTATGAATGGCAATAGAACTGTCCCAGGAGAATCGGGTGTCCGGTAAAAACATCGAACAGTTAACTTGTTTTCACCTGCATTGGCCGTTGCGGGCGTACGTTGTAATTTCGTAGTGCTGCCAGAGATTGTAAACATATGCACCGGTGGCGTCACCGCCCTCATAGGAAACTAAATTTTCTCTGCCTTCTCAGCGACGAGATCTCGCTTCCACGCACAGAGGAATGACCTCTACACTTACACAATAAAATACAATACGTCGATTAAAAAGTTGCTTGCATAGTGCGACGCTGACAAAGGTTGTTACTGTAATGTATACTACTGGCGAATAGTGGACAGTGGGTGGAAGCAGCAGAACGCCTCCCTTGACAACGTGTACCGAAACTGCGTACAAAGGGCGATAATCTGTGATGCGCGCTACTGGCGACATGCGTGCGATTCACGCCTTCACCTCTCTTGTGAAAGAGTGCCTTAAGTCGCCCTCCACAATGGCGAGAATTCTAGTGTTGAAGTGCTACTGGACTAGTTTCTGTCATTTGAGCGAGCGAAATGCACGTTACGGTGTCTTTACGACCCTGCAGACCTGCATGAAGCATGTCAGACATTCTGAACGCGCATTTGCGCGAGTTTGAATGAAACGGAAATGAAATGAAAGAATGCTACCATCGTTACATGTAGTAGGGTGGCCTTTACTTTTCGACTTCGAATTATTGTTTGTGGTACCTCCGAATCCGTGGCGGCTTCCCCCCCCCCCCCCCACCCCCCACCCCCACCGGACTGACTTTGCTGCATAAAGAAACGAACTGTGTGGAATTTGGGCCCAAAATAGTAAGGGGAATGTGTGTCCTCGGTCCCTGCATTTGACGAAAGCTAAATATTGTTAACAATACTTCTTGTATAAAGATGTTGTTCACGAATAACTTCAGCACTTAAATATAATTCTAATATTGCTAAACGAACTTTAATAATACTGTCTATACCGTAAGCTACTATGTACATCGTTTGTGAACAAAAAAATTAAAACCAATTCTGTTTTTAAAATGTCGTCCTTCGAACAAATACGATCGAATATTTTCGGAAAAGGCGTCCGTAATCTGGCGATAATTGCTTAAGTCTCCTTTGTCACTTTACTTAGGAAAACGTTTAACAATTGCATATTTTAATGTGTGCGGAAAAATTCCCTGTCTTAGTGGTGCATTACATATATCACTAAGGACATTACTTAATACGTTAGAGCACCTTTCCAGAACACTGTCTGAAAGTACGTAAACACAATGAGTTTTGCCTTTTGGGATTTATATAATTTTATTAATTTCAGTGAAGGATGTTGGTGATGCTTCTACTTGCTTACAGTTTTGTGGAACGACATTTTTAATATATTCTCTTGATTCATCTGAACCAACTCGTAACTTGCAGAACATGTATCATCATCATCATTTAGTTTACGGTATCCTGTACATTGCTTGCCAGTCCTGTCTCCCATTTGACAGCATCCCATATAGTCTTAAACGTATTATCTGCATAATTTATTTATGTCAGGACGTATTTTTCTGTGTATTTTAATGACTTTCTTTAAAATATCGCAGCATTTTTCTGATAAGCAAGTAACTTCAAATCTCAATTTTTTTCTGGTTTTTAATGTAAATTTTCCTCTGCCTGGTCCATGAAATTTTAATTCCTCTATTTATTCGTTTTTTAAAGGCATTTTCAGGGTAAATTTTTAGGAAAGCTACTTTCAGATATTGATACACATTCACTATGGAAGAAACTGACTTCTATATTAGCAAATAAACAGGATGCCTCTCGTATGGCTTGTCAGGTGAATTTTCTCTAGTGTTTAGACAGATATTTGCGCAATTTACTTTCTGCAGTGTGTAACTGGAGCCAGCCCAAACAAATACTGGTCATTGCGCCTTTCATGTGACACCGTGTCGACGGAAAGCGTCGGTTTGTTTCCTGTTAGGAGTAAAATTACTTTTTAAACCTGAATTTTACGTGCTCATTGATAGAGCTGTTCCAAGTCAGTCTAGTGCCACATTAGTTTTATGGGTGTGTACGAACGGAGACAGTAAAACACGGGTTAGACACTGGACTCGCATTCGGGAGGACGACGGTTCAATCCCGCGTCCGGCCATCCTGATTTAGGTTTTCCGTGATTTCCCTAAATCACTCCTGGCAAATGCCGGGATGGTTCCTCTGAAAGGGCACGGCCGACTTCCTTCCCAATCCTTCCCTAATCCGATGAGACCGATGACCACGCTGTCTGGTCTCCTTCCCCAAACCAACCAACCAAGTAAAACACGAAGAATTCGTACTCCAGCAGCGATAGCACCGCCCTGGCCCGCGCTAACTGCTACCCACATGCAGCAGGGCTGCTCGGTCGCTGCTGGAATTCTAGTTATTCTTCGTGTTTTACTGTGCATGTTAACACACATCGATACAATGGATATCGTACCAGACTAACTTGGGAAATCTCTATCGAATGGGCACGTGAAATTCCTGTTAAAAAAATCATTTTGCTCCTGACAGGAAACAAATCGACGCTTTCCGTCGACACTGGGTGACACTTCAAAGTAGAAGAGCAGTTTTTGCCTGGGCTGACTCCAGCTACACACTGTAAAAAAAATTTCCAATATCTACCGATATACCGGAGAAAATACCCCTGATGATTCTCAGGAGAGGTGGAGGAGGATTCTGTGTACACATCATCTCATGCCATCTCTTTTTAACGTCGTCTTAAAATATTGTCCTGTTGTCATTAATAAGCCTCTCTGCTCTGTATGATTATGCCTGAGAGCTATTGTGTGCTATTTACTACCATTAATAACGCATCATGAGCAGATAGTGCATTAACAGTAGGGTGCACATTAATTGTATCAGCCTGAGCACTGCCCATAAGTATGTTACCAAACAGGGTCGTGCTATCTTTCTGCATACGAGTTCTAACATAAACTGCCGAAATTAAATTGAAACAGGTAAATTATGATCCCATTTTCCCTGTCTGTGTCTTTTAAGCAATACACAGTGAAATCTTGACAGACTACTAACTCTCCTCTTGTCTTACAGGTGGCTCAACAATGCATCTCGATGTTGGATAAATAGCTGAAAGTTTCGTAGAGATGATGTGTAGACTGTTGCAGTTACAAGAATATTCTACACGAACAACACAGAGCATATGCTTCTAAGTACTGATTTACACAAAAACTGCTTTCGTCAGTATTTATTACTGTGAGTTCAACTTTGATACAAGTTGCAACTCCTCCTTTTGCCATGTTCACACTACACAAAAAGATCTGATATTTAACTTCTCCTTCCCTGTGGGTACGTGATTTTCAGATAGGCACAAAACGTCTTTCACTTCAGAATGTTTCACATCTTCTAAACATACATGAAGCTTATGTATCTTGTTTTTCAGTTCTCCTAATGTCCTGACTAAACTAATTTGACTTTCCGGGAAAATTTTATGTATATTATGGCACTTTCTCAGTTCCTTGCAACACTATCTGTCTATAAACTAACTGTATCCTAACAGCTGTGTCCCTTTGACTCCTGTAATAACAAGAATTTTGTCATGAGTGTTTGTGGGCCCCTCCCATTCATGTGCGGGCCTTGATTCGTATCTCCATCTCCCAATTGCAGCACAGATATTAAACTTCTAGCCGAAAACAACGTACTCACCTCTTCATTAACACGGCTAACAGCCGAGCTAACTGAGGGTTGGGCAGGTCAATGTAAAACGTCCAGAAACACCGTGTGTGTGTGTGTGTGTGTGTGTGTGTGTGTGTGTGTGTGTGTGTTGCTGCTCCTCCTCCTGTTTCCTCCAGACGACCTTTAATGCTACAGTCTAGGCTCTTGAAACTCTCTTGGGGTCTGCTGTCGGATACTACAATCAATTGTTGGGTTGTTTTGGGGAAGAAGACCAGACAGCTAGGTCATCGGTCTCATCGTATTAGGGAAGGACGGGGAAGGAAGTCGGCCGTGCCCTTTCAGAGGAAATATCCCGGCATTTGCCTGGAGCGATTTAGGGAAATCACATTAAAATCAACTCCATTTAATATTCGGGAGATCCAACTGTCTTCAGCGTGACTCAGGAGCAGCATTCTCTTGAATATGGCTAACAGTTGGATCGCCAAAATATTTAATAGAGTTGATTTTAGTATCCGATGGCAAATTCAAAGAGACTATCAAGATTCACTACGGCGGGAAAGTCTACGGTGTCATATATTGTAAGTTACTATCCAGGCTATTTCCTGCTGTTCCTACTACATCTGCCTGATCGTCTTCATCAAAATCTCTGCACAAAGCTCTTGTGTTTTCTGTTACCTGGCTAAGCTTCGAACTAAGACCCTTGTTCAACAAAAAACTTCAACCGAAACCATCAAGAATTCACGAAAAGCACTCAAATGTACGTAAACAGCACTTAACAGCTAAATGGCTGCCTGCCGTTACACTAGAATGCGTACGCGCCATAGATAACTCACTGAACTTAAGTGTCAAGCTGAAGAAATATTATAAAGAATCCCAAAAAGCCATCCTAAAAGATAGAACGTTATCGTTTCTTGGACACTGGAAGAATTGTGTTTACTGATAAACGAATTTAAAGAACAGTTTATGTACGTCGTAAGCACAAACTACGGCTGCAAACTTGGTCGCAAAGCGTATCTGCCGCATATTTCACGAAGTGAAAAGTAGTTTATGCTCTTCCTCTTCAGGGCCAGCAGAATAGTATATCAGGTAATGACACGTTTTTTAGAAATATGCATCGGAATAGCTGCTCAAAATAATTAACGTTTATTCACGACAATTTCGACGTTAATCGTCATTTTCATGTGCGTCTAGACCAACGTGACGTCCACATGAATCTTCGTAAACGTAGAACGCCGTAAGTTTTGAAAGGTCTAACTACTGTCAAACGACTATTAAAGTATTATTTTTAACATACTTGAGTAATTTACCGTCTTACCAAAACAGTGACAGTATAACGTTGTCGCTTTAATTTGTGGTGTAAGCGGAACTGATAGGCAATAAAAGCGGGTTAAAAGCTGTGAGCTGTCTGGGGAAGTTAATCTTGCATTACTGAGCAACCGTTTCACCAGGTATCCAGTTTAGCTTACCAAATTCCCAACCAGACTACCATGAATTATAATCTTTTAATAGGCATACGATAACCGGTAATTTTATATATACATATATATATATATCAGAATTTGAATGAAAAGAAATAAATCAGTTTATATTTGGAAATTTATTTTAACATTGATCATTGAAATTTCAGCCTATTAAATTTGATTCATAACTAAACTGGTGCCTTATTTAGGATTGTGAAAATGTGAGATTGTAATCTTACGGAACACATCAAATATGGAGCCAAGATTGGGAGACTGCATTCATAAAACAACACACAAAGAACGTTGCAACATATGCAAGAGGAAATTAACCACAACCAACCGATTCAATTTTCACCCAAAGAAGTTACGTTCGTAGCACAATCCTGTCCGTCATGTAATTACCACACACTAGTATACTAAATTCATATTAACTCTTTGTGAAATCTTCCCGAAAAGAATAGCTGAGGGCTATTTTGATGATTACACCACATGCTTCACGTGGTCAGCTTGGTTTACACAAAGAGTGTAACTCCACAATAATTTTGATAATTAAAATAAATTAGATCGAAAATCAATTTACAAAAGAAAAACCTCGAACTGGTTACTATCGTCTTACTATTAACCTGATGGGTCAAACAATTGTATAAGCACGTGGTACTGGTTTCACAAAGTACACCCCACGTGGGTTGAACATAAAGAAAAGTTGCTATACTGAAAAATATTGTCAAGACGAGGCGTTATAATCTCACGCACATTCGCATTTAAGATTGATGATCTTAGTTAGAGTTACTGATCAACACGTGGTTCCACTTTGTGAGTAAAGTAGTGACAAAGCAACTACCGGAATATATCCTGAACTTCACACGAGAATTACACTGCGCTGCAATTTAAGATAACATTAGATATTTTAGAGCTAAACCTGATATAAAGGTGATTAAATTTTCAGTTACGCTGAACTTAAGAAATCCATTGTCCTACTGACTTAGTAGACACGCGCTTAGCCGGAGATCTTACCACTTCAGATGCTCGCCACGGTAGGACTGCCGTGGTCCCTTCCTGAGGAGTGGCTCACAATAACAAACGGAAGTGGCCAGAGGGGCAGCTTCCTATACCAACATGACAAGCGACGGACAGTACCATACTAAGAATAGAAACCTCTCTGCTTTTAGAAAGCGTAGCTACCTGTTCCGACGTTGGTCCTACTGTTCGCTAGCAGACAGGCTTGTCTGCTAGCATCAAGCATGCAACTAGAAATACATTTGCTCATTCATCCGCTCACACAGAAGGGAAGGGGGATGACAGTATCTTATCATATACAGTATATAAAAGAAAAAAGCTGATGTAGGTTCCGTATGAGACTGTGTGACATGAATTACATATAAACTGTGTTTTAAAGTGTAGTAGTGTGACAGATCGTTCTTGTTTATGTGTAAAAGTAACACGTTCCACTGCTCAGCCTCCTCCCAGATAGTCAGAAACGCCACAGTAAATTTAGAAGAGGAATTTATGCCGTAAATGGCAACAAATTTAAGAAATTAACATGAAAGGAATCCAACAGAGACCTTTCAACAGTTAAGATAGTTCACTAACGATGTAAGGCCGGCCACTGTGGCCGAGAGGTTCGAGGCGCTTCAGTCCGGAACCGCGCTGCTGCTCCGGTCGCAGGTTCGAATCCTGCCTCGGGCATGGATGTGTGTGATGTCATTAGGTTAGTTAGGTGTAAGTAGTTTTAAGTCTAGGGGACTGATGACCTCATATGTTAAGACCCATAGCGCTCAGAGCCATTTTGAAGCACTAACGGTGTAATAGGACGTCGCACCAGACGTACTTGACAATGGCGATAAATGGCGAAACAGTCTGTCGTGAATAAAGGTTGCAGCCGTTCTGGTGTATTCTAATAGATCACGCTTGTCTATTTACGGAACTTACGCGTAGGTCTGGCGCTTCACCTCTATCCACCAGTTGGTACTGGAGTATTCTGCGGTCTGACACGATCACGTCGATGTATGAATAAGCCAGATGGTTCCTGGGCGTTTATCAGCACGTCGGAGACAACTCCCCCGCGTTGTATGTCGAGTGCCACGTCCCAAGTTAGGGTGGCTTTGGGTTCAACGTAAATCGATTTGCTTCAGCTCATGGCTTTCAGTGTGAAAGGGCCTAAAGGTTAGGAAAGTCGTAAACATTTGCAACCTGGTGTTTGGGACTGGCCGGTGGAGGCAGCAGTAATTGGTGTTCGTTCGGCGCGCCACGGTCGCCGTGCGTTCCCTGGGGCTCAGCTGCCACGCGAGGGGAGCCCACGAATAAATCTTTGATGTGACAGCCTCAGGTCAGTCTCAACCGCCGCGAGCTCCGCCGCTCCCCCGTCGTCAGCGTCTCAATGCCCGTTGCACTGCAGCAGGTGAGCTGTAAATTTTCGGCACACACAGTCCTCTCGTACGATAAGAGTCCTAAGGAAAACTAGTTCTACATAGCAAGTTTTTTTGTGGAAGTTTCTGCAACGAAAAGTGTGTGTTGGAACAATTTTCGGAAAAATGTTAGTTAGGCAGACCAATTAGGTCTAATAGAATGGTTCACCTTAATTTCCGTGGATGCTGATGGAGAAAGCTGAAAACGAACTCGGTCTCTAATTTTCCCGTCTTTCATTTCAAATTTTAACACTTGCGAAAATAACTCCAAATCTCAATCTGGGTTAACGTTTTAAAGGAAGCTCTGAAACAGTAGATGAAAGTAAATATGCTATTTACTATCTTAGGTGAAGTATATGGCTGTGAGGGTGAACTGAAGGACGTACATACTCTCTCTGACAGGGAGTGCCTGAAGTATATTTATAGGACAGCGTGGAATTACAAGAACATTTGTGAACAAAATTGTAATTCAGTACAGAGCTACGTGTCTGTAGTTTCGCTACACAATGAAATCCCCTCGCCACAGTTCTGTATCACGCAGATAGAGGAGACAAAACAGTGTCGTAGTCTATTGTTGGAGTATTGTCCAGTAATCTATTTTTAGCATTTGAAACGGAACAACGCTGCAACAATCCATGAAGTGCACGTCAACAGTGCGCTATCATAGGACTGGTTAGATGACGCAGCTGTTTCCAGTGTGATGAAACAAGTCTGAATGACGAAGAACGAAATGGCAGACTATGTCTCTGTGAAGAAGGGGGTTTTGCCAGAGTGGAAACAATGGTGCTCGACGACAGAAGTCTCGGAATCCAGGCAATTGTCGAGAAAGTGAAAATTGATCCATGCATGGTATTTTGAAAACGCTAAATTTTCCCTCCCCCCTATCAATCTGCTGCGTTCAGCGACTCCACACACTCCTTCAAAAATCTCGCTGCACTGAGGCAGCAGCGAAAATGTTGCTGCTGGACCAGGACAACACAGATGACTTCCTTAGGCGGCTAATCACCATGGCGAGTTGCGAGGTCATCACTATGACCCTAGGATGGAAGATTTCAACCAGGTTGACCACTGCAGTAGTAGGACAAAGTTTGTATTGACCCACTCTGTAATGTTGCCGAATTTATTCAAGACGGCAGCCATAGATGTGGCAACAGTGCACACATTCAGTAGCAGGAAATTGAAATTTTGGCAGGAAAATAGGGAAACTGGGCTACCTCTGGTGACCTAACTCCTCTCCCATCTCCCCCCTCCCTTTCCCCACCCCATCCCCATCCCCTTCTCCTTCCCCATCTGGAGATTGGCAGGAAAAGGCCTGTCTGTGCTGGGCTGTATCTTTTATGCAGTGCAGTATATTGTTTGTTTAAACAATTTGAGTTGCCATTGATGAAGCACTAAACAGTAGCTCCATTCAGTCTGTTCACCTTGCGGTCAGGAGGCCAACTGATGTAGTTCACAACCCTACTACCAGAGGGTGCTGTTGGCCCTCCCGCCTCTCCTCTCTTCCTCAACCCTCCCAGGACGTAATCTAGGATGGCGGTCCAGAGAAAAAATGGAGAGAAATTAGCTCAGTCAGTGCTGAGCTTCCCGAGATGATGTACGTTTTTGATTCATATCTACTACACACACAAAACAGTTTTCCATCACCCCAGTTCCGAGAGTTACAGAACCTGTGCAGAAAACTGGAATAGAGATCAACATAAAAAACATTTCCACCCTTTTTATTGCTCGTACCACCATACAGCAAGATTTCCAGAGGCGGTGGTCCAGATTGCTGTAAACACCGGTACCGATAATACCCAGTAGCACGTTCTCTTGCACTGATGCATGCCTGTATTCGTCGTAGCATACTATCCATAAATTCATCCAGGCACTGTTGTCCCAGATGGTATCACCCCTCAACAGCGATTTGGTGCAGATCCCTCAGAGTGGTTGGTGGGTCACGTCGTCCATAAACAGCCCTTTCCAAACTATCCCAGGCATGTTTGATAGGGTTCAATTCTTGAACATGCTGGCCACTCCAGTCGAGGGATTTCGTTACCCTGAAAGAAGTCATTCACAAGACGTGCATGATGGGTGCTCGAACTGTCGACCATGAAGACGAATGCGTCACCAAATGCTGCCGATACGGTTGAACTATCGGTCAGAGGATGGCGTTCACGTATTGTACGGCCGGTACGGCGCCTTCTATGACCACCAGCGGTGTACGACGGCCCCACATAATGCCACCCCAAAACAGCAAGAAATCTCCATCTTGCTACAGTCGTTGGAAAGTGTGTCTAAGGTGTTCAGCCTGAGCGGGTTGCCTCCAAACACGTCTCTGACGTTTGTCTGGTTGAAGGCGTATACGACTCTCTTCGGTGAAGAGAAGATGATGCCAATCATGAGTGGCCCATTCAGCATGTTGTTGGGCCCATCTGTACCGCTCTGCGTGGTGTTGTGGTTGCAAAGATGGACCTCCTATGGATGTCAGGAGTGAAGTTGTACATCATGCAGCCTACTGCGCACAGTTTGAGTCGTAACACGATGTCCTGGACACTTTCCTTGTTGAGAGCCCTTCCTGGCACAAAGTAGCAATGCGGACACGATCGAACAGCGGCATTGACAGTCTAGGCATGGTTGAACTACGGACAACACGAGCCATGTACAGTCTTAGACATAAAACCTGGCCGCCGGCCGGCCGCCACAGAGACTAAGTCCAAGTCGTTCACTTAAGGTGGCCAATAAAACTGACCGCCCCTGACAACTCTAAGTCCGGCTATCTGCACAATCTGGCAACACTGTAAGATGCGGAAGTGTTAGGAGGAAGTGTTGTCTACTTCCGAGTTACCGGACTGGGTGAGCCCGTGGTCTAGTGGCAATCGTCGTGCATTCTAAACTTGAGGTCGCATGTTCGCGTACAGTGTTTTTTTTTATTTTTTTTTTACCACATGTCGGTCTAAAGTTATGAGTCTGATTGAACATGGAAGATAATTCGCTTAACATTCTACCCACCAGCAATAACAAGTATTCCAGAAACAACTCCGCAGGACAGCTCGTGGCTGCGTCGCGATTACGCTCGAGCGTTTCCTCGCGCTACAGCGGCTACCGGCCACCGGCCGGATGCCACCCGCCGCCTGAAATCCGGCGCCGCCCAGGTGAACGCAGCGCGACGCTGTCAGTGTATGTATCAACTGTCATTTTCGAATTTGATGTTCTAATTATCATCTTGCAGTTAAGCATCGGAGTTTTGCATACTTGAAAATCATGAACTACAGTTCAGCATTGTAAAATTGAGTCGCAAGTGGAAAAAGATGTATCTTCTGCAACACGACGTTTACTTTTGGTATAACAGAGGGGTGAACGCAGAGGAGGCAGCTAGAAATATTTGAACTGTGTTTGGAGCGAGTGTTTTTTGCGAAAAATACGCCAAAGACCGTTCTGACGTGAATGATTTTCCACATTAAGGAAGTCTCGATTACTGATATGTGTGATAGATTACCATTTTACCATCATGCGTCATTTACATTCAACAGGCAAAGTTCAGAAGTCTGGTGTAGGAGTACTGCATGCTCTAATTCGAAACAACAACAATCAACGGAGTCACTATTATTGAACGTCATAAGGTTGCTCATTGAGCGTTGCTAAGCAGTACTGTTACTGGTGACGTGTTATGATGCCGGCTTACTACAAAAACATCACGACAGTAGTCTATCTTAATAAAGCGTTAAGTGTCTAAGATGATTGAGCCTATTTTAAAAGGAATTTGTAGGATATTACCGACTTTTGACTTTTGTATTTACTTCATTTCCTGTATCATTCGCAAGTATTATGAAAATGTGGTATTTCATAGATAAAGTATATATTCACAACAACAAAAAATATGTCGGCAGAATACGAAAGTGACGCAGTAGCGTACGGTTTACGCTCTGACGCCAATGATTACTGAAAGTAGCAAGACGAATTTTGCTCGAGCGTTGTTATACGATTCCCTTATTGAGTTTGTATCTGCCTGCTTGTAGCTCTGCTACAAAAGAATTAAAAATCTGTCCTTCACCGAGTGTGGAAAGGCGAACGAAAGCAGCTTGCACCCGACAGCAAAGCATGTTAGCTGGGAACTGGTTTTTCCTAAAGTGGGAAGATATCCTTTTGTGGTTGAATTGTTGGCAGATGTCAGTCAGACGCGTGCCGTTGGTCTAAGCCTTTCGGTGTGTTGAATTTGTACCAATGATTTTTCTATACGTTTTTGCAGTCCCAAATAGAGAGTTGAAGTCTCCCATTAGTGTTTTCACGTCATCTCGGTGAATTTTGCTCATAGTATCTTCGAGTGTGTTGCCGAATTTTTCGACATTTCCGGTGTTTTTCTTATTTTCGATGTTGGTGGGGGTATTTGCATTGATGAGTCTATATTTTTTACTGGGGCTCTGAATGAGCATAGTCATAAGTCGATTGTTGACGGGTGTGATTTCTTTGACAGAGATGATGATAGATCTGTGTTCGAGGAATGCAATGCCGAAGATTGGTAAACTTTTCGCTACCTTTTGTTGTATTTTGCTCTTGAAGATACCATACTTTCCGTAATGCAAGGTTTCATTGTCAGTTAGTCGTGGTTATTGAAGAGCAAGGATGAGAATTTTTTGTCGTTCGATTTCTTTTGTGAGATTATTTAGTTTTCGTGTTTGAGTCAATGTATCGATGTTTAGTTTTCAAATGCATGTTTTCTGCTTGTAGGGAAATTTACCAGAGATCTTCGATATTCTCTGCCGTGCTGACCTGGACTCCCCGGAATCCGAAAATCCAACTGCCGCCTGTCGACAGCCGGGTTGTGTACCACCAAGGGTAAAATTAACTTTGCTTGCACAGTTCATGTTTGTTTGTGTTTCATTGGTTTGGCCTGGGCGATTCCAGGACCGGACAGGACCACAGGGTGTTGAAGCTTTGGAAGCAAATATTTTCAGCCGAGATGATTGAGCTAACAGACGGTGACCAGACTAGCGGTGATTTTCACTCAGACGTGTCTGGATTTCGGGTTCAACGGATTGAGTAGCCGTTCAGGATTGTGTTAGTATTTGGTTCACCAATAGTATTTGATTTCCTCGGTACCACCGATTTGGGGGAGGGTTTCCCCTATCCTCCACACGCGATTATTATTATTATTATTATTATTATTATTATTATTATTATTATTATTATTATCTTTCCTTTCTCAGACCTTAGGTCTGGTTCGGAATGAAAGTGACGCGGACCTTGATCAAGCGTCACTTCCTTTTAACTGTACGGTATATGTTACATTGCGTTTAGGAACTTTCGGGTAATTGAACATGTATCAATAATTACGGATTTCTGAAGTTGTATATATAAGTTTGGATGTAGCTGTATTGCATTGATGTACTGGTGGATATTGCGTGGTATGACTCCTGTAGTTGAAAGTATAATTGGTATAATGTCAACTTTATCCTGATGCCACATGTCCTTGACTTCCTCAGCCAGTTGGATGTATTTTTCAATTTTTTCTCCTGTTTTCTTTTGTATATTTGTTGTATTGGGTATGGATATTTCGATTAGTTGTGTTAATTTCTTCTTTTTATTGGTGAGTATGATGTCAGGTTTGTTATGTGGCGTTGTTTTATCTGTTATAATGGTTCTGTTCCAGTATAATTTGTATTCATCATTCTCCAGTACATTTTGTGGTGTATACTTGTATGTAGGAACGTGTTGTTTTAAAAGTTTGTGTTGTAAGGGAAGCTGTTGATGTATTATTTTTGCGACGTTGTCATGTCTTCTGGGGTATTCTGTATTTGCTAGTATTGTACATCCGCTTGTGATGTGATCTACTGTTTCTATTTGTTGTTTGCAAAGTCTGCATTTATCTGTTGTGGTATTGGGATCTTTAATAATATGCTTGCTGCAATATTTGGTGTTTATTGTTTGATCCTGTATTGCAATCATGAATTCTTCTGTCTCACTGTATATATTGCCTCTTCTTAGCCATGTGTTGGATGCGTCTTGATCGATGTGTGGCTGTGTTAGATGATACGGGTGCTTGCCATGTAGTGTTTTCTTTTTCCAATTTACTTTCTTTGTGTCTGTTGATCTTATGTGATCTAAAGGGTTGTAGAGGTGGTTATGAAATTGTAGTGGTGTAGCCGATGTATTTATGTGGGTGATTGCTTTGTGTATTTTGCTAGTTTCTGCTCATTCTATAAAGAATTTTCTTAAATTGTCTACCTGTCCATAATGTAGGTTTTTTATGTCGATAAATCCCCTTCCTCCTTCCTTTCTGCTTAATGTAAATCTTTCTGTTGCTGAATGTATGTGATGTATTCTATATTTGTGGCATTGTGATCGTGTAAGTGTATTGAGTGCTTCTAGGTCTGTGTTACTCCATTTCACTACTCCAAATGAGTAGGTCAATATTGGTATAGCATAGGTATTTATAGCTTTTGTCTTGTTTCTTGCTGTCAATTCTGTTTTCAGTATTTTTGTTAGTCTTTGTCTATATTTTTCTTTTAGCTATTCCTTAATATTTCTATCATCTATTCCTATTTTTTGTCTGTATCCTAGATATTTATAGGCATCTGTTTTTTCCATCGCTTCTATGCAGTCGCTGTGGTTATCCAATATGTAATCTTCTTGTTTAAAGTGTTTTCCCTTGACTATGCTATTTTTCTTACATTTGTCTGTTCCAAAAGCCATATTTATATCATTGCTAAATACTTCTGTTATCTTTAGTAATTGGTTGAGTTGTTGATTTGTTGCTGCCAGTAGTTTTAGATCATCCATGTATAGCAAATGTGTGATTTGGTGTGGGTATGTTCCAGTAATATTGTAACCATAATTTGTATTATTTAGCATGTTGGATAGTGGGTTCAGAGCAAGGCAGAACCAGAAAGGACTTAATAAATCTCCTTGGTATATTCCACGCTTAATCTGTATTGGCTGTGATGTGATATTATTTGAATTTGTTTCGATATTAAGTGTGGTTTTCCAGTTTTTCATTACTATGTTTAGGAACTGTATCAATTTAGGATCTACTTTATATATTTCCAATATTTGTAGTAACCATGAGTGGGGTACACTATCAAAAGCTTTTTGGTCATCTATGTATGCATAGTGTAGCGACCTTTGTTTAGTTTTAGCTTTATATGTCATTTCTGGATCTATTATCAGTTGCTCTTTACATCCTCGTGCTCCTTTGCAACAGCCTTTTTGTTCTTCATTTATAATTTTGTTCTGTGTTGTATGTGTCACTAGTTTCTGTTTAATGACTGAAGTTAATATTTTGTATATTGTTGGTAGGCATGTTATGGGGCGATATTTAGCTGGGTTCGCTGTGTCTGCTTGATCTTTAGGTTTCAGATAAGTTATTCCATGTGTAAGTGTATCAGGGAATGTGTATGGGTCTGCAATGTAACTGTTAAATAATTTAGTTAGATGTGAATGTGTTGAGGTGAACTTCTTTAACCAGAAATTTGCTATTTTATCATTTCCA